>NC_135174.1:11499115-11807210 GCF_041146795.1 Maylandia zebra | reverse complement strand
TAGACACAACAAGAAAGAAGGAGAGAAAAAAGAGGCCGGCAAAATTTATGTGCTCATTCACATTTGCGGCCACGGGCATTTTCTTAATGCTTTTAACACACTTACTGTAAAGAGAAAAGCTCACAGAGGAAATTTCAAATCTGAAAGTGAAAGAATAAAAGCGCACTGTAACAGCAGGCTGGTTTGTGACTTTATCCAAACAATCAAGAGACTCTGTATATGCTGCAATGCGATGACAGGTTTCATAACTAGGCATTTCAAAATGTCATTTTGTATGAATTTTGATTTATCTTTGAATGTTTTATTCCAAAACCAACCATATTTTCTCCAGAAAATATCAACTAATCAAGCTATGAAAACAAAACATTACTTTTCATTTAGAAAAGATTTATATATTTGCCTCTTTGTTAATGTATTTCAGAGAGCAGGTTGACTCGTTACTCGTAAGTCTGCTGATCTAGCAATTGTAAGCATGACACACAGCCGCTGCTCTGACATCTCACCTGACACCAGAGGCATAATAACACCTTGTCTTGCTAATAGTGTGTGTTATTGCTGCTCTACCCTGTAATCTCTTCCCTTTCTGACGCTCGCAATGGCTTGAAATATCAAACTGGCCTGCAGTGAAACAATCCATACAAATGCATGTAAACACAAATAGTATGTCATTCAATGATATAAACACACACGCACACACACACATACATGTGAGTGTTTTAGCAGCAAGTGAGCTCATCTGATGAGAGAAGGCCACATATTTTGGTCAACAAGTGACGCCTATTTTGTTTTGTATCCTCGGGAGTGTTATTGTCGTAATCTAACTCTCAGTAGTTATCTGTTTTTTATTTTATTTCAGTATGTATAAAAGCATGTACTCAGATTTGCATGTTGACTAAAGAATCTGCATTAAAAGCACTTCACTTCAAAAGAATAAAACCAAATTTCAATCTTAGATCCAGTATATCTCAGTTGGTTATCTCAACTCACTTTTAAGATATGCAAATGGAAAATGTAGGGAAACAATGTATTTGTATTTGTTTTTTGAGATAATACTAATAATACGTTCTGTTAACAAGGTTGCCAAATTTGTGTGCACATGCCAGCATTTTGAAGCCATTTTCTTTCTTTGGAGCTCATTTAGATCAGATGAATTGTTATCAGGCTGCATTAGCTAGCTTGGTTAGCAAGCTACATCCATAGAACTGTGGGCTAATGCTAAAAAAACTAAAAATTCACTCACCAAAAGAGTTGCCAGGTACACTTATCAGCTCTAACTAGGGAGAAAACAATTTATTTATACATTTTTTGTGCTAGGTGGTTTAGTTCAATGCTGACGTTAGATATTTTAACACAATAGTCAATATGGATTTTGTAAGCCTCAAGTGGCCACTGGCGGAAATACAGTTTTGCTGCTTGGCATAATATATGGTGTTGCATATGGTCTGCAGAAAAACAGACTGTGAGTCACCACAAAGGAAATGCAGCATGATTTTAGACCTGACAAAATAGATAAAGATGATGCTTAATTTTATGAATGATGAGAGCCAAAAATGAAGCCACTGTAGCTGTCTGCATTATAATTTATCAAAGCATAATAGAGTTAGCTAGGGCTAAATGTAGTAAGAGCTACACTTAAAAATACAAACATACTAGTGAGTACACTGAGGCTCAACCAAAACACTCAGTAATTTTGGATAAATTTAAAAGCATGTCAGTGTCTCTTTGGGCACTAACCAGTAAATCTTTGATCACAGCTCAGACATTTTAAAACTCTGTCTGTGTTTTCATGTGTGCTTTACATGTGTAACTGATATGTCACTGCTTTGAAAGAGCACAGGTGAGAAGGCAGCCACAAGAGTGGTGGTGTGGTTGTTAGAAGCACATATCAAAGTTAGTGGGATTTTTTTAATGCCACGGTGAAGACTTCTGTCTTCCTTTCATCATTTTATTAGCTTGATTTGGAGAGTCACTGTGAGCGTCTTCTGTTTTCTCTGTGAAACAAACAAAGGCAAGACTACCTCTTTCATTCACCAGAGCATATCTGACAGGATGTTTGATCATTTGTGTGCGGCCCCATCCTGTCTACCTCAGTGCTAATCCCATTGCTCCGATACACATATTAGTACACAAACCCCACATTCCTCCAGTGGGAATATAAACAGTTAAATACCTGAAAGCCCAGATCACATTTGCTGGTATTTTATTAGGATTTTGTTTTATTAGCCTTGCTCTGTGGGAATTTTACAGTTATTTTAATGGCACCGGCTTTGTGAAACATAGCGTATTAAAATGCAGTGTAAGGCATGTATGGTAGCTATGTATTCATGGAAAAAAATACACCTAGATTTTTTTAAAGGAAAGATGAGTAATACCAAAATCAAACATGTTTTGTCTGCTAGTCACTGACAGTTTACACCTCAACACACCTCAACACACCTCAGCACACTTCAACACCAAGTGAGTTATGATGCACAGGCACGCCTGTGGGTGAGGAAGACAGACAAAGCGAAAGAAGGGGATGAAAAGGAAAAAAAAGACAGTTTACGAACAGAAACTTGGCCCTGAGAAGGGAGAGAAGAGGTGCAGAGAGGGAGGTGGAATAGGAAAGAGGAAAAAGGGGTGGCGAAGCGGGGAAGACATGAGGAGTGAGCGGAGAGCTAAAGGAGGGTAGGAGAGGATGAAGGGAGGAAGGAGGAGGGGTTGCTTCCTGTCGCCATTCCTGCCTGCCCACATAGACAGCCCGAGAAGGAGAGAGAGAGGGAGAGAAAGAGAATATCTGGGCGGACTGCAGGCCACATGACATTCTCTCTGGGTCCCTTGCTTTTCCTCTGCGCCGAGTGATGTGCTCCTTCCCTTCCCGTTCCCTCCCCCTCTCCCTCCCTTCCTCTGCCCTTCAAAGCTTCGACATGTCATCTCCCACCACAAAAACAGAGGTGGGAAGACTCGCTGGCGCTACCGCTGCCTCAGGGTGTCTGGCACTAAAGCTGACTGCAAATACAGCAGGGAGAGGAGGAGGAGTGGGAGGAGTGAAGAGACAGAGAAAGACAGAAGGAGGGAGGGAAAGAGGAAGAAGGAGATGGAGACAGAAAGCTAAAGAGAGAGAGAGAGACTGAGGCAGCAAGCAGGACAGTGTGAATTAAGCAGGACTCATAAAGCCGTGGGCATCAAAGTGTGTGTGTGAAGAGGAGCTGTTATTAAGGTGGAAAGACTGACATGAGTCCTGTCTGTTCTTTGTTTTTTAAAGTGACACTGTGACAACCGTGCTGGCTGCATCTTCTGTCTCGCACACAAACAGAGTGAAGTTTATGAAGAGGGATTTAGGGACACATCTCAAACTATGTGGTGGGAAACCTGTCAGACACAGAGCTGGGACACTTTTCTAGCTGTGTGGTCTCTCCCACTATCAGAACCGCAAAAACACAATGATGCCCTTAAAGGTTAACAAAAAGGATGAATTGTACTAAGGCTAATATGAAATGCATGGAAACCACAGGCTTATAATTGAATGTATCATCCCCAATTCACATGTAATTTCCTCCAGGACGCTGTAATATTTTCTGCGACTCTAAATGCATACTATGAACAGCTGTTCCTTGTGAATAAACGATTCCAGGCCAACTTGCCGCTCGGATACCACGAAATTTGCAGATTGATTTAAGGAGCAATTATGCACTTGGCTTTTGAACCTCTGAGGCTTTGGGAATGAATTGGTGATTGGCTCCCCGACAAAGTAAGCAGATCTGACCAAAAGAGGCCTTGCCATAGGCTGAGAGTGTCAAAGAAGCCACAAGAGCCCAGCAAACAAGAAGACCAGTAACGTTGTTTATTATGGGCCTCTGGAGACCAGTGGGCACTGACCGACCAACTGATGTTGGAGAATGCTAAAGAGAGGCTGGGAAAAGACAACAAATAATCACACTGAGACAGAGGAATCCAACATATAAATGACACAGACAAGTTCAGTACAAGTCTAAAGCCTTAATACTAAAAATGAAGCTATTCTGCATCCAGTTCATGTCAGAGTTAGCATAATTTCCAGTTCTCCCCACTGGTGAATGGGGAAACAGCTAGCATGCTTCAAGCCAGAGCTATATCATGAGCACACCTCTTTGTTTATATGAGTAAAACATGAAAAACATCAATTTTAGAGGTTCTAACATGTAGATTTAGTTGTCTCGGACCGAGCAGAGCTGAGGCTCAAAAATTAGGCTAATAGATACCAACCCAAATGCTAAAACTGCAGTTCATTGTGTGGCCACTTGGGGCTGGTGTCAAGAGAAGACAAATCTCATAGACTCTCATGTTCAAGTTTTACAGTATTAAAAAGTTAAAATGCTATATACATAGCCTGGTGCAAAGCTGTCACCAAATCTATGGCTCACAAGAAAACTTCATAAAAACTCTTCAGAGGTTAATGTTTTTCTAAAGAGCTGTTTAGATAGCTTTTCAGTGTGAATTAGAAGGTATCTGCATACCTGGGTTTATCTTCCTAATGAAGTGTGTTTATGTTAGCAACATCCCTCTGTTGTAGATAAACAGAACCAAGTAAACTGGTTCCCTTGTGTTTAACTAAGAGCTAAATTATACTTTCCACATCTGCAATTCCAATAAGGTCAGCTTGAGTCCAAGTGACATAAAATGTATTATCAATTAAAATCAATGAAGTATCTGTACTTTCACAATAAGCATACAGATGAGTGTGACATTTATCCTCTCTTCACAGGGCACAATTGACAAAATGTTAGCTTATCCCTTAAGGCAAAGGATGTGTAGTTAAATCCAGTGAACAGAGTAAAACAAACCGATTTTGAATGGAATCTAAATGATTTGACCTACCTCATATGGAAAAGAAATAGTAAAAACTTGTAAGAGACTTGCATAAGATGTGGCCTACTTCATATAGTGAATCATATAAGGCTTATATGATTTACTCATGAAAGTGGCCACTTTCTCATTGCTTTCATATATTGTTTTAGTAAAGTATCCAAAACATACAAGTTTGATTTATATAATTTTTCAAGGGATCTTATATCTGTTTTCACTCTTGTATGCTTTTCATACAAGTTTCACAAAAGACAGATACAAACTTTATAAGATTTATATATATCTTTTCCATATGGGACACATCTGAAAACTAGTATTAAGAACACTTTGTTTCCAACAAAGGTTAATCATTATAATGATCAGAATAACCCAGTTGTGTAATGTCAAAATCAGCTAACATGGCCCACAGAAGTTAGGGGTGGAACTGGTCTAAACCGGTAAGACAACGGCTATGTTCAAGCTATGCAAAGGAAAATTATTTTTTAAAAATGTGAGGATTTTCATAATACTAAGGGAATGATGATTTCTTTTTTGATGATTTTATGCGGTAACACTGAAACACCTCTAGTTGTGATTTTGAGGAGCTCCAAAGTAAACAATCAGCTGCTTCCAGCACACGCCTCTCAGAGAGAACATGTTTCTGTCTTTGACAAAATTTCTCCACCTGACATCACTTCCAAAAAAGCGTGACTACTGCGATAAGATGTATGTGTGAGGCAGTGGAATGCCTTTATCATCTATCAAACAGGAAACGGCTCTTTATAATCTGTTTACATTGAAGACTGCTTACTTTTTAAGTTGTGTGAAATGCTGCCATCAATCATGGCAAAGGTATCTGTACTTTTATTTTTTTCCAATTTTTTCAAAAGAAAGTTGAGATGACAGTGCTGGAGCAGCTGGTGTGGTAGAATCAAACACATCTTATGCTTCTTTTGGTTCAATCCCATGACACCAGGCTGTCTCACACTACTGGAGAAAGCTAGAGCCACCACGACCAGCCTGAAGCCCCCAGTCTGAACATGCAAAGGCAAACAGTGGTATTTCATTCTCAGAGAGCCTTGAAGAGCCAAATTTATGCCTCTCTAGAGAAACCACAGTAAAGTGCCACAGGGCACCAAACGAGAAAAACAACTTGGGGAACAAGAGAGTTAAGAGAGGCGTTCAGACTAAGTGAAATAGTGAAATGTTTAATATTATTTATAGTTACGTGTATACTGCTTTGTAATGCCTAACGTATGAGTGGACTCTTTCACACAAAGGTTGTTCCTGTGTGATTCATGAAAATGATGGGCATCAGGTCTGTGTGGGAGTTACTGACAAAACCTGATCTCTCTTATATCTTAACAATATTTTTATATGCACTTGTGTTTTTGCTTTTAGTTGTGCCTTAGTGTGCTCAGAATCTGAGCGAAATATATAGAATAATTAGCATTATTACATAATTTCCTACCGGTGCCAGTTTTGAAACTTTCTGACTCGGAAAGTGTTGAAATGTGTTTCACATTTATCGACACTGCGGCCTGAGCAGATGCCATCACACAAAGTCTCAAGCATTTATTTATGCAAAATGGGTACTTTCGCAGCAGCAAAAGTTTCATGTTTTAATGGATGTGGTTTAATGCCACTTCACAGTGTACAACAACGCACAAGCAGATGTCTTTGTAGTGGTAAAATATTGTTTTCATTAAAAAATGAAAAAGGAAAAAAGACACAAAAAAAGACAAAAAAGAACCACAAAAATTAAAGACAAATCATAACATGTGTGATGATGCCCCTGACCAAAACAATACAATCACATTCTTTCATTTTTGACTATGTCATATAAATAGACAAAAACAAGCCCATGGGGAGGAAAATATACTCATCAAGCCTGGTCTCTCCAGTGAGGTTCTGGTGCTTTGAATTTATGTGTTAGACAACACTGACACCTGCTGGATAAGATGTTCACTGTATACAGGTACACATACGTTTATATAGACGTAACATGACTTCTTCAAATTCATACTTCTGCTTTCTAGTCAAATTGTTCCAAGTCCTAATGTATGATCATGATCATTTTGTAGGAGGTAGTTTGTAATAAACTAACCATCTTAATTCAATGAATTCAGTTTAATTACATCACTTTTTTATGGAGCTACATGCTTCATGAAAAAAATACATTGTGATGTGCAGTACTGTGCAAAAAATTAGAAATAGGTGAAATGATTTATTGAAATATGCAAACATTCATGAAAGTCCAATTTATTTATATAGCACATTTAAAACAATAACTGCCCCTTGAGTTAAGTGCCTTTTTATACTTGAATGAATCATAGATCAGTGTTAAATGGCTTAACAAACAAGCACAAATCATTCCTTTGGAAATGATCAATGCAAGAACTGGACTGAAAATAAGTGAAAAAGCAGCCAAAGTCCAAAGAAAGAGAGAGAGTACCTTTGGAGAAGTCTGAAATGAGGGGCAGCCAAAGACTTTTGCACACTATTGTAGCTCCTACACATATTATACACTATTTTATTCCAGCACAGTGACCATGCTTTGCCACATTTTTTAAAAATGCATTCACTGGTTCATTCAGTTCAACAAAACCCACTTAGTTCCAAATGAATGGACCAACTTGTTAGTATTAAGATGGATTAAGATATGCAGATAAGAACTGTGACAACCATAAAACCACCCCAAGGCAGGAAGAGATAGTATCAGTCCTGATGACTAAAGTTACCACAGCGAGACATCTTACAATACAGTGTCTGTCAGCAGGATATTATGACCCCCAGCTCTAATGAGAGATCCGTAACTGGTGTTGTCAGGTTGCACCACCTTGTTTCATGTATTGGCATTTAGGTATGTGCCTATAGCCTTTTAAAGCCACTTTAAAGTCTATCTGAGCTGTCTCAGAAAGTACCATCCCTATTAAAAGAAGAGCGTGGTGACATGTGAACACCATATGAAACCAGTTATGTAATGGACTCAACAATACAAAAGAGTATGGTTTGCATTAGTTCAGACCACTGATAAATTATCCACAGACACAGCATATTGGTTTCTGTCATGCATAATTTCCCTGCCTGATGTTGATTAGTGTAATACAGTGGATGTGTTTCAGTGCTAATATAAGGAATAGCCCCCTCTGATTACTGCTTGAACTTTTTTGATTATTGAACAATGTTTACACATGTGAGGAAAGTTCTAGCAGTCTTTGTAATGCGGATAAAGAAGTAGATGAAGAGGATTTACTGGGAAATGCTGAATGCACAATTAGAGGCCTGGGTAAACATGACATCAGCATGGTTACTTGCTGTAGAAAGCTCCCACCAGAGACACAGAAGACATTAAAAATGGTTTTCAGAGGCTGCGTAGTACTAACAACAGTGTGTGTGTAAGTTGTAGTTGTATGTCTCTTTTAATATAATGAAAAGATAAGAACAATGAGAACAGTCCTAACCCATATTTCACTTATTTAAAGGTGAAATGGATCACAGGTGAAGTTCAAACTCAGCGCCCCGCAGTGAATCACTGTCAGAGCAGCGCAGATCCTGAAAAGGCCTCTACCACTGCGTCACATGCAGCGTTCTGTCATTACGGGAGCTCTTTGTGACTCAACCATTTCATATGCAAATGCCGTGCCTCTGATTTCTTTTGATTCGCCTCTCCACGTTAGCCGTGGCTTAGACTACGTGCACACGAGGGCTTTTCAGGTGTAATTGCCTTTCAGGGATAATTGTCCTGGGCTCGTCTTCCTACAGAAGCACCTGTGTGTGGATCAAAGCATTTGATGTGTGTGTCAGCTTTGTTTCGAGTGGGTGTCTTTGGAGCACACAGATTGTCAAGTAATTGCCCCTCCAGAAATTTCTATGACCAGAGTGTGTGTGTGTGTGTGCGGGGGGGGGGGGGGGGGGGGGTCAGCTTTCATTAAAACAGAGCATTTAAATGGCTAAGTAAGTAAAGAGTATCAAAAGGTTTAATAACAGTGTAATTATCTCAGGAGATGGAAAATAAATCACCCTGCTGACATATCGCTTAATGGAAAAGTTACAAATATTGACATTGTCAGCATTTTCCACACATCTGAGGTCACAAATGTCATGTAACACAATTCATACAGTCTTCATTGCGCTTGAATTTCATCTGCGTTTTTGAGATTTCATCCATCACCTTGTCGTGTATGACTTCTGACCATCAGGTGCACTACACAACCTTCAGCGCTTCCACATGTGTTAAATCGTAATAAGTCAACGCACTTTTATTTCAGTCTACTTGACCTTTGAGGTCACCGCTGTGCTCTCCTGCTTAATAAATTCCCAGCTAAACATTCACCAAGTCAACTGGCAACCCAATAAAACCTTCAAAGTAGACGGGTATATTTACAAAGCATCACTCAAAGACCCGACACACCTGCCCTCTTCCTCTGTAATATCAAAGAAGCATGTGAACATCACAAGGTCACAAATGAGCAAGAGGAGAATATTTTTAGACCAACCACAATCTAGACGTCTAATAAAGATGGAAATGAAAGGCGACCTTCTCAAATGTAAATATTTGATATTGAAGAGGTGGGGTTTTTTTCTTAGAATTGACCCCTGCCTGTAAGTTTTTAGATGACGTCTTATAGGTCCAACTATTTCAAAAAAAAAAAAAGTTTAATTGTTAATTCAATCACATTTTCTCCCATTTAATGACTACAAAATATGAGGGAAAGAATTTAAAAGCTTGATCTTTTACAAATACTCCAATACAATAAATTAGGGAGTTGTAATAAATTGAATGGTGGCAAGTGAATAGTCCTGTTTAGAGGGGAGGGGTCTATTAGCAGGGGTTTAGAGGTATAAAGGCGCCATGGATGCAGTTCGCACAGACTGAATAATACGAAAACCCATCCTGCCAACATCATCTGTAATGTATTATTAGCTTTGCTGGGATAAACAATATATTTGATTAAAAAGAAGTAGAAGCAGAGCTTTTCTCTTTGAGATAGCAATGGATAACTGGAAGATCCAGCTGGTTATTGTGACTTTTTGTGCTTTGGTGCAAACCTATCAGAGATTCTCGTGCAGTGCAGAAGAGCAGAGAGGACTTCTGAAAGAGTGGAAGGTGAGAAGCACTATTGTTTTTATAATGGGTTGAGCAATGGACAAATTTAAATATCAAAGCATTGAGTTCATTCACTTATTCTGTTCAAGCTTAGGTGAAGAGGAGAAAATCTTAGATGATTGTTGAGATTTCTTGCTTATATACAAGAAAAAAATATACTTTCAAAGAAGTCTGAAAGCTGTGTGTTTTAAAATTCTGCATTTGTTTTTGTTTTTTACAAGAGGCAAAGTTCTGTAAGTAACACATATTATAATGGTGCATAAGTATTTTTAACATTTTTGCAAATAAATCTGTATTTCTTTTTTTTTTTTACTAATTTGAAAGAAGATACAGAAAGAAAACTCAAAATGTTAGACGACCATTGCATTAACAATGCGTTTGCTTGTAGACTCTTGTAGATATACTTTTTAAATATAAAAACTGGTTTACTTTAAATAAAATAGTGAAATGTTTCTTGCAGGATGAATCACTGCAGACAAGCCTGACCAGTCCAATGTCCAGTGTAATAAAAAGATCCAAAGCCCTTCGATTCTACGGACTCATGGGGAAACGCTCAGGTAACCTTGAAACATATCCATGCATAACATAATGTCTCATTTTTGTGCTTATCACCATTTTTATGTCTCATAATAAGTATTAAAGCCTGTTGCATGACAATAAATTTATCTCTTCACAGATGCAAAAAAACCCTACCAAGTAAAAAGACGTGAGTGGCTTGATCTTATTGAAGCAGAACTCTTATCATACTAACGGTTTTGAAAACTAGTAGTTCCAGAAATTGGAATCTAATATTTAATCACAGCATCATTGCATATTTCTTATTCTTATAGGAAATAAAGGAGAAATGTTTGTGGGCCTGATGGGAAGAAGCATCTCCAGTGGTGGTAAGCATAAAATCATCAATAGACCGCATGTAAATTGTAGATATTTCAAAATATCAAGGCAGCTTTATTGATATTAAAAATATCAAAGTGCTAATACACATTACACAGCTATGATTCAAAGTAGAAGCCGAAAACCATCCTAGTCAAACGTTTCCTGTTTATTACAGAATCTCTACCCAAAGTAAATCGTTCTGCAAAGACCACTGCGATCCATGATTCAGAGAACCCATACAAGCAAGGTACGATTGTACCAGTATAAAAACCTGAGGCTGTTTTGTTTCTATGTGCATTCATATAGTGGTGTTACATTTGTATTTTATATCCTCAGCAAATTAAAAATCTCCTCTTTCCCCTCATCATTGGCAGGTTCAGCAAAGGAATGGATCAGAATCCTGTATTGATGGAATTAGAAAAAAAAAAAAAAGACATTATGACGAAGATCTATACAATTTTATACCAACCAAAGGCGTGTTGCCATAAATCATACTCATTAAAAGTACACCCTGCTCAATTTCATGTTTCGATTCATGCTAACAGTTACTGTATTAACGCTCAAAAAGAATAACCACCATTGTCAAAAAGCACATTTCTCATAGTAAATAAAAATAACCTCTAAATGCACTCAAATGTAGCTATTCTAACATTAATGTTATCCATCACATTGGACCGTTCATCATTTAACATTCAGCACACAAAGGCAGTTTTAAAGCAAATCCTCGACACTCATTTTTCACAATGCTGACAAAAAGCATTTGACTTGGAACGTATGCTGGTTTGGCTAGAAATGACAGTAAAATATAAAAAGGTGTTTAAAAAATTCACATTACAGACAAGAAGAAATAAACAGGGTCAAAGGGATGAAAGAAAAAAAAAACACTGATCTTTATTGACAGTTCATAGGTCTAGGCTACTTGTGGCTGGTGAGGCTAGAGGCGAGTGTTTTCAGTAGCCTGAGCTTCTCAGTGTTTATGTCCCTTTGGGAGGGGTCCATTTTAGCGAGCTTGGGTCGATGGTTTTGTTGCTATTGCCTCGCTTGATCTCCTTTGCTTTCCACTCATCAATCAGGTCCTGGGATGAGAAACAGGGTAACGAGCTAGGTTATCACATCTAATTTTTCCAGTAAGATAGAAATAGAAAGATGGGCCTGGTATAAAACGTGTTTTACAGCATTAACGTAAAATTTTACTTCCAAAATTAATCAAAATATTAGAAATAGACAAGTAAATGATCTCAGTAACCCAAATAATTTGATACAAAAGCAATTATTTCAATAAATAAATACAAGCATAAATAAAATGGAGAGGAGCCAGCTTACCTGACGCTTCAGTACTAAGTGCTTTCCCTTCCAATACTTCAGCATCTGAAGAGACTGCAGGGTGCTCACAATGTCCACTGGGTTGACAGCAGTTTCCTGACTGATCTCTGTGCAGCACGCAAATATTAAAACAAATATTAATTGTATGCATTTGTCTTGTTTATTAAATGCATGAATCTTCTTGTGCGGATTCATTATGCTCTTCCTTTTATCTATCATCGATATACATATTCTGAGATCAGTGTATGTACAAGTAATCTTTAAGGGCCTAAAGCTCAAGCTTCAGACTTCTCTAAACACTCTGGTTTAGGCATTTTTTCCTGCTCTTGACTGTCAATGAGAGGGAATTTCTTTAATATGGTTATCTGAGGCACACAGCTCAGACTTTGAGCGCAGCACTCCCACCCAGCTGCTGCTGCGCAAATCTTTTACTTGCAAGGGACAGCCAAACAGAAAAAAACATAGCTTAAGAGGTGAGCTAAGAGGGAAAGAAGCTAAACTGTCTTGTTACTAGTCAGAAGATGGACTTTGGGACTTCACCAAGGCCAATATAAGCTAAAATTAAGATTATTTTAAACTGGTAATTGGTAACTGGTAACAAAGTACAGAGCCACTTTCAGCTTTTTTTGTAAACATATAATTTAAGCTGCCAAATTATAGGGTTTGTGCTTTCACTTACCTTTGATGGAGATCTCCTTGCCTTGAAAGTTGTACATGTATCTGAGTAATACCTCCTTCCAGTAACTCCTGTAACTGATGAGGCCCAGATCAGAGAGGGGTCTCTCTGGCGAGCCCACCTTCTCCTCAACTTTTGACAACAGATAACCTAAATAAAGCACAGGACAGTCAGAATGAACGCTTTCAGAAGGAAGAGAGAATTATCTGTATTTCATTATGCAAAAAGACTAAAATGCAATTTAATGATTACATTGAGAATAGAATAAATTAACATATAAACATACTAAAGTCAATGAGCATCTTTCCAAAGCCTTGTCTCATGTACTGTGGCATTGTCAGGATACAGGATACATTGTAGTTCAGGAAGGAATTTTTCTCCTTAAAGAAATAAATAGAAGGAAAAAACACTTTTTAGACATTTCTGTTCTGGAACATAAATTCAATCATTGTGTGGGTAAAAACAATAACCTTGTTCTTCTTTACCTTTGAAAAATAGCCTACTAAATGGCAGCCAGTGTTGTCAGCTTCAGTCATGACATAGAAGAGAAAAGGCTCCACGTCATAGTAAAGTGTTTTGTGGTCCAGGAAAAGCTTGGCAAGTAAACACAAGTTCTGACAGTAGATCTGGGGATGATATGGCCCTTGATTACTTTAAAAGTGGCTTATATATTTGATTACAATTTAAAAAGAAAAGAAATGCCAGTGTTCACTAAGTAAGACTCTTACCTTATTCTTTTTGCCATCGACTTCAAACACAGATATAGACCCCTTTCTGTACACCTCATCTCCTGGAGGATGCTTCCACACACATTTGGCCTGAAAAGACAAATTATCTACAGTACTTCCAAACCAGTGAGTTCATAAAGATAAATTATTCTTATTTAAAGGCCACCGTGCAGTAAAAATATATAATGTAATAAGAGCAACGGCTGTTTGCCAAAACTGAACTTTAAAAAATGAATGTTTAGAATGTTTTTATAAAAATCATTTCTAAGTGTAGCACGACTCCAATGACTTGGGATTAGTCTCTCTCACCATGTGTCGCCTGAGGATGGTCTGGCTCTTCATGTATTTGAGGCAGAATTCACAGACGTACAGACGACCTAGACGCGCATACTCCTCAGGATAGGGCGAGTGGTACCAGGTGTCCAGCTCGTAGCGACCAAACAAGATAGTCTTGATCATGTTACTGCCCTCTGTGATCTGACCCTGGATGCGCAGCTTCTCCTGCAGGCATGAAGATGGGAAACATTAATGTCCAATGTGTGTGATGAGGTTATCAATCAAAAAACTAGAATGCTAACATACTGACAGTTTAAAAAATAAATAAACAAAACAAAATAGTGACAACTCAGTTTTTAAAGAAAAATAATGTACCTGGAACAATGAAAGGCACCAGTTCTAGCTTCATTTCCTTTTATCTTATTCTAAAATGCTAAAAAGAAAGTACTTATGGAGATGTGAAACCCCATCATTACCAGGTCTTCAGATGCTCGGGCCTGTGCTTTCCTGAACAGCTCCAGGTCATATTCACTGGTGATGTTCTCCAGCAGAGGCTCTCTGGTGTTGCCGTGTGTTTGCCGATGCTCCTGTGGGCCACGAGAAAAGGCAAGCAGGAAATGAAGTAACACGCCAGCTATGAGGTGGAATAAGCTTAGAAATAGCAAAACAAAAGTACTGGTGACGTACCACATGCTTTTCTTTCTGCTCCTTCTGCAGGCCAGAGTTTCGACCCTTCCTTATCTCAGCCACTTGCTCCTTGTATCGAATCTGTTTCGGTGTTGGTGTCTACAAATAAGGATAAATAACCAATTCACTTTCCTGGTATGAGAAATTACTGACAATAGTTAAAATAATAAACAGATAATTAAGCAAAGTGTAAAATTCAATGTCATGCTCTCATTTCTAAAGCAGACCTACCTGGTGACGAGTTGCATGGCGCGAGTTGCTGTCCTCCTGTGCCTTTACCTCCTCCTCTTGTTTCTCACGGCTAATGGCTTTTACCTGACAAATAAATAAATAAATAAATAGATAAATAAATAAAGCATGGATTATATCTCTTCTTGGTCTCTCATTTCTCTCTGATACGGCTCAGGCAGCCAAATACTCATACCAGCCACTTCAACCTACAACATTAATAACATTTGCTGGGAACATCCCTGTTTAAGTGATGAAGTGTTACTTGTGGCTGTTTTTACTGATAGCAAAAGACATTGTGTACTTGTACTACAGCTGAAATTGTCATTTACTACACTCAACCTTTGGAGTATCAGTTATGTCCCAAAGAAAGTTGTACAGTCCAGCCACTGCCAGTGTTTCAGGTTAATAACTGTATAGATAAAGTAAATTCACATAATATTGTAAAGTATTCTGAACATGATTTATAATAATCACCTTGCATTCATCAGCAGAAAGATTGTGGTAAAGAGGACAGCCTGACACAGCAAAATGACGTTCATGCTTTCCTGTGAGGTGACCTAAGAAAAAAGAGAAAAATAAGCATGATGTTTGCTGATATGCCATATTTCCCATGTTCAAATTTTTAATAACACTTTTGACGTTTGGCAAAAAAAGTAATATATTTTACCAAGGGAATTGCACCCCGGGGTTGGACATTTCATGTTGAAATTATAGGTTTCGTGACAGCGGCGGCGTTTAGGTCGGTGGGAGAGATCTTTATCCGAATCTCTGTTGGCTTGGTCCTTGGCCTGGCTCTCATCATGTGAGGCATTGGGACTGGAGATGTCCAACTCTGATTCAGAGGAGGGTGCATTTCCAGTGGGCGTCAGTGGTGGAGATTCATCGTGATCCACAGCTCGCTTTAATTCCTGAGTATCTAAGGGAAAATAAAATAAAAGTAATCTTCAAATCACTGTAAAAGTATATATATACATATGTGTGTGTGTGTGCATATGTATAGGCTATGTTGCCAACCCTGAGAGCTTTGGCTAAGGCGAGTAGAGGCTCTGGTGAGGCGCTGTCTCTTGGGCACAGTCCCTTCACTTTCTGAGCTATTGGTCTGTTCTCTTTCAGCAGAGGAGTCAGAGTCTTCAGTTCCATCTGAACCACTCCCAGCCATGTGTCTCTGTCAGGGGAACAAACGGTAAATGAAAGGCACCTTTTACTAAATAATGTCAAATAGAGGTGCGGAAAAAAAACAAGCATGGATAACACTGATGGTGTCCACAAGCCAAAAAGACAGAGTTGTTCTGGCGATAGCAACTACAGTTTTACAGAGCAGTTAATTCAGCATTCACAGTATATCTATTCATTGTTGAGTCATAAATCCACCAAATTAAAAGCGTAGCTGAGGTAACACTGTAAAAGTGCTGTTTGTGGACATTTTTCTTTTCGATTTCTGACTGGCTACAATCAAATGATAGCTCTCCATTAGCTGTTTAATTATTATTATCAGCATAAACAGGTCTTAACACCATCTACCCCTTACTAATACCAAAGCAATATATTCCGCCAAACTAGTGTTAAAAACTGGCCAAATACTGTCACACGTGTAGTAATTACCACGACAAAGTAACCAGTCTGCTTAGCACGTCAACTGTTATTGTTGTTAGCTTAGCGTTAACGGTTAGCTCTGCTCTTGGTTTTTAGTATTTGTTTTTTTCCCAGCCAATGTGGCACAACACTGTATTCACAAACAGCAATTTAAGCAGGACTGATCTTGTTTTAGTCTTAGGGCAAAGCCTACATATACATGAACCGCAAAGCGCCGTTACATTTCACCAAACGTAAAGTAAAAGTTTTAGCTTCTTTTAGCTGCTTTTAACTGTACACTGGGTGTTTAATGAGCTCGAACAATACCGACACAAGCTGAATGTGGCAATGCAGTTAAAGTCAGTATGTTTAAATTATTCTGTGCAGATTTATCAGCTGATGCTAACACCGTGTTTTAGCGCGTTACACTGTCAGAATATTGAATGGAATATGGTGGAACCTCCTGGTTAACCATTAGCGCTAACTTAGCTAACGTTACCCTCTTGTGCGACCTACATGCACTCTTACCTGTCTTCTACGAGGCATGTTCTTCTTGATGGCTACTACTTCACGATGGTCTAAAGCAGCAAATGTAAACGTTACGTTTAAAAAATAAACTGTTTAATGATTTATAGATTTTTTACTTTATTAGTTTATATGTACACAGCGTTTAGTAGCTCGAGCTGCATTCCTCGCTCAGACAGAGCGAAGAAATGAATTTCCGGTAACCAGTAGACCAGCAGGGGGCGACTTCCGGATAAAATAAATGTATTACTAATGCCTGTCTAAAATCTGAAGTGGGCTGGGTGGGGGTTAATTTGAAATGCACTGTCGTAGTATCGTGTCTTTTTTTTCTTTAATAAAAATATGACTCCCAAGGAGCCAATCTTTCTTGCCATTTTGAAAAAAGTGCTCTTGTTCAATAGATCCCAAGGCTTTCTCTGGGACATTTTCAGTTCAGTCCTTGTACCTGACCATTTTCAGAGGAATGCTTTTTTGTTTGTTAAATCACTGAAAATTGAGATTTACAGCAGATGAACAGTATCTGAAAAATCATGTGCTTAAGAAAAAGGGGGGGAGGGGGGGGGAATCCATCAAGGACCTGACACAAGACCTGATATATCTGTTACTTCAGCGGATCCATTTACTGTTGGCCTCAGAAATTGCTTTAGTGCTGTGGTGGCTGTCAAGAAGTTATTCTTAAGGAATAGTATTGGATAACAGCCTTTATCCAAAGAAGAAGCCTTTAAAAACCCCGGAGAACTCATCCTGAAGGTTACTTTAAGAAGTTACAAGATACAGTAGCTTGACTAGGAGAGTTCAGGCTGTGTTGGAGAATAAAGATGGCCATACCAAATATTGACTTTCAAACTCGTAAAAATTATCCAAGCTGCCTTTTAAACTTGTTGGATTTTTACCAACTCTGTTTTTGGCCTATCTATGTTTACACATGCTCCAGTCAGTTTCTGCACATAGTTCCAATTTCCTTACCAAAATATAAAAAAAGGCTGACTCAAGACTTTTAAATTGTATCTATTAAATTTTGCTTTGTCGAATTTACTGATTTTACTGAGCTGTTTCACTTAGAAGAGCCACGTTCTTGTATATTCATATTTCGTTTGGTTAACTTCAATTTGGTCATATCGTTATTATCATATATTGTATTTTATCAACATGTTTACTTATTGAGCCCTGTTATTTCATTTGACTGTATTTTTCCTTTTTTTTTTTTTTTTTTTACATTATTAAGTTATTGTGTATTTGACACATACTTTATTGAAATATTCTACTTTATTTAAACTTTTATATATATATATATATATATGTAGTGGATGTTCTGGCTGGTCTACCACAGGATTTTTTTTAACTTTTGGAAAATAAATAAAGTATTTTATCTTTATTATATCTACCTTCCTATATATAAAGTTTACATTTACAATTCTACTCTTTAAACAATATTGATGGCCAAAATACTGATTTTAAGTAATTTAATTTTGTTGCATAACTAAGATTTAAACTTAATGAAACGCTGTCAAATGAAATTCACTTGATTATTCATGTATGTGTATGTTGGTAAATGATTCATAAATTCAGCAAAATCAATTTTAAAATTATCAATGTGTCAAGATTTTGTCCAAAATTATTAAAGTTCCATTGCATCCCTCAGGCAATGTTGGTCAACAACCTCCCAAGTGTTGAAGTGGGTCCCATTAGGTAATTTTCTTGTTGGATTATTTCTGCCCCCACCTCCATCCTCTTAAACAATCAATTAAAGGTGGCTGAACCACTTTGAGAACCCAGAAAATGCATCTGTTTTCCCGAGTGTTCCACAGTCAGGCTATAAAGGGCACGGAAGGGGCTGTGGCAGGCAAGTCTCCTAGCAGCTGATACCAGATGGTCTATATATAGCTTCTAGGGCCTGGCCGCTGCATCAGAGCACACTACTAACTCAGCTGGACACGTGTGAGTTAGCTTTCTCTTGGTAAAAAGGAATTGTATAGCAACTTCTCTTTTATTTAAGAACAACAACAAGAATGAACAAACCTAAAATTGTCAGACCAGAGGAAAGGTAAGTGCTGCCAAACTCACTGAGCAATAAAGCATGTTTTTTTCCCCTAAATCTTTCATTATGAAAAGGTTTCAGGTTTGATTCATAAGCAGTTTCTTGGTGTTTTAACAGCAAGCCAGCACATGCGCTGTGGTTTGACAGGAAGAAATACGTCACCATCAACTTCATGGTTCAGAAACCTAAAGATGTCCAAGTTGATATCCAGCCAGACAAACTGATTCTGTGGTGAGTTTTTAAAGACGTTCCCTCTCTTGAAGTCACATGTGATTCAGTTTAGAAAATGTCTAAAATGGTTTCTTTGACAACCCCATTGCCTCTCTGCAACAGCTGCAAAAACGAAACAGATGATGTGTACTACAACGAGCTGCACTTCTATGACAAAGTCCAGATCCACGTAAGCATCCGCATTATATTCTGTATTCTTCAATGTACAGAAAGCAGGCTGTTAAACGCTCCTTTAACTTGTCATCACTTGAAAGGACTCCAGAGAAAGGGTCTATGACCGCACCATCAATGTCTTGCTAAGGAAGATGAAACCTGATTGTGCTTGGCCTCGTCTTCAGAAAGATCCAGCTAAGGTAAGCACACGTGTTTGTGTCTGTGTCCTTAAACCGATCAGTATCAAGGTATTCTATTCTTCTCATCTGGTATTTACTCAGGTTCATAAAAATAGCATGGCTCATGTTAAGACTGTTTTTATGAGGCTGAAGAATTTTTTTTTTTACCAATGATACTTCCTCACTATTCATTTACCAGTTTCAATCACAAACCCTAAGTTGAAAAAGTCTTAGCTCACTGTTTCCGTCTCATAAAAATGCATTATATAAGCAAAGAGAAGCTTTATATAAGTATTAATAGAGTGCCTGAGGATATTACAACTAACTAAGTAGGATGTTCTGTAATTCTTGCAACTTTACTTTTAGTAAATAATACCTAAAATGGTGCTGTTATGTCTTCATTCCACAGGCCAGTTGGATTTCAGTTGACTTTGATAACTGGAGGGACTGGGAGCACGAAGACGATGAGGGAAAGGAGGAATATGACCGTTATGTGGATGTGAGTGAATTCAGTCTTCTTAGTAATAAGATCAATCAAATTCCAATATTGCTTCTGATCCCAGTGCATGTAATATGCAATACCTTCCATTATTTTTTTGTTTAAATGGCTTTCCTTTTACAGATGATCCGAGAGATGGCTAACAGTGACAAAGGAGAAGCTCCAGATATGGGGGATCTTAGTGATGTAAGTGAAGTGTTCTCCATATAAGTGAGGAGTGTACAATGTAAAATTGGGAATTGCTTCTGCAATAGTCTATATTTAAGTATTCTACAATCAATGCCGACTGAAAATCTGTAACTTATATTGATCATTTTATTGCGGAGACTGACCATTCATCCATTTTTTTCCCTTTCAACAGTCTGACTGATACTTTATCCTCTCTGGTGAAGCCTGCTGTAAATGTATAACTCAGGATACTGAGGACAACAGTTTGTTTACTGAAAGCTGTATTATATGCTAAAAATGGATGTGCTATTGTCCAAAATGCTGTTTTTAAATGTATGATGATATTTTATGTGAGATTATTTATTGCTCTGTAATTGTTTACTGTACACCGGCATGTGATTGATAATAAAAGTTTTATTAAACACAAAATTGCATTATGTTGCTTGAGGTAATAACACTAGCTGAATGAACTGGGGGATATAGAACATGATTGTGTCGGTAACTCCAGAAGATGGCAGTAACGTTGCAGTAAATTTAAAAGTCTCAATCAGTAGCCCAAATTTAGTTTACACTCGTAGTAATGCACTAAAAACACAGCCTCGCTTTTTATACGTAGTCATATTAGTGACCTGTTGCCGGTTAACATAACTAGTTGTAAAAAAAAAAACGTTTCCAGCCTTTTGTTGAAATGCTGTCTAATTTGAAATTACCCCATTTCCTCTTAAATCGGTTCATTTCATCACTTTCAACGTTTGGTATGTTGTCTGCGTTCTACTGAGAATCATTTATAGCTGTATCAGATTTAAAAAATCATTGCATTCTGGTTTTATTTACATTTTACAATTCGGGTTGCAATTTATTCGATTTTATAGAGCACATCCTAAGGTTTTCTCTTCCTCCTGTTAAAAAAAAGTGCACTTAAAAGATGATTAAATAATAGTGGCTTAATTAATCTTTTTCGCTTAAGTTAAAAAAGTTATGAAGCGAAAGTCGATATCATTAAGTTTGGGCTATTATGGTACCCGTAGGCGTCAGCTGACAGCTGTAGGCTTCACCTCCCCGTGCTCGTGCTACCGGCTGGCGCAGTTTTCCTTTCAAAAACAGGACAAAATGGCTTTTCAGTGTCAGCGAGACTGCTATATGAAAGAGGTGCGAAGCTTTTAAAAGCATCCGAAAAGACCTCCCGGAAATTTATCAGCAGTTCGGTGCAGAAGTGATTAGCATGCCTGCTAACTGATGCACCTGCTAGCTACCTTTGTAACCAGAGCAAGGGCTGGCAACTGATTTATAGGTCGTTTATATATAGTCTACGAGTCGCACTTTTATCTTACATAACCTTAGATTTATTCAGTTTTACTTTGTTAGAGGTTGTAATTGTGTAATTTCCACACTCTATATTTCAGATCGTATCATTTTTCTCCTTTAAAACGCCGCTTAAAAGTAATAAATCACCTTAAATGCTATGCATTTAGAGAATTTAGGATACTGTCTCCTTTTTTAAGTCTTCAGTCTTTGTACTTGCTGTCACATAAATTGTCCTTTACAAAGCCAGACCTTTATAAAGTCTTGTATGAGACTGAAATCTTGCACACACTTAAACAACTGCAGTCCTTTAAGAAGCATGTAATGTTTCTGGTTGTAAATTTTATATGACACGATTATTATCGTTATTTCTCTGGTCCCCTTCCAGTTTGTTACCTCTGTAGTCTCCTGCTGCCCGGCGGAACTAAAACAAGAAGTAAATGGAAAGAAAGAAACTATTAAAGGATTCCACATCAAGCTACAAGATACCATCTTGTTTCCTGAGGGAGGTGGCCAGGTAAGCATGTTCATTTTCTTTTTCTTTCAAGTTCTTACTCCATTATTTAAATGTGTACGTCACATGTTCCTTCATTGCAAATGTTTATGCAAATGCGAGACTGTACAATGTCACTTGCAAAATTTGCATGCTTTACGTTGTCCTCCTGCAGCCAGATGACCATGGATTCCTTGGAGATGTCCCAGTTTTGAGAGTGACAAGGCAGGGACCGGACGCCCTGCATTTTGTGGCCTCACCTCTGGAGGTGGGTCAGGAGGTTCAAGTGAAGGTAGACTGGGAAAGGAGATTTGATCATATGCAGCAGCACTCGGGTAATAATCACCACAGAGACAGGAAAAAACGCCATCGCGCATTTTGTTTTACCTGTTGCCTAAGCAGTAATTGTTTTCTTCTTGACTCTTAGGTCAGCATTTGATTACAGCTTTGGCAGACACAATGTTTGGATACAAGACCACATCCTGGTACTTTACCACTGCATATGTTCTTTTCCATGTAGCCACTAAGCCTTGTAGGATTACAGATTTTCTGGGTTTTTATCAGGGAACTGGGTCGTCAAAGAAGCACCATTGAGCTGGACACTCCCTGTGTGAAACCTGGCCAGCTTCAGGAACTGGAAGAATGTGTAAATGAGAAGATCAGAGCTCACATTCCTGTCATGGTTCAGCTTCTCTCTATAGATGACCCAGCTGTGGAGAAGGTACAGATATTGCACTTACTGGTTGTAAAAGAGACCTGTTGCCCTGTGTTAAGTGTATTACACAATATGTATTTGTACAAATCAGGTGAGAAGTCGAGGGCTGCCAGAGGACCACGCAGGACCCATTCGGATCATTGATATAGAGGGCATAGATGCCAACATGTGCTGTGGAACCCACGTCTCCAACCTCGGTCACTTACAGGTACAACATTGACACTTTCACAATTATATTTAGTGTTTGTGCCATTAACCGTTGTGTATCTAATTTCTTTGTATTCAAATTTAAGGTAATAAAGCTGCTGGGAACTGAGAAAGGAAAGAAAAACAAAACCAACCTAATTTTCCTGGCAGGAAAAAGGGTACTAAAGTATGCAGAGAAAAGCTACAACACAGAGCGTTCACTGGTGTCACTTCTAAAGTAAGTTCTAAATCTGAATAGTCAAAATTTAACTTTGAATCATTCAGAAATTTGAAGTGAAAACTCCTTTTGGTCATTTATCATCAGAACGGGACCAGATGAGCACGTTGAGGCAGTCGACAAGTTGCAGAAGTCTGTTAAGCTGCTACAGAAAGTAAGAACAGTTTCTTTCTAGATTACTGTTTGACAGATTTGGTAAAAAAAAATGGTATGGTAATAATAAATTAATAATAGTAGAATTAGATTTTTTGACAGGGTAAATATGCTTCAGCTTAAGATATTGCATATAAGGCTCCTCAACTACTACAAAACTGTCTTTGGCAGACTAACCTGAGCCTGCTTCGTGATATGGCGGTTCTCATTGCTCAGAGCTTTAAGAATGATCCTCACAAAGACTTCTTCACCTTCCACAAGTAAGAGGTTCTGCTTAGAGATGTCATTGCACGCTGCACTAACCAGTTATCCATTTAAAAAAAACCCTCAGAAATGATCCATTCTTTACAACCTGGTGACGTTTTGGCATCAAGGTGAGTATGTCAATAACAAAACGGTGTTCTTGTTCTTCTTGTAGAAAAGAGGGAGACAATGAGTTTATGAATATCATTGCCAATGAAATAAACACTGAGGTAAGATCACAATTTCACTGCTTTACTGCTAGGCATTACCACGTCAGTATATTTATTTTCAATCCCTACTCTGGTTATAGGAAACACTGGTTTTCCTGACTGTTGGAGAGGAAAAGGGACCTGGTTTGTTTCTGCTGGCTGGACCCAGTGAACTAGTCACTGAGATGGGACCACAGTAAGAGTTTTCATATTTATGTAGCTTCTACTGTTAAAATCTTAATGTAGGTTGGCACTGTATCTGTGTGTTTACTTTCCAGAGTGTTAGAATTGCTCCAAGGGAAGGGAGCAGGGAAGAATGGGCGATTCCAAGGCAAAGCCAACAGCCTGGCACGGAGAGGAGAGGTGGAGGCTTTACTGAAGCAGCGCTGCAATCAACGCAGCTCACAGGAAGAATAAATTTTCATTAGAAAGAAACGTTTTATACTTCCAAAAGGGGAACATTAAGGTTGGCTTACATGGCTGTTTTATACACCCATAATCTGTGGTAATCACTAAATGATGTGTTGGGTTACACATCATGAGAAAGTGACCATTTTGTGAAAATGTATATAATTCAACTTCTGTACAACATGTGCTGTACATATTTCAATATTAAATGTAAAGTGCTGGCTTTATTCAGTCAAAATCCAAATTTTTGAACAATTTATTTTTTTAATCCCATCTTTTATCCAGGAAGGAAATCTCAGAAAGTTGTTTCTGTCTTTGTGGTTGTAGCATTTTCAGTGGGAGAAACGTTTCATCACTTGTTCAAGTGACTTCCAGCTGGACAATTGTCAAAGCTTGGAAGGTACCTAAAGAATGCTCCAGGCGATCCAGGAGGGGAAAAAAGAACAACTGCTGCCTTAGTAAAATCTGTAGTGAGTCCTCAAGTGTGAGGAGTATCAGAACATCTAAGACACATTTTCTCAAAACACAGCATCTCTGTGGCTTTTAAAACCCAAAACACACTACGCCCTAAGGATCAGGTCTCCATTGCGAGATGAGAAAGATGGAATTTTCCACATTGCAATTTTGCAATTTTTGAGCAGTCAAGTAATACAAATACACTTTAAGAAACTTTGAGCTATTAATTGTGATCCCATTTATATATAATATCCACAAATATGGAAACATTTTAATAAAAAGGAATATTCTGTTTAATAAAAGTAATCCCTAAATATCACCCAAACTGGGCTAATGGGAAACACCTTTTCCATATAGTGTCTTAAACAAAACCCTTTCAAAACTAGACTGTAATGGACTGTATTGTCACAGTTCGGTGGTGTAGAAAATGTGTTCATATGTTGAAATAGTGCAAATGTGCAAGCTCCCCTTCCCATTTGTTGAAAAAAACTAAAGTTAAAAAAAGGTACAAGTTGAGATAATATGGCAGTATCTGTGTGGAGTTCGTTGCTCCTGGTGGTCCTTATTGCTAACTTAAGGGTTTCACGATCTTCATTGAGATGTAGTTCTGTAAAATGCAAGAAAGAACAATCAATCACACATTCACAAGTTTCCTATAAGTACAAAGATGATAAGACTGAACAATTTTATAATATGAGAAAACTTTGGTGTCCAGTGGTTCGCTTTTGTCTGTCCTTACCGGTAAAGAATACAACAGGATGGCGATGAAGAGGACCACTATGATGAGGATGATAAGTCCAATAAAGACCCACTTGAACCTTCTCCACACAATGAACTTCATGGTCTTACATGGGTTGGTGAACCAGAAGAAGGATGTTTCTGGGCGACTAGTAGTTGACAGAAAATGTATTTAGTAGACATCATAGCCTGTATACCTTTCAAAATTCAGCCCAGCTAATCTTGTAAAGCAGGCTCTTACTTTGGAAGGTCCAGTTTTGGATTCATGTTGGGTTCATCCCGACCTTTTCCTGCAGGTCGCTCGTCTGCATCCACTTCACTCACAATCTCCAGTGTCATCTCCACTTTGCCCTGAAAACCCAACACAAACAGAGTGACAAGACGACAAGGACCTGTGATATTTTTGGAATACTTCAACTAAATTAAGACCAATTTATCTGACAATGTTCTGCAAGTAACACATTTCCAATTTAGGAATTTAGGACTAGTCAATAGAAAATAAAGTAGAAGTATAATGGTGTTGTCCAAAGCTCTTAATCTTTTCTCTTCATGGCACTTTGGGAATATTGTATTTTAACTCTACATTTCCAAATGTCTTGTGGTTCCATCTTATCAAATGAAAACTGAAGTTTCTATTCATACTTACACCCAGGACCTTCTTCCCATCTTGTTCAATAGAGCAAGGCCACCAGCCTCTGACTGACTGCTGAGCAAACAGAGACTTGTTCTGCTCTGCCTTGTGTGGACCTATTTCCACATTATCCATCATATCCAGAGAGCATTTCTCTGGGGTCTTCGCAGGAGCAACCAGGTTACGCAAATCCAGCTCCACAGTACCTGGGATCACAGCACATTGTACTCAGGTTTTATAAAGGTTAGGCATAGACACACAGGTTGGACTTGAAAGTTTCTTACCTAGGTAATCATCCAGTGAGAATTTGTCATTATCCCAAATCTGAACAATCAGTTTGGGAGGAATCCGGAACTCTGTTTTATCAAGACTCCAAAAGTGTTCCTGTTATAAAAAAAAAAGAAGAAGACATTCAAACATGCTTTAACTTAATTCCAACAATACCTGTGTTATTTTTTTTAAAAATGGTATTAAAATAATCTTTGATCTACAGTATGATAAACCAACTGTCAACAAGCCTCACCTTCTTGGATACAAGGCAGAGTTGTTCAGCTGGCAGGTAGTCAAGCCCAAAGACGAATCGCCAGTTAAAGTTACCATCGCCATCCAGAGACCTGTAGTGGACATCGGTCTTCTGCTTGTCCTCCTCCATTCCTGGCATCCAGCTAGCACATAAACAACAAGCATGAATAATCATTGGCCTTTAACAGTAACCCTCTAATACAAAGTGCTGCTACCTCCTAAAGGAAGATTTTGGAGAAAGTAAACAACAATAGATTTGGACAAACAAGGGCTTTGATGCAGAATTAACACACCCTTTAACATAGATGTCGCTCATGCGCTCTCCAGTGATACTGGTCTCATCCAGAGTCACATCTGTGGTGTTCCAGATGACAGCACGCAGGAAATACCTGAATATTTGAACACAGTCATTGTTAGCTCTCAGTGACATCCGCAGCGATGAAGTACTGAAGAGAAACACAGCACTTACTTCTTTGGTTTGCGTGGTGTGATGTCAAAGGGAGGCTCGGGGAGGCCTAAGCTTTTGGGAAAAACATCCACCCACATCTGAAGTTGTCCCTAAACCAATGCAATATATACATTTTACAAAAATAACTGAGCCTGAGTCATTGCAGCCAGAAACAGGTACAGTATGAGATGTCTAACCTGAGAGAGGTTGGGCTGAAAGGTGCTGTAAAGCGTCCTAGTTTCCACATGTTCAGGGACGAGACCCTGTGTTCTGAGCACGTGCAGACAGAGGCGTTCATAAGGTGGACCCAAGTGCTGATGAATTTCCTTGTTGCTCTCTTAATGTAGAAAAAGAAATCGATCACTAGATTGGTATTAAAACAATCTGGTGTTATAGGGGCAAAACAGTTCAGTCACAACAATATTGTGTTGTTGTTGCGACCTACGCATCTACTAATCAGAAGGTTGGTGGTTCGATGCCTGCAGTTGCATGGCAAAGTATTCTTGGGCAAGATGATGAACCCCAATTTCCTCCCAGTACATTCATCGGAGTGTGAAAGTTCGATATAAAGCCCTTAAATGTAGAATAAAGTGCTTGTGTGAATGTGTATGTGATTGGATGAATGACACATGCTGTACAAAGCACTTTGGTAGCTGACTAATGTGCTGTATGATGATCAGTCATTTATCATTTAAACAGTAAGAGATTCAAATGAACTGATTCATCTTCTTGAAATCTGAAAGTTGGAGACACATCTGAATTTCAAAACAATTCTGCTGTTTTAGCTGCATTCAAATAAATTTTGTTCAATTAATAAAACATATACGGTAGTATTAGATGTTTTAGGGAATTAAACTATAACAATATGTAGCAATGTGAAATGTGCTAAAGACAAAATGTACTGTTAATCTTTGCCAAACAATGAGGGCATGTAGACGGGCATAATAGGGCTTAATTGTTGCTCATTTTTCAACACAAAACATCTAAATCACTCATTTATACTATTATACTTCTAACCCCTTACCAAACTGAGCCAGTGTGTATTCTTTTCCATTGAAGGTGAGTGAATTTCCATTATCTTCCGTCCTGGGCTTGGAAAGTCCTTTAAGACGAGCCAGATTCTCAAGAATCTGAGATGGCTTCAGCTGGTCCCGCCACTGGTTGATGCCAGAACTAGATGACAGGACAGTTGGAATTAATATTTCCTCAGCTCTGACTCCATGTTTTCCAAAAAATATTAAAAGGTTTCCCACTCAGGCACATCTGCTTCCTTACATGCAGTAGCTTTGAGGCAAGCCGCAGTATGAATTATATCGAGACAGGAAGCGGTTCTCCAGGTCGATCACTGTCTCGCCGACCTTCTCGTCACGAGTAAGCAGATCATAGTCATAAACAGAGATCTTCAGGTCCTTGTCCTGGGGCAGGAAACACGTCATCTCAAACATCCTAAACAACAAAAAGGACAGTTATAGAAGTCTTAAGATGTAATAAATTTTCTATTTATACCTGTTTGAATCCATTGACACATAAGGTTTACCTTCCAAACACAGGGTTGAGGGTGTTGGGTAGGTAGTGGTCTCTGTCATCGATCGTGTTTTTTCCCAGTGATATCTTTATGTATGGATCGCACTGAGCAGAAAAGACAAGAAACGGTACTGACCGTACTATGTTTGACAAGATTTGTATTACTGTAGGTAATGCAGATTAACACTCACACTGCCATTATTGTCTTTGGGCTGGAGGTCCATGCCCCGAACCACATAAATCCTAACCAGACACTCCTGAGGTCCACTATCTGGGAGTTCTCTGAACTGACGCGGTGGAGGAGCTACACCTGGGTCATCTGGCAAGGGGTACACTTTGAACGAACCCTGCAGGTACAAGAGTAAACCCCACACTCAAACAAAGAAATCAAGTTCACTGTAGTCCCCCCGTTGTAGTTAATTAACGTTTTTCTCTATCTCCAAATATTATTGTTCTAAATGATGTTAGACAACCTTAAACTCTCCAACCACAGTGGGATCATCATCGCCATTGTCGTTCTTGCCTTGCTGGAGTTTGAAGGTGTCGCAGAAATCAGTAAGCCCTTTGAATTCTGGGACATCTTCCAGTTCGCAGTCATAGATCTGAAAATGAACAACACTCACATTCAAGTTGTCTGTAACAACCAAAGAGGAGCGTATGTACTATTTGAAATACATAGACCAAGATGAATGATTAGTTTATGAGTGTTGTGTGAGGAAATGGAGCTGGCTTACTTTGAGGGTATCGTATCCTTTCTTGAGGTAAGGACCACATTTCTCCTGGTCTCCTAGCGAGACGTAGAATTTACTCCACCAATCAACTGTCTCTTTTTCCTAAAGATGGAATTGTCCTGCATTTTAATCTCACTGCATTTGGGAAAAGAAGTTGATTTGTCTGCTATTAAATCTTATTTCATCAACTACTAATAAGTCTTACCTTCTCAGCAACCTTTGGCGATTGAAGATGCACCAAAAACAAAAATAAAAACAAGTCAAAAATATTTATAACAGTAACAAAAAAAGAAGACAAACATTAAATGGAACAAAACTGAAAAGATAGCAGAAAATCGAAATGCAAAGAAGTTGATAAAGTGCTTTCAGCCACAGTTTGATGACTGACAGTGATTCTGTGAAAGGGTGTAGCAACAACAATGAGCTTTTAACACAGCAGACATTTTGACATATCAAACTGAGATCTAAATGATTCATTTCATTTAGTGTATACCTTAATATTCGACATTGCTGTTTTAATATCTTGTGTTAACTTACTGAATCAATATTGATTTTATTTTTCATATATGCCCTTCATGCTATGCCAGTTTAAAATGTCTGCTGTGAAAAGGGTGCTAATAGCAGGTAGCGTGGCTCTGGTGGTGAGGCCCATTGCCTGCCATGACTGACATCTGTTTTTAAATAAATCAAAGGACTAAATTTTCACGTCATTCATAGATTTCATTTTTCACTAAGTTTCTTTTGTGGTCAGAACAACAATTTATTTATTGGTCAACTAAAAAAAAGACATTTTGGGAAATACAGTATTGTCTAAATGTCTTGAGCCACCCCTCATTTCTGCATATTTTACTTCCAAGGATAATTGTCTGCGCTGTGTCCTTAAAGAAATTTAAGGACACTGGACGAGTGGAATACAAAACAAAACTAGGTGCAATGCCTCTTCTAGTATCCGAAGCCTCATTAGAAATGGTCTCGATGTAAGGATGGCTGTCAAGAAGCCATTCTTAAGGAAGGGAAACAGGGAGAAAACATTTGGTTCAAATCTTTGTCACCACAAACAAGAGAGAGGTACAACAGTGGCTGTCTACAGCCATCTGTAAAACATGGTTTGGAGCTGCATTTAAGCCAGTCAGGTTGAGCATCCTGTCAAAACTGATGGAATTATAAATGCAGAAATATAGCTTCTGATTTTGCTCCCATATAAAATAGCATGTGGAAAGCACTGAATCAGCAACAGCCTCATATATGAATGAGAGGTGGCTTTTGCACAATACTGTACCTTTATTTTCTTGAGTCACACGATTTAGATGCAAACAATCATTATGATTCCACACACGTCTATGTGCTAAATTTGAGTCTACTGCCACCACCCAGTTATCTCTGCATAAAGACTGCTGTTGTTAGTAGTATTTTTTTACAGATTTAATACCGGCTACTGTTTGAACTGTTGAATGAATTAATAATAGCACTTAGACTGTACCCACGGACAATCCCAGACTAGCTTTTTCTACCTAATTTGAGTCTGAACTTGAGTACTAGCAGTAGCATCACATTTAGCATTTAGAGCAGTTTCATTTTTAAACTCCATGCAGGAAAATATAGGAAAAATAAGGGTATTTCCCAAAGTATCAAACTTTCTTTAAGTAGGAAACTTGTAGGCATGTTCTTTTTGAGGTTTCAGTAGCAGCACTAGCTTCTAAGTTTAGATGCCTGAACATCTATGCTACAATCGATGCTACAATAACAATGTGCTCAATAAAATATGCCAGATAAGACTGCAGTTACTGTGGCAACTCCCCTGTAGATTCATGGCTTTGTGATAGGATTTTTGTTCAGCTTTCTTTAGCTCTGTGATTGTCAGCCATTCAGCATCATTGGAGCCCCGCCTTATGAATTAGAAAGCCATAATAAGTAACCATACATACAAAATGGGAGGTAGGGGATGCCATTTTGTCGACAGCAGCTGACATGCTGTACATAAACTGTAAGCCAGAGTAATCAGAGTAAGTTTGTCAGATTTGACTTGATAGTCAAATTCTGCTCTTAGGTGAACAGAGGAAACGTCTGAGTGTTAGGAAAGGTGGTGGGGCGTACCTGAGCTTCTAGCAGTGGCCTTGTCTCCTCCATGGTGATAGAGACATGTTTGTGAGGCGACGCCATCATCAGAGCCACTGTTAACATTGAGCAGTTACTTTTATCTCTGTGCATAAACTGTATCAGAGTTTGTACCTAGCGTTTCTCTATTAACATACTACAGGCTGTATAAACAACCCTAATTCAAAAAAGATGGGATGCCGTGAATAAAAAAGGATAAATAAAGATTCAGAAATCTCATAAGCCCAATAAAACATATCAAATGGTATAATTTAAGAAAGAAAATTAGTTCCTTTTGAATTTGGTGGCAGCACTGTTCACCACTGTATAGCATCCCATCTTCTTTTAACAAACAGATTGTAAACATCTGGGAACTAAGGAGACCAGTTGCTGAACTTTTGGGAGGGGAATGTGGTCCCACTCTTGTCTGATGTTAGATTCTAGTTGATCAACAGTTCTCAATCTTCTGTGTGGAATTTTTCATTTCATGATGTGTCAAATGTTTTTAACGTCTGGACTGCAGGCAGGCCACATCCAGACCCCAGATTCTTCTCCTAGGAATCCATGCTGTTGTTATAGCTGCAGAAAGTTGCTGCCATCAAAAGTAATTTTTTTTCTGATAAACACTTGATAAGTTTTCTATTTTCTGTTGTGATGAGATTTTGAAATCATCACATTATTTTTCTATTACATGGTTGCACAGTGTCCCAGCTTAAGTGCCTTAAACTTAAATTCCTTCTAATGGCCGTAGGGACCAATTCCTCTGGTCGCAAAGCAAAAGTTAACTGCTAGTTTTTCAACATGACGTTCATTGCAGGTTGCTGCAGTCTATGATCTGCTCTTACTTTTAGATGACATTGCTCCTTCGGCGGTGATGACATATGGATCACATCTGAACTGCTCCAAAGAACTGATAGTGCACTGGCCTACCACGGGCTTCCTGCCAAATGGACGGTGGTCTATTACCTTCAGCACAATTGGAGGCGTGTACATCTCTTCCTTCGGAAGAAGCTGGATGGAGAGTAATGAGGAAATGGAATAAATAATCAGGGTTTAAATCAATAATAAATAATAATTGAATATTAAGTTGAATGATTCGGGTGTTGGTGTTTTTTTAGACTTTTTCAGAGCAAGAGTAAAGTTTCCTTTTTTTGACAAAGCATATAGTTGGTGCTTGATCGGGTGACCTCCCTTAGTTACACTGCAAGAGGTCTAGGCTGCTACGGGCTACCCATGATGCACTGGTTTTCTTCTTCACTCACTGAGTGTTTATACACAACTCTGCATTTAATCATTATTTACTTTTAATCTCTGGCTCTCTGCCATAGTATGTCTTTGTTTTGTCTTCCTCACCTCACCCACGACACATAATAGCAGATGTGCCTGGTTCTGCCCCAGGTTTCTTCCTGTTAAAAGGGAGTTTTCCCTCTCACGGTTGGAAAAGTGCTTACTAATAGCGGGTCTTCTTATCGTTGGGGTTTTCTCTGTTTTTTCTATTTTATTGTAGGGTCTTTACATTAAAATATAAAGTGTTTTGAAGAAACTGTTGTGCTTTTGGGCTATATAAACAAAACTAAACTGAAATGAATCGAAAAAAGTTTCAAAATTAAAAGTTAATTTAGTTAAATTATTCTTTCTTTCAGACACTTATTTTCCTAATTCTTATGCATAACATAGAGCTTGTGTAGTACTGCCATTACCACTTTGATGAAGAGGACAGAGCTCGGGAAGTTTGGATTCTTCTTCATGTTCTTGATGACGGCCGACTCTACCCTCTGCCCCCCACATTCCACCACGAGGCTGGGTGACGATATTGCTGCCAGTTGGTATGGCTTCATTTTCCTCAGGCCCCATGCAAGAATCTGAAATCAATTATAGATTGGGGAGTTTTAATGAGGTCAAATTCCATGCGTGTCCATCACTTTAGAAGGGAAAGTTATATATAAAGCTGTATTTTACCTCCACAGCAGTCAGCTGCACCACAGGCCGAATGCCCTGAGGTACCATGTAGATGTTCTCTCTCTTTGGGGGAACTAGTGGAAGATCTGAGTCTCCTGACTACAGAGACAGAGGCATTCATTAGGCTTTATTTTTTTCTTGTTATTTTTCCTACAAGATTACACTTGGTTCCATGGGAGTTATAAAGGAATGACGAAAACAACATTACACCTTACATTTCATATAAGAAATGTCAACAGTAATCACCAAAACTACATGGACATGATAAAAGGAGACGAAAAGATGAAAACATTGTTTAAGTTAAGGATTTATTACTCAGTATGTATGTATGACAGACTGCGTGCGACGGAGGTAACACAGTTTTGAGGACGTCTCACAGACCTGAAGGCCCAGAGAACAATTTTTAAACAATGCTATAAAACAGACTATTGTCCACTACTTTCTTTTCAAACCTTGTTTTTAAGAATGAGTTCAGCAGCCACAAGAGCCTCCCCGGCCACCTTCCCCTTCTGGATGATGGGATGCCACAACAGTTTTGGTGTCTGATCCATAGCAGAATTCAGTTTTACTATTGGGGTGCAAATACTGCGGCCCAGCATTTCGTCCTTCCCCTGAAACAGAAACTTCCAAGATTACCATGCATATTCTGATATGTGTGCATAATTAAATAAACATGAGTTTTACAGAGGATGTTGTAAGAGTAACAGATGAATGATGTATATTGCTTTAAAGACAATTAAAACTGTGTAAAGGAAGATGTCAAATGTTTTTTCTTATAATTTAAGCTGGAAAAGTAAAAAGTTTCACTGAAGTCAACTTCAGTGTGATTTCAAAATACAGTTTTACTGTAAGTATCTGCACAAAATCATCAATCAGGGATCTTACAACACTGTAAGCACTGAACAAACAGATTCATTGTGCAGAAGACTTCTCTATATACGCTCTATATCCCTCAGCGTACCACTTGGTCACTATCGTAGAACTCCAGGACAACATTGGGAGGGCGGTAAGCAATCTTCTGGGGGTCTCCGTAAATCTCTACATCATTAAAAATCAGAGTCTGGTCCCAGGTTGGGTTCAGAGTTGCTCTTAGCTTCTCTGTTGTCTTACTGACATGCAGGAAGGAGACATGTGCATATGGATCTGTGTTGGGGAAAAAAAGTAGTTTTACCATTTTATTTAACAAAGGGCTTTTGCAGTGATACTTATTTAAGTTCAAATCTAAATCCACTCGAAGTCTTAGGTTTTATATGCATTAAATTTCATTCTTGATTTAATCTTACCAGAGAAACTATCTTTGTCCATGGAGGTCATGTTGCGTGCCTGATGGACGTAGACACGGAGATGGTACATATATGACCCTAAAGAGGAACACAACATGAATGAAGCGGACAGTCAAAAATCCTTCTATGCAAATGCGAAATGCATTCATATGTTCACTTGTATGTGCATCACTCACTGTCAAAGGAGCAGGACACAGTAGGCGTGTTGGCACCAAATAGCTTGGTAGCGTCACCCTTGGAATCTTTCTCGTTCTCCTCTGTGTCAATACCCTGCCAAGAAAACCAGCGAGTTATTACACATTCATATTTCACACGCTCCCAGGAACAAAGAAAACACACACACACATGACAGCTCTGTAGATGGGGTTAATTCATAAGCAAATATTTGGTGACTCAGCAAGATCAGGTTGACTTCCAGCTTTGTATAACATCCCATCCTCTCTGGCTTATTCTCGCACTATTACTACTATGCCATTTTCTCATTCTCACCAATGCTCCCTCCAGCTGGAAGATGGCAGCTGCTCCGAGGCGACTTTCCGGTGCCATTTTTCTCCTCCAGCGCCTTCGCCGAAACGTATCTGATGACCTCTCATTTCTGTGGAATTTCCAGCCAATCAGAGAAGAGAATTCCCAGCCCTCAGGGTTGCCTTGATCCCGTCTCTGCGTGCAAAAAGGGACTTGTAGTTAACAGGTAGAAACATTTGTTCTACCTGGATCTAAGAACTAAATTGAGCATAGCATTAGTTCAGGCAGGCCACCAAGTCAAACACAGCCACAGCCCTGGCAAATTATCTCATGTATGTGTCAATACGCATGGAAGTTGCAACTGTATTTTACAAAATTAGAATCAATTATAAAAGAAATGGCAAAGCAGTACATAGTCCTGCCCTACTGTGCAGTGCTGACCTCCACAGCTGTTCCTCCGGGGACTTTACTCCTCTTGCGGGGTCGAATCAGCCTTCTTCTGCGGTGAACGTGGTACATCTTCTCTGCAGGAACCCAGGACCGAGGCTTGTCATCTGGAGGAATGGTGACTCCATATTCCCAGCCTTTAAACACCAAAAATGTCCTTAGTTATATGGTTTAAATGTTTTTTTTAATTATGCTGTGAGGTGAGTGTCTGCACCTTGATCATCCACAGCTCTGTTGATATCCACAGTCCACTCATCCTCCCAGTTCCAACCTGGGGGACAATCAAACTCTGTAGGGTTGCGACTTTTCTCTCCATTCTGCACAACCAAAAAGAGTCACTTAGTGGTATATATATGCTTATAAATGTATCTATATTAAGAGTGTGGGATTATTATCTATTCCAGGCATTTGGGTGAGTCAGCAGTTAACGTGTATGGTTACATTAATGCCTCGATATTTGTTTATCAAGAAGAAAAGAAAACTGTGTTCTCACCACATCAGTGAAGGGTTCAGAAGCAGCCTTCCAGTCTCCACCTGGGAAGCGGGTCTCATTCTGGAAAACCTCATCCATGAATTCAGTGTGTCCTGCATCAGCTTCTGTTAGCAGACTGAATATGAAATAAGACTAAATATGAAAAGAGAATTCAACAATGAGAATATCTACCGTTGCAAACGTCAGTATCAAAAACACAAAACACGCGGCAACATCAGTGCACTGTAGCGTGTGTGCGTGTGGTGTGAAACACAAGTAAGCGTTTACATAGTTTGTCAAGCAGTGTTTACATGTTGGGAGTTTCCTAACCGATAAGTTAGCCTAACAAACCCTGTGCTCATCTTACTGAAAGTATGTGCTCCATATTATTACTGTTAGACTCACGTCTGACACCCTCCATCAAACAATGTTTGGGAGTTCTGTTTTTCCACTTTACTCTGCTTTTTTTGACAGCTAGAAGTTTGGGTATACAGTGAGAGGCAAAAATCGGCTGGTAACACTTGGAGTGCAGAATGAGTTCGCCTCTGAGTTTACAGATAGGTTAAAAAGATTACGTGAATGACTTCCGTCAGTTTGATACATTTCCATTAATTGACTGCTCTGTGGCATGAGGAGAATGTAAACATGAGAGAGTCCATGTGGCTTATTTCCTTCACACTGCACCACTCAGTGTTTACCAAGGTAAGGTAGTGGTGAAAACATCAAACAAATCCTGCTTAGATGACCAATTCCAATTACACTCACGCTTTCTCTGGATCAATGAACCACTCAGACTCCCACTCCCATCCTCTGGGTGGAATGAAGTACTCCTTTTTTAGCTTTAGTTTGCCGGTTACATCAGAAAACTTATGGCGCCCCACCAGTCCCGTAGTCCCCCACTTCCCGAACACCTGAGCCTGATTTTCGTACTGTAATACACAGGAAGACGGGCTTGGTTTTAGGAGCTGAGAACACTTGTAATAAGGCACATGTATTACAATGTAATACTTGTGTGTGAATCCCAGGTATGTGTGGGAGAAACATACCAGTTCGGCAAACACACTGAAGCTTCCCTCGGAGTATGAGCTGAACTTTTTCTCATGTGCAGACAGACCCAGCCACATGTTAACTCTAATCTGAACTGGCACCTTTAAGCCCTTGTTCTTGTCCATGGGGTACTGTGGAGATGGAGAATAAAAAGCATAGAAAAGCAGCTGATTACTACATAACATTCAAACATTTCTTTTATTTATTTAATTTGTCTGTTTTTGACAGTTCATGTGTACCTGTAAATACACAGTCTGTGTCTTGCCGCAATGCTGCCCACAGGCCTGCTCACTGAATGTAGAGTAGAGGATCTGATGAGCTGGGATGCGACTGCAGGCCACTCTTTTCTCACCCCGTAGCATCCAGATGATCACATCAGGCATGCTGATCTGGGGCTGGACACAGTTAGAAAAACCATGTGAACTTATGCAGTGCTTATGGAAAGACTGTGTATCATGCCTTAGCACACAGATTTGTCCAATAATTAGGATGAATGTCTTGCATTCTTTTGACATGTTACTGCATCACGAGGCTTTTGCATGACACAGTGTATATAATCAATGCTGTACAGATTCCTACAAATACTATTTTTCCTACTAATGCAATTTTTTTTTAAATCAAAGAAGCATTTTTTCTGTGTTTATACCTCTTCAGCCAGCGTTTTGAGCTTTTCTACCCAGGACTCCAAATCGGACAAAGTGTCACGGATCTCTCCGGCCTCCTCTCTCATGCGTCTGGCTCCATCTTTGATGCTGGTCAAAGCCCTGTCTCGCAGCTTCTTGATTTGGATGTCCAGAGTTGTCAGGTTGGAGTGGCCCTCGAGCTCAGGTGTTGGGAAACTCAAGGAAAGCAGACACAATCTTACTCATTTCAGCGCGGCCAAAAAAGTTAAATAATTAAGCAGTTAACGCTTCATAACTGAAGCCGGTTCTTTCTCAGCCTACTATCATCTTATATACTCAAAATCCTCTCAAGCAAATATGTGGCATATCTCAACTGTTATGAATTGCTGTCAAATTAAGACAGTGTTTTATGTAAAATCCTTTTCCCCCCCCATTTTTACCTAATATATAAATCATGTACTCTCAATAGTTTGTGTACTTCATGTAGGAATCAGGCCGAGTAGTCATTATACACTGCATGTTTCTTAGGCAGTAGGTCACTCTAGAGTTAAAAAAGGACCATGATCTCTAAACAGTTGCTACACATTAGAGATATGACACAGAGAATTCATTCACAAATTAATCTAAGCTAGTGAGTCTAAAGGGAAACTTTTCAAGTGTATGTATCCATAAAAAGTTACAATTTTTTTGAACAACCCTCCATGCTTATGTCTTATGACCAGTACTACCACATATCTAAGAGTGGCTATAGTAGAGGATAAATAAGACTTGAACTAAAAAATGCAATTCAAAACAGGTGAGATAAGTCACAGGTCCTTTGATAAATGGATTTTATACATACATATATATATATATATATATATATATATATATATATATATATATATATATATATATATATATATATATATATATATATATATATATATATATATATATATATACATAGGGAGGGTGAAGGTAACGGTGGTCCCCGTGGTAATCGGAGCACTAGGTGCGGTGACTCCCAAGCTAGGCGAGTGGCTCCAGCAGATCCCGGGAACAACATCGGAGATCTCTGTCCAGAAGAGCACAGTCCTGGGAACAGCTAAGATACTGCGCAGGACCCTCAAGCTCCCAGGCCTCTGGTAGAGGACCCGAGCTTGAAGGATAAACCGCCCGCATGGGCGTGCTGGGTGTTTTTTTTTTTTTTTTTTAATATATATATATATATATATATATATTTATTTATTTCTATTCAAGGGATCCATCCCGTGAATCACCAGGATGTACTTGTGCTTCATTTATTTGTATTTCTCACAACGTGCTCCATTTACCTTTCTAGGTCTTCAATCAGCTGATTGAGTAACTTCAGCCACACCTCAGCTAGCTGGTTGTCTGAGACTTTTGCCAAGATTGCCGTTTTAAATTCCTCCAAGTTTGATTGCTGCAACAACAAAACAGTGGTGAGGATTATGTTGGATTATGCTCCCACCTCACGGAGTTACAAACACATGTCAAACATTAGCAGAGCCGTTTCAAAGCAGGCTCTGTACAGGCCATGAATCCTAAACTCAACTGAAAGCATTCATTGCAGTATTACCAAGTGGTGAGTAATGTAGAGGATGATGTTGACGGAGTCCAGACGGTGGCTGATGTCCTCCCAGTATGAGGTAACCACAACCACTGGCTTAGTGTTTGCCCAGGGCAGGTAGTAATAATGATTACCTGGAGAAACATTACATGCCATTAAAAATCATGTGGTCATTCAGTGCTTGAGAACATCATGTATTCAGTGCAGATTTCACCACTCACCATCAAATATAGCACAACTATATTGTGTGGTGGAGGCCAGCGGTTTGCAGGTGGTGTCCAGTTTGTTGCCATAATTACCGATGCTGACCTCAAACTGGATTGGTTCTCCAGGTTCCTGAATCATTGAGGCGCTGTGGAAGACTGCACAGAGGCAGTATTTTCTCCTCCTCTGGTATTTCTGATTAAGGAGGAGACGCAGAACAGAGAAAGAGAGGTAGAAAGTTGTTGACTATAGGCTGTATATAAAAGATGGCCATAGCTTCTGGTCTTAAAAACTGAACCCAGCGCTAAAGGTGCCTTAAAAATGCATTCTTCCTAATGGAAAGCAGGGGGTGACTATTGGTTCCAAAAAGAAACCCAATTCTATGTCCATGAGAAGTCTCTGACCAAATTAGTCAGCCTTCCACACGATTCATTGGCTCATTAAACTTTTTTCTAAAGATCTTATGATTTCAATAACTAGCTTATAATCTTGTTGTTTATTTTCTAACTTATGGGCTCATTCAGAATAACATGGAAGATAAAGCAGGGTACGCCTTAAGCCAAGATTGACAAGTCACTCATATAAGGGTGATATCCAAATATGCATCCATCTTTTATATACAGTCTATGGTTTTGACCTATGAAAAAAGTAACAGGAAAAGTGAAAATTGAAACCAGCCACACGACAGCCAATACCTGTACCACCAGGACGTCATCACTGTGGATTTTGTCTACTGCTTTGTCTGCTTTCCCCTCTAGCTTAGTGGACAGCTCGACCAGAATCCTGCCTCTGTACGCCACGCCTTCTCCCTTTACAAGGACAACATAATGAAATCTTAAAAACCCAACAAAGGCGATTGAAGAAAAAGCATGAAAGAGAAATTCATAAGATAGCAGTTATCGTGTCTTCTCCACTACCTTGCCAAAATTGAGATCCTCATAGGGGTCTGGGAAGCCAGTGAACTCTCTGGGGCTGCCATACAAGTTGATATAACAGGGCCCAAACGCAGGCAGGAAGCCCACCTCAGACTCCCCTGAGTTACCTGGAGAGAGAAAATGGCAAAACAGTCAAGCTGATATAGTGAAGCAAAGTCAAGCTAAAGCGAAAGGTTTGATGCCACTAGGTGTTACTAGGTGACTATTGGAGGTGGCGGCTGGAGGCAGTGAATGGTGGGGCAAGCAGGTGCAGAGACTGTGACAGCAAAACATTCAATATGAAAACAGAGCAACGCACAGTTATATTGGCAACAGGGAACAAAGAAAGTTAGACATAATCAACATTGTAGCACGAGCGTCATGCGCTATGACCCATGCAACACAGAGCAAAAAGAGAAACCTTCATAAGACGCCGTTGCCCCATATTCTGGATGTTCCTCTATTCCAGGAGAAGAAAAGGACAAGTCGAGTACCATTTAGAAGGGAACACAATGAGGCACATTGGTATAATGCATTTTTCATACACTCATACAACAACATCTAGATATGTGAGATGAAGAAAAAATCAACTTCTCTGCTGACGTTTTAATTTAAAGCTAAAATGTTACGTCTTGGTCCTGTTTTCTGGGATAAAGTAGACATAAATAAATGATTACCTTCTATCTCTCCACCAGAGGAGGCTATGTTGGCCAGATTCAGGTACGTGGTGCCGATGGCATCATTTCCTGTCAAACGATCCCTGCAGTCACACATAATAACTTCAGGCCCAGTCCACACAAACATGCACACATAGACACATAGCCCGCACTCGTGCGATTAACTGTAAAATGACATGCAAATGTCACAGTGTATCTGCGGTGCTACGCTCTGCTTTGTCCACTACCACTATGAAGTAGGACATTGAACAATGGCTCACGTTTTATTGCTTTTTGTTGGAAGTTTTGGGATGTTTTCTGTTTTTTCTTCATTTTTTTCACAGTGGACTTTATTGCCCTCTCAGTATATTTTCAACACCTAACAGACTTTTTTCTAACCTTTTCCTCTGGCACTTTTTTTCTATCCAGCCTTCCTGGAGCCGAGTTATCTGACAGTTGCTTTTCTCAGAAACACACAATGATGACCCGAGAGTCAGTGCCAGCCGAGCATGTTATTCAGGGAAGGGTGTGGCTAGCACAGCATTATTCTCTTAAAGCTAGTATTAGGACAAGGATATGCACACACCTGCGTGCACACACACACTGACCACACTACACAAACTTTGTGCAATACTGTTTCAGCCAAAAGCAAGTGCCTCATATTTTCTTTAGTAATAATATAAAAAAAGAAGAAGAACAGAACATTACAGTTAAACCGTAATTGTATTTAACTTACCAATCAAACACCGTTAGTTTGACACGCTCACACATGGAGGGGAACTAGAGACACACGCACACACACACACACACACACACACACACACACACACACACACACACACACACACACACACACACACACACACACACACACACACAAAAAGCTTAAACACAGTAATTTCTCTGTTACTTTCTGCTATTTAGCTTTTATCTTAAGGAGCACTACCTTGACTTGAAGGTTCAGTACTTCGTTCCACTCTGGGTTGGCATTCGTCTCAATGATTTGTGTGCACAACTGGAGAGGCAGAATAACACACATCAGCATTTTTTTCTCTATAGGATAAGAATAAAAAAATCTAATTTTCTTAATCTAACATTATAGCCCAAAAAAAAGGAGGAAAATCGAGAACCTTTCTGCCAGCAAAGCTAGCCTCCAAAAAGGGATCCACCAGGTTTTTCTTGTTTGCTTCTCCTCCAAAAAGTTCTTTCAAATTCTGGACAAATGCATCATCCACTGTAGCAAGAAAACAGTTGTTAGGTAATAAATATATAATCTTAAATGCTTATATGCTGATTATTATTGGTTTATATGAGAGAGACCCAGACTTCAGTGTAAAACTAGGTTACAGGCTGACCAGAAACTGCATGTTTTTGTAGAATATGAGCTCCAGACAGAGTGAAACTAAGTTCAGACAGAAGGGTGACAGGTTGCCCTCTCAACAGACTTTAGAAAGAGGAGGTTATTGCAAGCTGCACAGGAAGTTTTAGTGCACAGGCATATCAATAAAATCAGACACAGAAAAGAGGAACTGAATAGAAGAAGTGTTGTGTGTAATGAACAGAGATGGGCAGTAACGCGTTACTGTAATCTGATTACTTTTTTCAGGTAACGAGTAAAGTAAGGGATTACTATTGCAAAAACGGTAATTAGATTACCGTTACTTTCCCGTAGGAACGCTGCATTACTGCGTTACTAAAACCGTGATTTTTTTTGCGAGAATGTCTCATGACAGTGACGTAAGCGAGTGCGATGTTCGTGACAACAGCTGTCTGCAGATCAACAATGGATCATATATCAAGTGCGGGAGAGAGTATGAGCGTGCAGCGTTTAAAGCGTGGAAGTACTGACCTTACTTTAAGTTTGATTCCATAAAAAGTGACAAAAACATTAGCGTCCATCGTGCGTGGGAAGAAAACTTCTTTTTACAGCGAAAAAAACCCCCTAAACTTCCAAGCAAGCACCGAGTGCGCTACGACGTAATGGGAAATTCACAGAGAAACTCGCGGATTCTTCCACTGACCGCTGCGGCACACCTGCACCAGGGTAAATCTCCGCCTACCTCACTCCTGCTTTACAGGTGAAAATAGAGCAAAAGGACCGCTAGTCTTTGATTTTATTTATTCTCTGCTGTGTTTTACTTGCATCTATTTGAAAGACTGAGTGTAAACACTTTTTATGTGCTGGAATGTGCAGAAAATAGGTTTAAATATTAAACAAATTTCTTCCAGTCAGAGAGTGTTGCATATAATTAAATTTTTGCTTGATGCATAAAGTTAAAAGATTAAAACTAATAAAACAAGTTTTAAAAAGGGACTTTTCCATTTGATTACATTTTGTATGATGGATTGTAGAAAAAGTAGAATTGGGCTGAGAGATCTATCGCTTTATCACCTATTCAGGTTGTAAATCGTGTTTTTAAAAAGTAACTAAGTAACTAAGTGATTAATTACTTTTGAAAATAAGGAATCAGTAAAGTAACGGGATTACTTTTTTGGGGAAGTAATCAGTAATTAGTTACTGATTACTTTTTTCAAGTAACTTGACCAACACTGGTAATGAAACTGTGTGTGACGTATGTGACGTCGAGAGGTACATAAATAACCTGGCTTCCTGTTTTCTGTTTGAGACTGGCTGATGTGAGCAGGCGTTTCTGTGTGTGCTCAGTCTCCATATCCCGGGATATGTAAATAAAGATCATTTTTTAAAGTAAAAGACCACTTTTGAGCTGTGTCTTTTTGGCCCTAAGAATCAAAAGAACCGTTTTTAACACAGTGCAAGAAAGAATCAGTCTTAATTTATTTAAGACAATAAAAACATCAGTTTAATAGGGTTAACAAGGAGAACTAAACTTCATTTTATTATGATTTAAATGACCAGTCGGTTTGGTATAAATGCAGAGTGAATGCTGATCTAGATCTGCTCTTACTCTGGGGAATGTCCTCAGCTCTGAACACCTTCAGTGACAGCGTGGCCCATCTAAGAGTCACGCCCGCTGGAAGCAGCAGATTACTCTCTATGTCATCATGGTCATCATTGGACTCTCTCTTTTCCACCTGCAGCGTTTGAGGCAGAACAAAGAAAGAATGCATGAGAGAAAGCGAATCGTGTAAGCAGCCTATTTACATTGTGGAGGAGGAAGCAAAGAGCTGCAGTCAAAGTCCTCTGAGAGCTGCAGCTCATCGGTCATACCGGAGGATCATCGCCAGTCCCGACAACAAAGAGGCTGACTTTCAGGTAGCCTTTAGCCCCAGAGCTGGAGTCATCTAGGTCATTCAAAAGGATCCACTTCCTCATGACACAATGGGCTGTAAAAGGACCACACACATAAAAATACCACATAGGATAAACAGACTTTACTAGGGCACCATCAGGGAGAGTGTGTGGAGAAGTTAAAAAGCACTTCAGACTTTGTAACTTTGAAAAAATCTCAGAAAAAGTAAAAGAAAATTAGTTTTCAGCATTTTAGATGTGGAGACATTAAATAACATAGTGGTTACTAAATCTGGCACAAGCTTTTTGGCCCCTTGTTGGCACCAGTAACACAATACTGACATTTTGCCTACAAAGTTGTAATTGGTCTTAGTTTTTTGTCTTGATTTTGACCTTTAAACTGGTCACTTTGTCTAAGATTTTCTCCTCCACCATGCACCATGCGACACTGACAGCAGCCCACTGCATTATGATCTCCACAAAATAAACTAAAGTACCGTCTGTGTGGATGCAAATGACACTCAAATCTGTGGTTGAACCAGCTTACCTGGCTCATCATAAACATAACCAACGTCCACCTGTTTGAGAGAATAAGATGAGATTAGCCAGACTTGTTTGTCATTTTAGATGTTTCAGCATTTTGTATGGAGGAGAGTAGACCGGGTACCTTGAATTCTCCCATAAGACTGTCAGCCCTCAGTGAACAGGAGTTATACACCTGCAGAGAAGAGTGCAACCATCAGCAGGTGGTATAAATGCTAACAGAGGACTTCAACATTTCCTATTAATACTAACCCGAAAACTAATGTTCTCATCAAACAGATCGGACGGTAACATGTGGACATTGTAGAAGAATATCTGCAAAAAAGGAAAAAGGAAAAAAACATCATACAAGGTTCAAACAAAGCAAAACATTTCACATCTCTGTAGAATCTGGTGTGGCATGTTTGGATAGACTCGACTTTAATTAGTTATAATGAGATTGATAGAATAAGAAAAATATTTTTATCCATATCTGAGTTTTGTGTAGTCACTCTGTGCAAATAAATGGCAGTACCTCATCGAAGAAGGGGTTGTTTCCCCTCTTAATCCTGGTCCTGTGGGTGTGCCCACAAACGTAAACCTTGACTACTGGTTTGATGTTGTTGCCAGGCAACTGACGGGCCTCGATGATCCGGACTCGAATCTGAGAGACAGAATGAGGGAGGATAAATTTACAGGTACACCACACAAGAAGCCTTTTGACTTCAGACCTGCCTTAATTCTTCGTGGTACAGATTTAACAAGGTGCTGAAAATATTCCTCACAGATTTTTGTCTGAGGAATATATATCTTGTCTATAAACAATCTTCTCCCATGAACATAGAATCAATGCACTGTACAAATTTGTACACCACCAACTACATAAATATTTTAGTAACATCTCACTCATGAAGGGCTTAATTTAAAGTTCACGATCCTCGTGTTCTGATCCTCACCAGCACATCCAAAGTTTTTTTCTGCAGTTATTGATCTTTATTGATAATCAAACTGACCTGAAAGTCCTGAGGTTTATTTGCAAGTCGATATCGACTCTGTGCCCTGGCCACACCCCGACGAAGATTAACCGACTGACCACCGGATGGGGACGTCCCTGCAGGGCCGCTTTGGCTCCCATCTGGAAGAGTTCCATTGCCCTCCTCGCCGCCACCACCACCTCCTAAAAAGCACAAAGACAGGGCGATCACAGGTCAAATACCTGACAAACCTCTAAAAAAATGTAATACCCTCAGTAGACACATGCTCTATTGTGCAGTATTACTGGAAATTACATAAACATACCAGCATCCACTGTAGTTTCTCCTGACTGAGGATCATTGGGGTTTGGTACAGCGTTTGCTGGAGCATCATAGCCGACCAAAAGATTGATTGTTGCCTGAAAGGAAATTATTGGCTAGTCTTCTATTTTAAATATATATTTTTTATGAAATTATATTTTGCTTATATTTTTGAGTTCATATCAAAGGATGAAAACTTACTCCAATATTCTGTCCACTTTCACTGACCAGGGGAACATTTTTACACGGCAGTGATCTCGCTTGACCTGAAGCGAGGTCTTTCAAATAGATTTTAGCAGACCCGAGGAATCTATTGGAAAAAAACAAACAGTGTCAGACAGCATACTTTTCAATACATACAACACACACACAACTTGGAGGACTTTGCCGGGTGACCATTCTGTTTCAATGTCCTGATTGAATCGGGCAAAACATGTGCTACCATTTTAGTCGGCAAATTTACCAGTAATCAGATTACACAGATTACACAAAAATTAAAAGCTGCATGTGTGCACAGTGAAGTCTACATTCACACAAAAAGCCATGGAGAAGGTCACCACCCAGAGCTAACAAACCATACTTGTTCAGATGCACAAACACAACACTATGAGCTACCACACACTCAATACTACCAGCCTCTGTTTTAAACAGCAACAACTTTCTGCACCGAGGACGGAAATGAATTAACGCTTCCTATTTGGGAGACCTTTAAAAAGTGGGAGTGATAAAGTTTAAACTTCCAAATAATAATAAATGAATAACACAATACAACTCTACAGTATTAAAATGTGCAAAACACCACTGCCATATGTATCATGCAATGATCGAATAAAACAGGTTTTCTGATAAATCTCATGCGTCTTTGAAGGCATCAAACATCTACTAAAAGTAATATTACTTACAGCATTACCCAATTATTTCATCTCCAAAGTCAAGTAATTATTAACCCGATTAATGTTCCTTGGGAAAAACAGAATTGTGTTCCTCAGTTAACGTGTCCTTTAATGTTTTAAAGAAAACAAATCAAATGAAACTATGTGAGCTGTGAGCTATGTGAGCTATGCCCAAAACACCAGTGTCACACAGTGTATCTCAGCATTTCCAGCATTGTCCTTTCATTGCTTATTGTGTCTGTGTCTGCCTTGGCGCGCAGTCAAAAACTACACTGTTTCCTGTTTATCTTGCTTATTCTTTCACAATTACAAGAAATTTGACAGCAACTACTAAAACTGCAAAACTTGCAACTAAATGTATAAAAGGCCAGAATTTCAAACCCATGTTTTCTCCTCCTGATATAGACAGAGAAAACATTACTGTGTCCAAAAGGAATACAGCTAACCCAATGGAGTGTTATGAACTAAGTTGTCTCTCTTTGGGTGGACACTCATTTTATTTTGGCAGCATTCCTGGCGGAGGAATTCCTGCAACATAAACTTGCTGCTGACCTACATCTGACACCAAAGGCTACAGCATTTAAACATCTCGTGTGAAAGAGATTTAAATATACTACTATCCATGCACTATAATAGTGTACTCAAAAAACCTCAGCAGTGAGTGTGACATGGTGATACGATGAGCAGTAACTTAACTTGTCGAGATGACTTTAGGACACTGTACAAATACTTGGACAGAATTTATTGTGGGGAGGAGATCCAGTCATTATTCCACATGAGGAAGGAGACCAACACTGGTACTCCCTAGACATTCAGTGACTCATGAAACTGGCATTTAACCTCATATTAAACCAGCCCTTTTTGTGTATTTTATTACACAACAGAATTTAAAGCTCTATCAAATAGTGTTTCCAAGCAGGAAGAGCCTGTGTTAGAGCTATACCTTGCATAGCCTGACCAAAATCTCTCGACAAATGAAGGCCATTCAGCGGAGAGTTTGACATGGTTCAGCACATGACTTTGCATATCTGCTGTTTTTAGAACATTCAAATACTAAGTAGTGCCGTACTAACTGTGTTAGCGTCCTCACTGAGCAGTGGGAAAATCATTAGAGCCCTGGTGTAAGTGCAGAGTAGGGAAATTATACCTGGAGTGCCAACTTCCCATTTAAACAAATAACAACCAGCAGACTTTGTGACCATTGTCGAGGCTTGGTGATGTCATGTTCAAAATATTGCTCTCGCCTACATGCAGGATAAAATCTGAACTCATACTGAGTTATTATTGTAATAACTCAGGGTTTTTTTCCACTTTGTCAGGATGTTAAATTTTTCTAAGAATACAAATATACAAGGGTGCCTCTGACACAATGACGTTCTCACTTATATCAGTTCAATCACTATAATTAACTATGTGTTAACGGGAATGAGTGACTTACAGTACAAATAACCTTGAATGTCTGCCACCCACCCTCTGTCAACATTCATTTCCCTTTGCACGACTGCTCGGCTTTGAAATATTGCGGCTCATCTGAGATACATTTGTGACAAGAGTGTGAAAATCACCCATGTTGCACTTAAAAAGCTTAAAAGCCCAGAAATATCTTTCATCGGCAAGTGAAAAGTGGTTTGAAATATTTGCACAGACCAACAGGAAATGAGACTACTTAAGCGTTTGATATGAAAGAATTCCCTCAGCCAAAAACTGTGACAAACTGGAAATCTCTGCATTTCAAATATACAGTCAAATTTTATACGCTTACATTTTAATTTTTTTATTGTCGAGTCATGAACCATTCAGTGATTTCTAAAAGCCTACAGCTCTATTTGAGCCTCAACTGCATAACAGGGGAAATGAAAAGTTCTATCAGGGATGGATGCAAAGCAGGTAAAGGGAGGATAGTTAAGACCACAAGCTTTCAAATGGACTTCAAAGGTAAGTTATTAACCAGAAGCTGTGGAAAACAGTGTCGCAGTTACAACGAAATATGCTGTAGATATTCATTGTCTGCAGGGTATGAACTATGATGGCTGTTGATACTTGGACTCTTTTTTTCTTCAGTTTCATGTTAAAGACTGCATCGCTGTTTGCACTGGGAGACTTTATCCCACAATCTTCTGATTCCTCACAAAATCAAATTAGTCAGGAAGAATGCGTATTTTCCTCCCTCCTGTTGCTACAGCGACAGGGAATACCCATAACAGTATCTGCAAAGCTATCTGAGAAGGACAAATCCTCCTCTGCTTCCACTCTGTAGCTCTTTAGAGAGTGTGTCAGACGGCCAGCTCAGTGGAAAACTTTACTCTGTATGGAGACACATTTGCAAAGCCCCTCCTTCAGTTATGACTGTCCCATGCACAAGGGAAACTTTTACTCAGTTTAGCACATATGTGTGCATAAATCCACAGGAAATCCATCTCAGGACTGACATGTTTCATACAAAACAAGAACTTTTAGCATCATCGGTTTTCTTAGCATAAAAAAGACCTTGATCGTGATAATTAGTGATGTTGGGGAAACATTCCTTGTGGTTGGCCTGAATCAGTCCCATATGGGATTCTGGCTTTAGCTGGAAGTGAAAACCTTTTAGCGTATTTTTGGAGCAGGTTCAGGCTTTTTTTGGCATTACAGCACATCTCACTCAGACAGTATTAAAATAGCTCATACCACTACATCTACTACAACAACTCCACATTAGCTTTGAGAATTTTCTTTGTTCTCTATCACACTGTGCTACACAAATCTCAAAGACGGGGGAAAAAAAGACATCCATTGTTGCACAAGAAGGCATCCCACACAGCTCTGCAAGTCTCAGCATGGCAAGAAGGGTGTAGCAGGCTGAGGGGGTTGGAAAAAACGAACTACATAGCTGCAATATTGAGTTATTATGAACACATCAAACTTCTTTTTGTTTATATTGGTGTGTCCTTGTTCTGACACACACACACACGCACACACAATATGTTGATGCTGTTATGTTGTTCTGATCCTGCTTCTAAGCAACTGGTAGTAGCAGCCTGTGACATGTGCAAATAGCAGGTAGCCCATGCACAGCTCAAGCTATGATGGCTCTGCAGTAAGCGAATAATCAGTTTCTTAAAAGCAACATAAAAGAAAACGGGACACACACCTCTACCTGTGTTGACTAATCTGCTACCTGACTAAACAGGCTCAATTCTTACAAGCTCCTGTTTCAGACAATACTAAGCTTGTATTGTAATTCAGTAAGGTGAGGCAAAGCTTTTAATAATAATAATAGATACTTTATTGATCCCCATGGGGAATTTACTTGTTTTTCTCTGCATTTGACCCATTCACTCAGTGAAGCAGTGGGCAGCCCACTAAGCAGGCGCCCGGGGAGCAGTGTGTAGGGACGGTACCTTGCTCAGGGGTACCTCAGGGTAGCCGTTAAGTGGATTCGAACCGCCGACCTTCCGATCATGGGGCGACCACTTTACCTACTGAGCTATCCCTGCCCCACTTTTCATGACTTGTTGCACAAAGCTGAGAGGGGATCTCAGCTTCCAGGCATGCAGTGTACTTACTTATCTTTCCCAATAGTTTCATAGTCTTTCACAATCACGTCGATGAAGGAGCTGGAGTCCAGTGCCTTGCCTTTTAGATCAAATTCAACCAACTACAAGCGAACAAATGTGAGAAAAGCATGCCATCAGATACAGAACCTAAACTGCTGTCATGTCTTAAATAAGCACATTTTATCAAGGAACAAGATATATATTACAGATAATCATACATGTGTGTATGTTAGCCATGTGGTGTGTGGGACTGCAATTGCAGTATGGAAAGTTTGCATTAAGTATTGCTACATTCCTGGCAATTCATCTTAAAAAATAATAAAAACAGGTAAAAGGGAGTGAAGTATTGCAGAGTGTTTCTTTGTCTGTGTGATTTACCTCATTCCACACTGGATTCAACTCTTTGTCAATCGATTTTGTTTTCTTCTTGTCATCTGAAAGGGGAACACATTTTTTTTCCTTAATGCTCCCTTTTTATTGAAAAGTTAAGAAAAGTAACATTCACATCTTATTGTTTTAAATCAAATGACACGGTACCTTTATAGCAACAGCAATGCTAGGATCAGTACTGTAAGTCAGTACTGTGTCTGCTCTGTCTTGTGCAGAACTGTCATATATGATTTTAATTCTGTGGCTGAAGCCAACTTTGAGTACAGACTCAAACTTGTCTGTTCACTTCTTTGCCCAAGTTCATTTCACTGTATCACACACATGCAAACAAGTCACTCCCCAGCTATGCGTCAGGAAATTAAATTATTCTTGGATTAAAAAAAAAAAAAGCACTTTTGTTTTTTAACATTTGTAATCTGGCCAGTTCATCTGATGAGCTCAGCAGCACCTCTGTACCTCAGCTACCACAAACCAGATGAAAGAATATTAAATTAGATGCCTAAAAAACTTCAAGCCCTGCAACAATCACTATTACAAATTATTAGGCAACATTTACTTTTTACTGAAGACAAGAACACACCCAAACTGTTTTACGTGTAGAGAAAAGAGACCTACCTCTAAAAATCACAGTGGTAATTGGATCAGGAACTCCAAGGGTCTTTTTAGGTAGACCCTTAGCCGACTCTACTACAACCCGCAACATGACACCAAATGAGTTTAAATGAAAAGAAAACTAAACTAATCAGTTTAAAAGAAGAAATGTCCACGCAAGACCGACATCCTCACGGCCCCATCACAGAAGCTGTCAGGGCAGGGCTGACAAAGTCTAGCTCCAGGATTCAGGAACAAGGGCGGATCACGGGTCTATAATTATGCTGAGCAACAGCCTTAACTATTGCTGCCTTCTGTTGGTGTGAGTGGAAAAGAGAAAACGCAGCTGGAAAACGGTTCACTGGGAAATAGTTGTTTCATAGGCTACAAAAGTGTATTCACATTCCTGAAAAAGAAACGGATAATAACTTAAAAAATAAATCTTTAAAAACGTTTCGCAAGTGTCTTTTAAAAAATAAAATAAAATAAAAAAATCCAGCTCTTATAGCCAAGATCATCATTGCAACCGTGGTTGGCTCCATCTGGTGGCAGTACCCGGATGCACGACCTGGTCTCTCAGCAGTCCCTGAAATAGTCACGAAATGTCTATTGGACACGAATTTTCATGCATTTATGGATTTTAACCTAACTGAAAAAAAATCGGGATCAAACGTGTGAATACGTGAGTAGTTTTCATAGGTCAGTCCATCGGGTTTTTTTTTTTTTTTCAAATTATGGCTTTAACTACCATATTTGTGTTTTTGAGGTCTAAATTGCTATTTACAAGTTTGTAGTTAATTCTCCATGTCGATGTTTGTGTTAGTTTCAGAATCTTACGTGTGTGTGTGTGTGTGTGTGTGTGTGTGTGTGTGTGTGTGTGTGTGTGTGTGTGTGTGTGTGTGTGTGTGTGTGTGAACATCTTGTTGTTTAAGCCTTGTAGATAAAGGAACTACAAGGCGTACAACTGAAAGTTTCGGAGCGTCCAGGTGGTAGTTATGCAGGTATGCAGTTAGTGGGGTTGGGTTAATTGGTGATTCTTAAATTGGTGTGAATGTGTTAAGCTCCAGTCTCCCTGACAGGATGAGTGAGAGACAATGGATGAGTAGTTCTGGGTAGTTTTTAATAATGTCTACTAACAGTATATCATATTTTAAAATATATATAATACATATACATAATGTTTCCTCTAACAGTTTCTGCCTGTGCAGGTTATTCATTCTGGACACACCAAAACCAAAGTGGGGGTACTTAATAATATAATTATTAACATATGTGTTATCATTTCCACTTGTCCCTTTTTATTTTTACTTTTTACGTGCATTATAAAACACTCAGTGGGTCAGTTTGAGCTTATTCATTATTATTGACTTCTTGACTGTTATTGACTCTTTTATCAGATGGATAAAAGAAGGTTGCTTTAAATGACATTGCAAGCCTAAAAGGAGATCAAGTTCAAGGACTTGCTCAGCAGACTGTGAAACACTGGGACTTGAGTATATTCATTAAACATAGTAAGACAGCACTTTTGATAGCTCATTATAAGGAAGAAAACTGCTGCTGGTTGCCTGGCAATGATTAAACTACATCAGTTGAAGAACGGTAAGAATAGCTGAAAATATGCCACCATATCATGACTTTTCGCTTTTACCCTCTCTTAATTTTGAATATAGATGTTCCTGATTTAATATCTAGGATTTCTGGACAGTCCTACTTATGGTAGAAACTATATCCCATATACATAGATTCTTGATAAAGCTCAGCCTTTTCTTGGTGGTGAATAACTTTGCTTCTTTAAATGATTAACCCACAGAGGTCTGTGGGGTTTGTGGCTCTGTTGCCCCAAATAGACTTTGGAAATTCTCAGGTCTCCTTGGCAGTCTCTTCAGAGATGTGTTGACTATCTTTTGTCGGTGTGGTCAAACATTTGCGACCGATAGCTTCTGTGGATGTGGACATTCCTTCCCTGTCTGAAGACAACAGGCTTTGTTTGAGGACTGCATGAAAAGCGAGAGGAGTGGACAGAAACAATGGCTGTGCATGGTTAGGCTCAAGGCACAGCCAGGATCGCGGAGTCGACTCAACTCATTTATACAGAAGTCTTGGCTTCTCTCTTCATTTCTTTTTTCATGCTCACCATAAAAGAAGAGTTTAAGGAGGAGTTCAGACTGTGATAAAGGTAGAATCGGGCTATCACTATGGATACTTTTAGAAACAAAAAAAATTTGTGGACACTTTATGAGAAAGAGGTGCCACACAGCAGGTTTTGGTAAGTTTTTTTCCCCTTGTTTGGTCTTGGCAAACATAAAATATTATTTTTAATTAGGGATTGCTTTATGTAGAAAATCTGTTTTATAAACTTTGCACATTGATATGGATTTTTGTCACCTCTGGATAGTAGTGCCTGCTAACACATTCTTATATCTGATTCTGTCCTATATTTTCTAATAAGCTAAAAAAAAAAAAAAAAAAAAAAAACATTTTAACTTTCATTATTTGTACTTCATTCCATTTTTCCACCTTAAACAATTCATGAAAAGTCAATAGAAGCTGAACACTGGTATCAAACTTTCAAATAACTTCTTAAATTCACACATTTCTCCATTCATTTCTCTTCCATCCACTCCACACAGTTTAAACTCAGAGACAGCAGCTTCTTTATTACTTAATTATTTTATTGTTCCATTTGCTGATTGTAAGTAATGTGTATGATGTAAAGGACCACTCATGCATGCCCCAATGGACCAGGAAAATACCTCACAATGGTAAGACATGTGACTTATTGTTAGTTTCCCTTAGCAACAGGCCCACACCGGAGGTGCTGGTGGCAGGGAGCGCTTTTCTTAAAAACACATCCCCCTAACTTTACATATTCTTTCATTACTTATTCCCTTTATTTGAAAAAAAAAGTGTGTTATATCAAAACTACCACATGGGAGTGCTGCACTCATTCTGCAGTGAGCTTTTTACTAGCTGTCAGTGATGTAATGGCTTCAATAAAGAATCAGAAATAAAAAATAAAATAGGGGTTAGACACTGAACTTAACAGTTCTTTAATGCTTAAGAAATGATCATGTTTTTATGCTCAGTTAAGCTGGGGTGCTGCCTTATTGGCAATGTCCTCCACATTTTATTCTACTTCTGCTCTTTCGTTTCACTGATCATTGATGTGCTGCTTTCTGCAGTGATCCGGCCTGCGGTGTCAGTCCTGCAGAGAAACTGAGCCCAGAGCACCTACAGCTTCTGAGAAATGCTTTTACCTGTTCAAAGGCTGGACTTGAGACACAGGAACACAAGCTGAAGGGAAGCAATAGAGGTACAAGTGAAGAACGTGGATTGCCGTTTGAGGAGTTTTGGGATGTTCTGAAGTCTGTCATCGGCCCAAATATTGAGGACACGTGGTGCAAGAGATTCTTTTATGAGGTAAAAAGTAATAAAGTTTTTTTATAAGTCTTGACAAAACTGGATGCGGGTTATATTGTAATCCACGATTTAAAAAAAAGTTTATAAAACAGCATCCTGTCAGTCTATTACTGGTTTGAAGTGACTGTCCTATTAAAAGACAACAGTGGTGTATTGCTGACTTGACTCTTACATTCTTCATGTCTAGGTAGATATCAGCTGCACTGGACAAATAAAATGGCAGCAGCTGTGTTCCTACTTGCTTTTGGAGTACACTGAGCGACAGCGGGCCTCCAATCCCACAGCTGCTCTGCTGGAGGCCCAGCCTCAGATTAGACACTGCTCTCATAACAAGGTAACTCTGGTGCATCGTGGTCAGATGGTCTGATTTTTAGACAGTTTTTTTTAAATTACTTACCAGAATTAGGCAACTACCTAGTCAAAATTAACATTTAGAGAATTCAAGTTTCAAAAACCTCCCAAAAGCTGAGTGCAGCAGAAAAAAAAACTGTCTCAAAGCAAAATTGCTATCCAAATACTAAAATGAACAACATTATAATATGACTTAAACAAACTTGGGGAAAAGAAACTCAAATGGATTAGAGTATTTTGTATCTCTAAAGGAGAAACAGTTATAGAGAGTAAATGGTCAGTGACTCCAAGTTAGTATTTGGAAAAGGACATAAAACTTAAAACAATATGTAATCACTTTTTAAGAGTTTAATGGTATATTACAAAATGGAACATTTATATTTTACTACCCAGTAAAAAGAAATACAGAGGAAATGGAATTAACCATTAATAAATGATTTGTACAGTATAAATATATTAAAATCAATGACAACTTACTTAAATTGTAAATTGTTGTTGTATATTTAGACATTCAAATTATCTATCACTATCAGATATTTTAAAAGAAAAGAATTTTTTTTTTACAAAAATATTTATATGATCAATAAATAATTCAAATGGGAAATTGATTTATGGAAATCAATAAACAATAAGCACTCAATAAAAGTCTCTTTTGAAAACATTTTTCAATTAATTAGAAGTAAGATTTTTTTTAAAAGATTTATTTTTGAAAATGTAATTTAAAAGCGGCATACACATATACATTAATAGATATGATACCAAATATACTACTATTATTAATATAGGCTACTTTTTCTAATGTTAATGCTATATTTATTTCCTAAACGTTTGATGCTTTCTAATAGGTTGTTTATACTTTCATGTAAATAAAGTAGAAAATGTATCAAAATATTTTGGCATGCTGTGTATTTGTAGGAGATGAATATACAAGCTTCTTTACAAGAAAATCCAATACAGCAAGTCACTTTTACTTACTTTAAGCTAGTTTAACTAGTTTAGGCAAAATTTATTTGATGAATTAAATTACTACTTTCAATATAAAGATTATCACGCATATAAATAAAAAAAATCAACACTGCAGCACTACAAAGCCTTTGTCTATTTAAAGCTTGTTGGGTTTTTTTGTTTTGTTTTTTTAAAAAAGGTTTTATGTCCCTTGACAACTGTGTAAACTTTTTCTTCATTTCAGCTAAGCTAACAGTCTCTAGTAAAAATAACAATGGCACAAAGATAAAGTTAGCAACTATAGAGTTAGCAATGAAAAAAGACAGAGCCATTGTTCATGGAAGATGACCAACAAAGGTAAGAGAATATAATAATGTTGGACTGTATTAATTTATTACCTGACTTCAGAGAAAAGTATTAGGTGGTCATATTTTTTATAGGTTATTTAGCTTGTTAGCCTAGCTTAAAGAGTTCTTCTGTGGCCAAAAATTGTGTCTTGGGGCTCTCTTTGGCTACGTTCACACTGCAGGCGAAAGTACATCAAATCTGACTTTTTTGACCCTATGCGACCCATATCCGATCATGGTATGACAGTGTGAAAAGCACAAATCCGATATTTTTAAAAGTGATCTGGGTCACTTTCGTATGTGGTACTGAATCTGATACATATCTGATGTTTTAGAAAGCCACTGCTGTTTGAACGGTCATGTCGCATTAAATCCGTCTTTTACGTCACCGACACAAGACAGATGTCTTGTTATTATCAGCGCCGGAGAAGACATTGCAAACGTAGATGTTAGTGAAACTGTTGGGAAGACAACGTTGGAGAAACGTGAACATTTTATTTGTACTGTATAATCTGCAGATTCTGACAGAAATCTGCAACTATACTTTGAAGCACCGCTCCTCTCTAAAACCGCAATAAGGATAATTATTAGGCCATTTGTAAATAACAAAATAACTTTATAACTTAAAGCAAAATTGGGAAAAGTAAAGTCTGAAACAAGTCTTTATATTAAGGGCCATCAGTCAAACAATATTGTTTGGTCTGGGTCTAAACAGAGCACGTTGTGTGTGACGCCTTCTTTTGCGCATGCGGGCCGCTTTGTGGGTGTTAGGTGACGGCTGTGTGCAAACAGGAATAGGACCCAAGATGCAGACTCCGGAGACAAACTTAAACCAAAACAGCTTTAATGCTGAACGCAAACATAACATAACTGGGAAAAACTGAAAATAAACTAACACCGGTGGACTGGCAAAACACACAGCAAAATAAACGGTATATCGAGACACAGAGAAACACAGGGCTTAAATACACAGAGGGAGCAATCAGGGAATGAGTAACAGGAGGGAAACACAGCTGGGACAAATCAGAACTGACGAGACCAAAGAAGCGTAAACTGAACACACTGAGATAAGACAGAGACCTTCAAAGTAAAACAGGAAACACATAACACAGACTCACATGCAGGCACTACAGAGGGAACAGAGACGTGGGACCAGGGCAGACACAAACACTGACTGGATGTGGGGATACAGCAGACAGGGAAGACAGCAACTATGGAACACAGACAGAAAACCAGAACACTAAAACTCTAACCAACCCCACCCAGAGAACCTAAACTAAGAATGATCCTAAAACCCATAAAGCAAAGCTAGAATATAATGAAATAACAAAATCAAAGAACCAAAAACACAAAACACTGGGTCAACGACCCAGGGACCCTAACAGTACCCCCCCCTTAAGGGCTGGCTTCCAGACAGCCCAAACCAGAACACCAAAAACAAAAAAAAGCAACCCAACCAGGGTGGGCGGTGGGGGAAAACAGGACGGAGGGCACAAAACAAATGAAACACATTGCACTTTTTTTTTGTTTCTGGCTCAAACACTGGAGCCCGGAAAGCAACAGAACAAAAAACAGGCTCACGACAGGCGCAGGCGGCCAGGAAAAACAGTTCACAAAAAGTTCAGGGGGCCGGCCCGGAGGCTGACAGCACAATAGTCCAAACCCGGGCAGTTCAGGGGGGCGGCCCGGAGGCTGACGGCCCAAGAGCCCAGAAAACAGGTCAGGAGGCCGGCCGGGCGGGAGGCACCGGCAGCGACGTAGTTCAGGGGGCCGTCCATGACGGCAATGACGTCCAGTCATCGGCCGGACAGGACATGCAGGACGAGCAGGCCGGACAGGACGAGCAGGACGAGCAGGCCGGACAGGACGAGCAGGACGAGCAGGCCGGACAGGACGTGCAGGACGTGCAGGAACAGACAGCATGGAGACCTCAGGAGCAGACGAAGCTGAACACTTGGAGGCCGGACCAGGCGGAGCTGCAGAGGCCGAGGTCCGATCAGGCGGAGCTGCAGAGGCCGAGGTCCGATCAGGCGGAGCTGCAGACTCGGGGGCCGGACCAGGCGGAACTGCAGATGCAGGACCAGGTGGAGCTGCAGACTTGGAGGCCAGACCAGACGGAACTGCAGACTCGGAGGCCGGACCAGGCGGTGGAGCCGGTGGTGGCTGAACGGCCTCGCCAGAACCATCAGCAGACACTGGGACGTGCTGGCTGGGTCCTTCCGGACCCCCAGCTGACGAGGCAAGAGGCTGAACGGGCCCCTCGGATCCTCCAGCAGGAAGAGACGGCTGAAGCGGTTCCTCGGACCCTCCAGCGGAGACAGGAGGCTGAACGGGCCCCTCGGACCCTCCAGCAGAGACAGGAGGCTGAACGGGCCCCTCGGACCCTCCAGCAGAGACAGGAGGCTGAACGGGCCCCTCGGACCCTCCAGCAGGAAGAGACGGCTGAAGCGATTCCTCGGACCCTCCAGCGGAGACAGGTGGCTGAAGCGGTTCCTCGGACCCTCCAGCGGAGACAGGTGGCTGAACGGGCCCCTCGGACCCTCCAGCAGGAAGAGACGGCTGAAGCGATTCCTCGGACCCTCCAGCGGAGACAGGTGGCTGAAGCGGTTCCTCGGACCCTCCAGCGGAGACAGGTGGCTGAAGCGGTTCCTCGGACCCTCCAGCGGAGAAGGGTGGCTGAACGGGCCCCTCGGACCCTCCAGCAGGAAGAGACGGCTGAAGCGATTCCTCGGACCCTCCAGCGGAGACAGGTGGCTGAAGCGGTTCCTCGGACCCTCCAGCGGAGACAGGTGGCTGAACGGGCCCCTCGGACCCTCCAGCGGAGACAGGTGGCTGAACGGGCCCCTCGGACCCTCCAGCAGGAAGAGACGGCTGAAGCGGTTCCTCGGACCCTCCAGCAGGAAGAGACGGCTGAACGGGCCCCTCGGACCCTCCAGCGGAGACAGGTGGCTGAACGGGCCCCTCGGACCCTCCAGCGGAGACAGGTGGCTGAACGGGCCCCTCGGACCCTCCAGCAGGAAGAGACGGCTGAAGCGATTCCTCGGACCCTCCAGCGGAGACAGGTGGCTGAAGCGGTTCCTCGGACCCTCCAGCGGAGACAGGTGGCTGAAGCGGTTCCTCGGACCCTCCAGCGGAGAAGGGTGGCTGAACGGGCCCCTCGGACCCTCCAGCAGGAAGAGACGGCTGAAGCGATTCCTCGGACCCTCCAGCGGAGACAGGTGGCTGAAGCGGTTCCTCGGACCCTCCAGCGGAGACAGGTGGCTGAACGGGCCCCTCGGACCCTCCAGCGGAGACAGGTGGCTGAACGGGCCCCTCGGACCCTCCAGCAGGAAGAGACGGCTGAAGCGGTTCCTCGGACCCTCCAGCAGGAAGAGACGGCTGAACGGGCCCCTCGGACCCTCCAGCGGAGACAGGTGGCTGAACGGGCCCCTCGGACCCTCCAGCGGAGACAGGTGGCTGAACGGGCCCCTCGGACCCTCCAGCGGAGACAGGTGGCTGAACGGGCTCCCCGGGCCCTCCAGCTGACGTGGCGTGAGGCTGAACGGGCTCCCCGGGCCCTCCAGCTGACGTGGCGTGAGGCTGAACGGGCTCCTCGGGTCCTCCAGCTGACGAGGCGTGAGGCTGAACGGATGACCGAAGAGAGGAGTGACGGTGGCGTCGCTTCCTTTTAGACGAGGGAACAGGAACCGGTGGAGAAACGGAGACCTCCTCCTCATCCTCCGACCACACAGCTGCCAGAAAAAAGGCAGGCGAACGGACAGGCGAACAAGGTCCCGGCTGGCGTGAGGAAGGGGAGGAAGCCTGCAGTGGCGATGAGGCAGAGTGTGCGTTGCCCTGCGGCAGCGGTGGGGAAAATGTAGTGAGGGAGAGAGCAAGCTCACTAGCCCTGACTTGCTCTCTCCAGGCAGTTATGGTGTTCCCCAAATCAGTGTCCTTAGCAAACTGGCTAAGTCGGGGATTATGCCGAATGATGGCCTCCACCGCGCTCAGCCCCACTGCCATGGTCCTTAAATCCGGGGACTGGGCGATGCGGTCGAGCAGGCTCACCAGCCGCTCCATCTCGCCGTTGAACTCTGAGAAAAAGGAGTCTGCAGGGTCCATGTTCTGGTCGCGATCTTCTGTTAGGTGACGGCTGTGTGCAAACAGGAATAGGACCCAAGATGCAGACTCCGGAGACAAACTTAAACCAAAACAGCTTTAATGCTGAACGCAAACATAACATAACTGGGAAAAACTGAAAATAAACTGGCAAAACACACAGCAAAATAAACGGTAGATCACGACACAGACACAGAGAAACACAGGGCTTAAATACACAGAGGGAGCAATCAGGGAATGAGTAACAGGAGGGAAACACAGCTGGGACAAATCAGAACTGACGAGACCAAAGAAGCGTAAACTGAACACACTGAGATAAGACAGAGACCTTCAAAGTAAAACAGGAAACACATAACACAGACTCACATGCAGGCACTACAGAGGGAACAGAGACGTGGGACCAGGGCAGACACAAACACTGACTGGATGTGGGGATACAGCAGACAGGGAAGACAGCAACTATGGAACACAGACAGAAAACCAGAACACTAAAACTCTAACCAACCCCACCCAGAGAACCTAAACTAAGAATGATCCTAAAACCCATAAAGCAAAGCTAGAATATAATGAAATAACAAAATCAAAGAACCAAAAACACAAAACACTGGGTCAACGACCCAGGGACCCTAACAGTGGGTTCACACTAGAGCGCGTTTGCTGTCACATTTTATTTGTAGTGTGAACAAGCAGACAAAAAAATCGGATTTGATCAAAAAATGGGAATTGAGCTTTAAGACCTGCAGTGTGAATGTAGCCTTTGAGACATTTTGACTGGTTACAGTAGTGAAACACATGATTTGTGATGACTTTCTTGCCTCAGCCATAATGGTTACAGGCTAACTGTGCTGCACTAAATGGCTAAAGAAGCTAAACAGACCTTGGAACTCATTATTTTAATTATTTTCACCTGGCCTGTGAAGATATTCTCATATATTATTATAGTATCATTCGCTACTTTTGGATTTCACCCTGCAGGAGTTAAGCAGGGCAGTTTGCCAAACCTTTTTAATAACTCTAGGGTTCATCAGGGTCTGTTAAATCTAACCAATGTAAGTATAAAAGAGTGCACTCAGCTGCTCCTATAAATTATAATGAATAAAGTGTTCCATTACTATAATAGATGAAAGATGAAGCATCTTAATTTTTCTGCCCTGAGTTATATGTTATTTTCGACAACCATTACTTTTTTCCTCCTGTAACCTTTCTCTAATTGATTACACTTGTCTCATACTTATTGCTCTGCAGCGGGAGCCAACAGTTCGTGTGGTTGCTCTTTCCCATCCTCCTCCACTCCGCTATATTAGCGTCAGTAAGGGGGGTCAGATCACCGCCTGGAACAGCAGCCTACACACCCTCAAAACTTTAGGGGTGAGTGACATCATGTTGCTACTTTAATATCCACGTGGAATTACAGCACACTCACTCACGTTTTTCTATTTAAACCAGCTTGCTGGAGACCCAACAGAGGAAGTGGCAAACACAAGGAGATTCAGGGGTTGGACCACCGATGCGGTGTACATGGGCAACGTCCACAAGATTGCCATAGCAACTGACTGCAGGGACTTGCGCTTTGTTACTATTTCTTCAAACTGTTTGTTGGAGGAAATTCACTTATATGGTACTTTTATTCCTAACAAAAACCAACTAAACCACGTGAAGCCCGGAAATATTGTTAACTCTTTGTCCTATAATTGCTCCCAGGGTTTCGCAGTGTGCCAACCTGTCTGTGTTACTGGTATGATGTGCAGGTAGGACAACTGTTTGTGTGAGATGTCACTGTTTTAGCTGGATGTCTCCATTTGGAAAGCACTAAATGCATCACTTCAATCTAAAGGGTTTTCACTCCAAGAGTCTAGAACAGCCTCCTCTGCTGCTACTGGGGGATGAAAAAGGAGGAGTCCACCTGATGTGGTTCCTAAACTCATCCAAGGGACTTTTTAAGAAACCATCAAAGAGAGACAAAGGTCCACAAAGGATCTTTTTCCAAGTAGGTTTTCCCTCCTCTATTTACTGAATTCTGTTACAGAAGCATGGAAGCAAGAAGCTTTGAAGTGTTGCTGCTTACACTACAACTTTTCCTTAAACATCATTTGGACTCACTGTTTTTTCTTGTTTCACCCTCGTTCCTCACAGGATCTTGGTGAACACAGCGACATGGTGTCCTATCAACACATCCCCAGCATCCACCAGGAACCAATTACCAGAGTAATGTTTGAACCCAGTGCCAATGTCATCATGACATCGTCAGAAAGTAACACCACATCTGTGGTCTTTATGAATGTGTCATTGAAGCAGGAGCCTTACATTTGGAAATTTAACCAGGTAATTAACAAGGTAACAAGGTCAGTTTGATTGATAATACACTCATTGGCCACTTCAAAAATACATTTTTCCAGCACCAGGTTGGACCACTTTTGTGAGCATTATTTATTTATAATATTTCATAATTATTGTAGTACTGAACATGTAATATGTCATCTGCAGTGAAAACAGTTGCTATAGCTTTCATTTTAATGTGGCCTCTACATGCTAGAGTGAGCCAAGCCAGGGTCAACTCCGTTGATGTCAGGACATAAGCTCATTAACATTACCTGTTTTATTTTGAATACATTTATTTTACCTGAAGAAATTAAATCAAATGTGTTCTTATCCTCCCCTTTGCCTTCTACATTTTAGTTGAATTGTTTTATTTATAAGATCTGGTAACATCACTGACTTCAAATCAACTTCTCATGTTGTGGCTTTTAGACTTTGTTGTGATTTTCATAGTTATCCACTTCTGATCTGGATCAATGTCAGTCAGACCTGTGTGTCACAGCACTGGGGACTGGGTGACACAGACCTACGAGGGCAGGTTGACATGTGAAAATAAACTCTGTTTAAGAGAGAAAGAGTTTTATATAGTATTAAATGTCCTAGTGCGACAGTGTTACAGTGTAGTAAATGCTGTTATAACTGGCCAGTTTTATCTAGAAGAGCAAACACAGCAGTATGCAGAAACAGACAGTGTCACCGGCTGCTGTGAAAGGAGTAAAACTGGGTGGTGATGCTTCCTGTCACTCACAATGGGTTTGTTTGTTTTTTGTTTGTTTTTTTGAAACCCAAGGTTTACTCTCCAAATAACTGTCTGAACATTGTAAAACAAAAATCTCAGTCATGTATCTTTGAAAGGAAAGAAGCATTTACCACCACTTCATTTATATTTTCACCTGCATAAAACACCATCTTCTGTATACTATACGATATTAATGCTTTTGCCTCATGTCAGGGAGCCAAGTGTTTCGACTACAACGCGTCCCTACAGTTGATGGTTACAGGAGGCTCTGACCGAAAAGTCAGACTGTGGTCACAATATGTGACTTCAAGTCCTGTGGCTACACTGCCGGGTCACCACACCACGGTACTAGATGTTGCAATTTACCAACATGTCGGGCAGATCTTCAGCTACTCTAGAGATGCTGTGAGTGAATTAGGATTTACCATAAATGCATATATAATTGTATATTTTATGTGAATATATGCTAGTAGAGCTTGTTTATGTTCGAATTAATGATGATGCATTTGTCTTCTTTTGCCAGGAACTGAGAGTTTGGGACATTTCTACCCATCAGTGTTTGAAAGTTCTCCGTCTGCAGTTTCCCTGTCTGCAACCAGGTCGCATTCCAGAACATGGAAATTTCCCCTTCCTGTTGCTTAGCCCTCCTCTTCCTGATGAGATGCAACCTCATTTAGTGGTGGCCTGCAAAGATTACCTGGCAGTGCTCAATCTGTCAGAAAAGAGAAGAGGAGGAGGTGGTTGGTTGACTGATGAGGAATTCAGGACAGAATTTAAACAGGGTCCATACCTCTCCTGCGCCTTGTACAACCCCACCCTGAGGCAGGTGGTGACTGGACATGCTGACTCATCAGTCTTTCTGTGGGATGTAGAGACAGGAAGGAGGCGGCTTTACATTTTAAATGCTCATGGAGAAGAGGTGCTCTCCTCTATGGCACTGGACTCCTCTCACAGAAGACTAATCACAGGAGCTCGTAATGGCACTATTAAGGTTCAATACATCTTATTACTTATTATTATATAGAGAAAGAAATTTGGCTGTAATGCATCAATGTGTAAAATACTTAAATCAGAGTGTTGGCCACTCCCCAAGCAGGTGTGGAATCTACTAAATGGCCTAAACTTACACAAGCTGGAGCCCGTCACCAACTCTGAAGTCACTGGGTTGACCTGCCTCCATGACAACCATTTACTGGCTGTGGGGTGGAACCAGTGCATCACTCAGTACAGCATTGCAGGAGACAAGGTAAAATCAAGGGTGCGTTAAAGTTATAATCCACACATAAATACAGTTTTAAGGGTTACTGAACACCAGGCTGGAAAACAATGTTTTTCTTCCCGCTCTAGTTTTGCAGAGAAGAAAGAAAACGTATTTTCAGGGAGGATTATAGTTTATCTTTCCATCCTAAAATATCCTAAAATTAAGATTGACTTGGTACTCTGGGTTTTACTATCCTTTTCGGCTCTGTCTTTTATCTAAAAAAAAGCTCCATGGATGCCATTTATACAGTCAACACCCATCCATCCATCCATCCATCCATTTTCTTTACTGTTTCAGGGTCAAAGAGCCTATCTCAGGTGTCATAGGATGAGAGAGGCCAGGTACACCTTGGACAGGTCACCAATCAATCACAAGGCAAACGGCAAAGAGAGACAAGCATTCACAAATGCACCTAAAATTATTATATTCAACGTAACTTATATGTAACGTGTATATTCAACACAGCAAGAAACCAGCTGGCCTGTGGTTTTGACAGGGATAACTGTAAGTTTTCCAAAAGCAGTAATGTCTAATCGTCACAGGAACACGCTGAATTTGTAGGCAAACAGCAGAATGTGAGCTACTGGAACTTTTCTGTTGTGGCTTGCAGTATTGACCAATCAGATTTGATCAGGCATTGGTTAGGTGCAGATAAACAGTCCTGTAAAGAACAACAAGCACTGAGAGTTTGAAAGAAGAAGGCAGAATGTCCTATATCTTATGCTGCTTGTATGAATATATAGAAACATAGGTAAGGTGTGGTAGATGAAGCACGTAAGACAAACGTCACCCTCATCACCAAAATTCAACTGTACCGCGCACTAGTATTGCCCATTCTTCTCTATGGATCCGAGACCTGGGTCATCCTCAAGCATGACCTCAACAAGCTTGAGGTCTTCCACGTGCGCTGTTTGCATCAGATTATCCGGGTGTCCCCCCGTGACCGTCTCAGCAACAGCACAATGCGTAGTCAATGTCACCATCAGCCCTAGATGGAAGAGCTGATCCAGAAGCGACGACTGCAATGGTTTGGCCACACACTAGGGAATCAAGCATGACGCTCCCAAGAAGACTTGGATCAAGCAAACTGAAGACGATCTTCAACAATGACGTCTAATCCTCAAGCAAGAAAAGGTCAAGGCCAGATCGCAAGTCTTGGAAGTGCATCGCTGACAAAGATGAGAACCCTGCGGCACCCACAGCGACGTATTGGCTTGGTGGACGACCTTCCCTGCCGACCGCCAGCTAGGGACAAAAGAAAAATAGTTGAAGCACGTGAGGGCTTTTCAAGCTCTCAAAACTACTGTGATCTGGATGACTGAGAACCTCCATAGGCAGCAAAAGACACGCTAAAATGTGTTCTCAGAACTATTTTGCTGTAACTTGATAATGATTAACTTTTATATTTGCTTTTTAAATTTACCTGCATTTGTAACACTGACCTTCATCTCCACACTCTTAGTCATCTGACAGTAGCTGCTGGTTCTCAGATTGGAAAGGCAGTGAAAAAAATTCATTAGCTGTGGGTCAAGAAAGAACAACATAACAAAGTATTAAATGCATTACATAAACTTTTGATTGACAGGGGATTCTGGGTAATGCAGTCCACCCAAGAAGCTCAGATATATTAAGATGCTATAAAATTAGTCTCACAGAGTTTTAGCCTTGACATATTTTTTTTTCTTGCTACAAGTTCTTTCCCAGATGTTTAAAGCAGCGTGATGAGTCCTACACAAACAGCTGTCACCATAGTGACTAATCTAGTACAGACTCAGAAAACATTTAAGTGTTTTTTTTAAGAATGCCAACAACAACTTGGCCTTAAGAAGACTGTGGTCCAAATTAGGCTCAGAAAATATTTCCTCCAATAGTAACACTAACTTGTCCCATCATATTCAGTATAATAATTCAGAAGTCTTGTGTTTTCCTGTCAGTAGTGAAGAAAGTCTCTAAAGTCTTTTCAGCGCATAAATACAAACCCACATCCACCTACAGCTATGCATGCTGCTGCACAGGTCTCAGTGTATAAATATAGAACAGTCTGCATTTGCACATTATTCTCAAGCTTCAAATTCTTGTGTTACATTTTACCTTTCAACCTTCAGCTGCCATCTGCTCTGTGGCTGGAGTCATCTGTTAAAGCGAACAGTAGTAGCACTGAGTATTTATGCTTCTGCAGCAGATTCTTAATGCTGCTTTTTTCCTTTCCTCTGCCCAGTTACATAATGTTTCTCACTGTAAAGTCCCTCGCTTAAGCAGAACTTAGCTTGTCTGTTTCGTTATATATTTTTTTCATTTCCAAAACCTAGAGGGGCAATCACAAATCAGTAAATTGCACTTATATATATGCATACGTTATATACGCCCCTGGTAAGTTCAAATTCTTCACACAGCCATAATTTGTTTAAAAAAGTCTACTGCAACATGGTACACTTTTTTATGAGCAACCTGGGGAAGTAAGTAGAGCTTCTACAGAAGAGACAGGTTATTTCACCTCATTTATAAACTGTGTTTATAAATGAGGTATATAGGTATATAGTTATCATCATTTCAACCAAAATGCTTGTGCACTAAGCTGTGCTTTATTTTTCTTTTACTCGTGCACTGAAGGACTTGAAGGTGAGAGCAGACATGTCCTGGAAGTCCAGCGGTGTCCACAAATCAGACATCTTGGCTGTGTGTCAGTGCTCCGCTCTGAGCGTTGTTGCTACAGCCAGTTATGATGGAGAGGTAGTGATCTGGAGCATGGAGACACAAGGACCGATGCTCCACCTGCAGAGAGGGACGCAGGCACGGTAAGGAGATGCAGCTCCGAGTGCTGTCTTGCAGTCAGTGAGGGTTTACTATTAAACTTGATGTGTATGACTTGCAGGTTTTGACACAAAACAAATCAGCATGGATCAGTTTACTAATGATTTATCTACTAATTTACATCGTGTTTCTTGTATCCCAGATCAAATTTTGTTGCTGGCGTGGTAAAAAATTATTTATCTTTGGCTCTCTGCAGTCTTTATTGACGATAACACACAATAAAAGCTTAGATTAACAAATGTTTAAATAACATGCAGATTATTATTGAAATATCAAATAGATGTAAAATGTCAGAACTCAAAAAAGGTATTCCTTTTATCATCATGCATGAATGATAAAGGTATAAAAGAATAAGTAATTAAAGTAACGAAGACATAATCAAACTAATTTCTCATAAATTTTCCTGACAGTTAATTAAATGATGAATAAATGAAGTCAAGTATCTTGCATCCTTAGCTGATAGTGACATATTCATGATTGTGGTTTTCTTTCTGCTTGTGTGCGTCCAGGTCAGCTCTCCCCGTGGATAGCATCTTGTTCCTTCAGCATCGAGCTGGCAGGAAACAATTAAGAAACAAGGGTGTCCTAGTGTCATCCCAGGGTGGTTGGCTGTGCTTTTGGAGCATCACTGATGACAATCACAGTTATGGTGAGTGGGATGCACAAGAAAAAGCTTAAAGAAGAGATTGATGTGAGGTCCTTTAAAAAAAAAAGATGCTGCAGTAGAAAACATTAATCTAAGATAAAAACTCTTAATCATCCGTCACTTCTAATTCTCCTCCTCCCATAAGAAGGATTTACAAACAGCCCTTGCAAGCAGTGACAGTTAGGCTGAACTGTCGACTTGGCTGCCAGCCGGTACCATTCCTGGCAGCCCACAACTATGTCTCTTTCCAGATCCCATCTGTGTTTAGTGGTGTGGGATTCATGCACTGTAACCACTGCATATGGGTACAGGCTTGCATGAGTGCATTTGAGTGAACTGTATGTCTGTATAGATTTATATATGTATCTATGTGTCTGTGCATGCTTCCAGCAGAGAGGGGGATTTGAAATCATGACATAAGAGGAATGCAGGTGACAACTAAAATCTGTTGAAGAGTTTGCAGTTTGTCTCAGAAGTACTTTTGTTATTGAAGTGAAGAAAGAATTCTTGAAAATGGTACAAAAGCAGAATATAAATAGATTTGCTTGCATGCACTTTTGAGTGAACCAGCAGACTTTTTAACTGCCTATAAAGATATATCCAAGCCTATTGTTACAAGAAAATTTCTTTTAGATTGTACTTAGTACTTTATGCTTGGATGAGTTTATGAGCACAAGTCTATTTTTTCTGTGTTTTTTCCCTCCAGGTCATTTCTACGCTCCAGAGCAGCCAGGTGAGCGTGTGCTTAGCCTGAACTCAGATCAGTCTAAAAACACCTTTCTGGTCTCAGGTGACACAACAGGCTCACTTCAGATTTGGGACATTTCTTCCTTTGCAGTGGACATCCAACCTGAGGTGTGCTGGGAATAAGATTGCACCTGGTGCACTGCACCTCATATCCCCATATACTTGACATATTTTTCTTCATACAGGCAACTTGTGAACAACCTCCACTGCTGCTGCAATCTTGGAGGGCTCACAAAAGGGCTTTGATATGTGTGGAAGTCCTTGAAGTGTTTGACAGACTGTTTGTCCTGACAGCATCAGTTGATGGTTCTGCTGGACTATGGACAGAGGACGGCAATCATGTGGGGTTTTTTGGGCAAGAGGTGACGTGGAATATCGCTGACCCAGGAACTTATCATAGGTAGGTAAACTGGCTTGTGTCTTCATTAATTATTAAAAAAAAAACACATAAAGAATTACAGAGAGCATTTTTGGATGATGGTTCTGGATCTGCTATTTGAGTTATTTTGGCTTGCATCCTCTGCAATCTGCCTTGCAACCCACCTCCTCCATTTCATGCTGTTCATGCTGTATCCAACTTAATCAATGTCAGGTCTACCGTGCATTCCCATGCCCCTGCTCATTTCTGCATCTTTCCATGCTTGTGCATGGTATGGTGGAAGGTCCCAGCAGAGGGCCGTACATCCAGATATAAACAGCTGTAGATGGAAATAACATTTTTATTGTGACTAGTGGTCTTGACAGAAATGTGTTTAATACACACAGGGTAAGAGGTCAGTAGAGAGAAAATAAAATTGAGCCAAAACGTCACTCCTTGTTCATTAGAGGCAATAAATGCTAAAAGTGATTGCACACATAATAATTTGAAGCACAATTTTTATTATACATGCCAAGTTTCAAGATGAGGCTTGCAAACATGGCAGTCTTTTGAGATTAGATCATTCAAGAGTATCAACAACTAGAAGAGTGGCAAATTAAAGCTGCCAGTATCAAACAGAAGACAAGTCCAATAAGTGATAATATCAACAGTGCAGGGTTTGTACCAAATCTAATATAAGTATGAAATGTAAGAAATGTACGTCATGATTGAACATGTTCTCCAAAATAAACTTCCCTCACTGTTCCACAAACATTTGAGTCTTTAATAAAAACTTCATTTTGGTTAAAGGTCGTAAACTCTGGCTTGGCTCACATCTTTGCTCTCTGTATTTCTGTCACATGCTGGGTAACATGGACCATGAAGGAGAGAGCTGTCAGGAATAATTTAATTTCAGGGGATGGAAAAAGCACAGTTAAAGTTAAAGACAGAGTCAGCACATGCTTAGAAATATAAATAAATGTCTGCATAAACCTCACGAGGAGCAAAATCATGACAACAGTATTGTTTAACTTATGGAGAGTGTACATTTAATGTCTGTGTGAGGAAGAGAGTGACAGAGCCAAAGTGTAAATAGAGTGCTGCAGGGATGATGTTTTTTTCATTAGTCATTGTTTCATATAAAAAAGGAGACTTTTTTGTAGGTTTTTAAATTTAGAATAAGCTTTATGTGAAGTTTGTGACATTTACAACAAGATCATCTTTATGAATTATCACCAATTTTAGGCTATAAATAAGCACATCTGGAGATAAAAAATCTTGGATGCAGTAAAACTTGCAGTTGCTCCAATAGTAGAAACAAACAAGCTCACAGCCTTTTTTTCCACCTTCATAAGATCCAAGGGGTGGGGGTGGGGGGGTTAGGAGTGAGGCCACTTTTAGTGATAAGTAGTGACCACCGACAATATAAAACCTGGATGTAACTTCCAGGTCTGTCTGAAGACCAACTATTAGATGTGGTTGCAAAAAACAGAATCAATGGGAAAATGGACTATTTTGGACAATTTTCTAGAAAGGTCACTAATTTTGGGTCACATTGAATAAAAAAACAAAACAAAACCAAAAAAACTTGCTTTGTAAACACAGTACTAGCTTCTTGCCTGTCAATCGTTGTGATTGACAAGCGAGAAAATGGTACTGTGTTTACAAAGCATGCACAGACACATATACCAGGGCCAATGAGCGTGGAGTTCCACAGTTACACCCGCCCTTTCTAATCACGTGTAGAAAACCAACACGGTGACAGAGGAAATGCTCATTATAGCAGTAATTACTAATAATTATTTGCGTATGTGCATTGTGAAATTTTTGTAGCAGCTTGCTACTATAACATTAAGTAATAACTTACCATGAGGCCATCTTTTATATATAGTCAATGACTGTGATGATGTTTAATAGGCCTAATAACATCCATAACCTCATTTAGCCACTTCTTTTTTTTTCTTTTTTTTCTTTTTTAGCAAACTACAGGTTTGGGAAGTGTAAAAGATTTAAAATTGTGTTTGTTTTGTTTTTATAGATTTTATATTATAGAACAAAATTGGAAAATCTCCTACATTTTTATTAAAGACAGACCTTATTTCAGACAGAGAAATTAATAATAATAATAATAATAATAATAATAATAATAATAATAAAATCCCATTAACTTTGATACAACAGAACTTGAAGTGGAAAATAATAACTCAGTTCTGAGTTTTAGCACTCATTCAAGCAGCTTCTTGTCAGTTATACTCTTTATATGGATGGCACTTCACCACTCTCTGCTGCTGCCACTTTGGCTTCAAATTCTGTGGGTGGTTTAATCAGCAACCCACAGAGCACTAGACAACACGCAAGTGTCCTTTAGCATACTCTGGTTGTAAGGGCAGGTTCACAAAGCAGCTTACATGTTTGCTTACCAGGTTTTAACCCAGCAGTATGACCAGGATTTTTCCATTATTCCAGCCCAGCAAGCTCAACGAGGAAGTAATGTAACACACCATACCTCATTCAACCACAGTGCAGGTCATACTATGCATATAGCTGCACAGACTGAGACCTAGGAAACAGTTTTCTTCCATTCGAGTCATCCTAGCTGACTAAACCTTTATAGCCCTAATTAATAGAGCTGGATTTTTAAAATGTAGTTCCCACCTCAGCAATGATTATAAACATGTACAGAAGTGACAACTACTGACATAAGGCACCATCCTTTGAACAACCGAATTCAAAACAACTCTTTAGGGCATTTTTACTGTGCAGCCATAAATCAAACACTGGCTCCCTAAATTGTCACTCAGTTATTGTAACTTTGAGAATTCATCTTTTATATCTGACACAGCAAGTGTAAACATCGTAACTTCACAATATAGCAGTTTTTCATGTATGTAACTGCGTCACAGATGGTACCAATTAACTTTTAAAGTATCTTTAGCCTCATTTTACCACTAATGTCAACTGCTTATCACAATAAAAATGCTCTGCCGGCACTTATTAGCTTGTAAAGTTGTGAAGTTGAAATCTTGCATATGTTGAAGTCATTATGTCAGTTTTAACTCATCCACTAAAGCAGCGCACGCACAAACGCACACACAGACACACACACACACAGAAGGAGCACACAGAGTACTCAAATGCTTCACCACAGAGATCGAGAGCAGTAACAGCTCTGGTTTGAATCAAATCTAACAACAAACATCCTCACAGATATCGGCCTCTGTGACAAATCTTCATCCAATAGGATCACTGACCCATGTCTTGTCTATCAGGAGCTTGACGTGCATGAAATTGGCAAACCCATATCTCAAGTAAACACTGGTATTGTTTTGCTCTGACACTCTCAGGAATACACGGAACAATCTGAGAGAAGAGAGGAGGACTGAAGATGAAAATATGGAAGGCAGTGACGTCCAAAATCAAGTACCTGACCCTACTAGCCGTGATCAGACTTCACAGGAAGAATGGTGTTCTGAAGGTAAACACACACACACATACAATCAAGGCCATTTCCAGTAACATTTGGCTACCCCTTCCAGTAATTAGCCATTTCATCAGATAACCTTCTGCACACATATGTGAGTTTGCACAGCTGCTGCTGACAATGTTCATAAAAAGGGGTTAAACAGTGCAGGTCAGGATGACCTTCTAAGCTAATCTAACCTGATACTCAGATTCTATCATGTCCAATTTCTGCACATTATGAAGAGAAGAGTCAGAGCATTCTTCACATTCTCCTCCTGCAAAGTTTGGAGCTCGGCTCTGGAACATTTGGGCAATGTTCTCCTTTAGACACACAGGCCAGAATGTTTTTTCTTTAAAAAAAACCCACAAATATTCAAGGTTGGTGTGTGAGGGTGTGTATCTGCGAGACGTTTCCTACACTTTCCTCTCACAGTCTGCCATTGCTCAGGACTTGCCAAAATAAGCGATTAGCTGTGCTTTTTCTGCACACACACCCAGGCAGACATACACATGTATGCTTTTACCCACTTTTCTTTGTCTTTTGTCATCCATCCTCTTTCAGCTTCATCCACCCAAGCAGGAGTGAATGACCACGAGCAACCTCAGCAACCTATGGTAACCTGGGAGGACAACATCAGCTGCTGCTGAGTGCATTTGTCATATTTAGCTCTATTGTTTAGCTACCCCTCCCTCATGCAAACACAGTTTTTCATCCTCCATCTGTACCTGTCTATGCGTGTCTCAGTATTCATGTGAGGACCTCTGCCAGACAGTAGCTTTGTGTTACGAGAGGAGAGGACTCTTTGAGGACATCGACCACAGCAATCGCTGCTGATTGGCTGTTTCTTGTCTCTTCAGACTCAGGTGGTCCTGCTGGTGAGATTTGTGCTGATTACTTGATCTTATCCCCTCTCTTCTGCTCCTGCTAGCTTCATGAATACCTTATTTTATGTTCTGTTGGTGTCTTGTGTCTGCAGTAAGAAATAACTCATCTTTTTCATCCTTTTTCTAGCCACTCTGTCCCAGACAAATGCCAAAAATTCTGCAAATCGAACTTACAAGAATAGTTCCACATTTTTGGAAATTCATTGTTGCCAAATGTTCCATGAGAAGATTAATATTGTCCATTGCTATTCTAAAAATATTAAGCTACAGCAACCAAATAGCTGAACTTTTCATAAAAGCTGTGTGAATTTGGAAGCTCTCTCCAAAGGTAACAAAATGTGCTCAATGAACCAATAATGCTCACTACTTAACACATCAGCTTGGTGATCTGTACCTTGGTTGGGGAATTACTAGAAAACTGCTGGTGTTTTGTTTGAGGGTTTGTTTGTTTTTTTCCAGTCTTTATGGTAAAAATAGTTTGGTATACTAGACTAGAATGAGGACAAATGATGCCCTGTCCAACCATGTCAAAGTCTGTAGTTCTTCAAAGCAGCCAAACCTCATGGTGTGGTGAAAGGCAGCAGTCATAAACAAGAAAGAATACGTGATATAGTTTAAATGCTGGAAATTTTTAAACACTCTCACCTGGAAAACATTCATAGTACTGCATTTGTTTTTGTTTTTAAATGGGACGATGTTCAAAATACAGATATAAAATATGTTCAAACCCTGGGTTCCTATATTTTACAATTATTTGACCATTCACTAATCACTAATCACGCCTGGCTGTTGCTTCTTGTTGTCATGGCAATATGACCACCACCTTCGCCCATGTCACGTGTAGCTTGCTTTTTGGAAAATGAGAATATACACTCATAGGGCATTTTATTAAATACACCTTGATAGTACTGGGTTGGACTCGTTTTGCCTTCAGAACTGCTGTAATTCAACAGGGTGCTGGAAACATTCCTCTGAGATTTTTGTCCATATCAACACGACAGCATCATGAAGGTGCTGCAGATTTCTTAGCTAAATATCTTTGATGTAAAACTCCTGTTCCACCACATCCTAAAGGTGCTCTGTTGGACTGGATCTGGTAAGTGTGGAAGCCATTTAAGTACAGGGAACTGACTGTCACATTCAAGAAACCAGTTTGAGATGATGTGAACTGACATGACATGTTATCCTGCTGGAAACAGCCTGGAGAAGATGGCTACTCTGTGATCATAAAGAGATGACCGTGTTCAGCAACAATATGGAGGATATTGGACCAAGAGGGACCAAAAATTTGCCAGGAAAATATTGATACGAGGCAGGATGAAGTTCTGACCCCACCATCTGAATGTCACAGCAGAAATCAAGACTCATCAGAGTCTCAGCTTCCTCTTCTGTGGTAACATCAGTGATATTTGGTGTAGTCTTCTGCTGCTGTAGCTCATTATGTCGTGTATTCAGGGACGCTCTTCTTACCTTGGTTGTAACAAGTGTTTTTTTGAGTTACTGTTGCTGTCCTATCAGCTTGAAGAAGTCTGGCTATTGTCCTCTGATCCTGCATCAACAGGACATCAAGTGTCGCTAAATGGATATTTTCTCTTTCTTGAAGCATCCTCTGTAAACCTGAGAGATGGTTGTGTTGGAAACTCCCAGTAGATCAGTAGTTTCTGAAACACTCAGAGCAGCCTGTCTGGCACACACAACCATGCCACGTTTATATTCACTTAAATCACCTTTCCTCTCCAGTCTGATGCTCGGTTTGAATTTCAGTATGTTGTCTTGACCATGTCTACATGCGTAAATGCAAAAAGTTGCTGTCATGTGATGACTAGATATTTGTATTAATTTATATTACAGCAGGTGAACAGACAAGGCTTCCAGATCTGAAAAGTAAGGCCAAAGTGGAAGTGGCATAAACGTGCATTCGTTGTCCAGCAGGGGGCGACTCCTCTTCTTTCTAATTGTCTTGAAGTTTATGAAAAAATGCACCCACTGTTCATGTTTCTCTAATTATGTTGTGCTTTCATTTGCTAGTTTCAAGTTGCATTGAACACGATGTGTAAATTATGGTTCCATGTAGAGCAAAACAGACAATAAAATGGGGTATATTATAGATCACAGCTACTGTAGCTTTGTAGTCTAGGTTTCTGGACAACACAGATATACTGGTCAGCACTGGTCAGCACATGCAGCTATAAAAGACTCGATCAATTTTGCAGGAATGCGACAGCTCGGTTTCACCTCCTTTTTAACCGAAGTCAGTCTAAAGTTTTCCAAAAGAGCTTGATTGATGGGAAAGTAAAATGGGACGGAAACAGAAGCAAGAAATGAGTTCTGCTACTCTGTTTAGGATGCATCTGGTGAGAAATTTGTCTTTTCTGATTTTCTTGCTTTTCTCCCTCTGTTGATCTTCTTCATCCTCTCTCGCCCTCTTCTTCTTCTGCCAGCCCTGTCCCTTTCATAAAACTACCACATTGTGCATTTGTGGCCTAGACATGGAGGATGTTTTTTCCTGTAGCTGCCAGTTCAGTTCATGTGGACTGACCATTGAGAGGTCAAGAAGAAGGAGCCCTGCACTGATTAATCTAACGTCTTTATTTGTGATCTGAATTAAGAATGCTGAAAAATGTCTTCCCGATATCGATCTGTGAAGTCTTATATTTGTGTTTTCTGATATTGAAAAGTCTGGTTTTGATTTTTTCTTCTTTTCTTTCACTCATTCCTTCTCCAGGAGGCTTTATTGAAGATTTGCCCACAATCGGCTGTGTGTTTTATCAAAATAAGACTGGCAGCTCAAAGCTCAGCGTGCAGCGTCTGAAAGAAAAAAGTGAGTCAGATGTAGAAAGAGATTCAAACGTGAACATTGTTCCTTTGTGTTCCTTTTATGAAGTTATTTTGAAACAGCAAATTGAATATGTCCTTTTGAATATGCGATGAACTCACTGTGCTGGAAGGATTTTCAGTGTCACTGCACTGTCTCTTCTGCATTTCATATGCTGTATTATTTTTTTTTGCCCTTTGTCCCTCGCTTTCAGCTTTCGTCTTATTCCACTTTAATGTTTGCAAACTAATGTCTGTTGTTTGGCCCATTTATTCATAATATACTTCTTTTATATGCAAAAAGAAAAAAATACACATTGGGAAATATCAACACTGTGATGGTGGTGTGCTAGCCTAGCATAGTAGAGTGTAAATTATGTAAATGGATTGCCTGGCTCTGTGCAACAGTATTGAAATTTGCCTAATCAGCACCTCTAAAAGCTCACAATGTGTAACAATGAGAAATAACTTTATGGAGGTTGGGGTGGGATTGTTCTCTGTGCTATTCTTGTTTTTGTTTTTTGAGTGGGTGCAACTTAGAGTCGTCCTCCCAGGAAATGACTATACTCTATTTCCATTTGTGTTTGTATCTATTTCCCATTTTCCTAGCAAAATATGAAGAAATTATGCGCTTTTGTACAGTATAGTGGGATGCTTAGCATTTTGTTACCTTTGGAAAAAGCTGAGCTGTTTCGCTGTAATTCCCCACTTTATGCTAAGCTATAGCAAAAAGAATGATATATAACTATGGAAGGACAGAGAGCTGAAGTAGTTTTAAATGAAGTCTAGCTGTCTGACTTGTTGCAGCTCTTTGCAGATAATTTGAAGCTTCCTGATATGATACTTCTAGGTCATCCAAACAGTCATCTAGACAGGAAAACATCAGAGCCATCGCATCGCTTTATCTCAACAAAAGCCACCCTGTACTTATCATCACAGTTTGGCTAAATTGCAGAAATTGGTGACACAAGACTCAATGTCCTATTTTCATGTGTTTTCTTCATACATTCGATTTTGAAACATCTTTGCACGCACTTTTCCTGTTATTGAAGAACTGGGTTAGTTTAAGTACCGGTATGGATGTTCAAGCGGGGGTGGAGGCATGCTCAGAGCTTCTTCCCTAGTGTGCTTCCCGGGGATAAATGCGAACAGACACAGCTTGGACAAACAGGGCAAGTCATCCGCAGAGCATTTTGCCCCCTCCAGCATCTTCAAGTCAACAGTGCATGAGTGAACTCCACCAAATGTGTTGTCAGAAATATCTCCAGCCTGCTCATGAACACGGATGGTTTGATTTTAAGTCATTACAACTTAACGTTCCTGTCTTTTTTATGCGTTGGCATAAAAGCATAAATATGGCTTGAATTTCGTTTTGTTGCCTTGAAAGCTTCCAATAAGACTGTTGCCTTAAAAGTTAAGTACAACCAGGAGAAACTTAAATAGATGATTTATTCAGTTATGAAAAATGTGACCTCTCCTTGTACTCTTTACGCAAATACGTAATGTAAAAATACAATACTGTGCAAAAGTCTTGAGCCACTCTCATTTGTTTAGGAGGTGTTGCTTTTAGCAATAGTTCTCTAAATGTTCTGAAAGTCTTTTGAAGGTTTTATTTGGACATTGACTGCTTTTTCACTCATTTTCAGTTGAGTCCTAGTACCTGACCATCTTCAGAGTAACATAAAAAAAACTTTTTTTCCTGACTCTGTAAAAATTGTCAAAGATAAAAAGAGTTTGATCAGTATAAAATAATATTATTACACCAACAAGATGATTTAAAGCATGGTGTGAAGTGTGTTCTTAAAAAATTTGAGGAGACTGGAGAAATGGAGGGCAAAAGAAGTAGTGGCAGAAAACACAAATGTTGAGTTTTCAGGGCAGTTTCTGTGGTATGAATACAAATAAACCCAGAATCATTTGTCTTATGGAGTCCATGCTTTCCTGGGTCAGGGCTGTTCTGGCAGCACAAGTTCATGTTTCTTGTAATTCTGCATACTACATACTGCATACATCTACTACAGATTAACAGTATCTGAAAGTCATGTTCTTAAAAAATTGAAAAACAAATCCAGCAAATGCCTGACACAGGCCCTGAGAGATGCATCTGGTCCTTCAGCTGATCCATCTACTGTTCATTGAAGACTCAGCAGAAATGGTCTCAGTGGAAGGGTGGCTGTCAAGAAGCCATTTTTAAGGAAGGAAAACGGGGAGAAAAGGCTGAGGGATGCCAAATTACACAAGAACAGAGTGTCTGCAGCCATCTCTAAGACACGACGGAGGCTCTGTTGTGGTTTGGGGCTCTATCTCAGGCAGTGGTGGAGATGTTAAAATTGATGGAATTATAGAATCGGAAAAGTACCATCAGATTTTGATCCACCATGCAATACCATTTGACTGGCAATGGCTTCGTTTTTCAGCATGACAATGATGCCAAGCACATCACCAGTGAAGAAAAGAAAAGAAACATGACATAAAATACAAGAACGCTTGCCTGAGAGACTTTAGGCTGTGTTGAAGAATAAATGTAGTCATGCCAAATCTTGGCTTTCAATGTTAGAATTGTACAAACTATATTTTTCCCTTAGATATTGTATTCCCATGCAAGTTTGTGTTGCACCTATTTCTCATTTTCCTTGCAAAACATAAAGGAATGAGTGGTTCTAGAAATGGTGGCACAAAACTTTTGCATAGTATTGTGTCTGCTTTTAGACAACAGCATCCCCTTTTCTTTGACTCGTAAAAAAGACCAAAAAAAAAAGGAAACTGTGGTTGTAGTGGCAAAGCTCATCTACAGTCTGGCTAATTGGCAGGTTAAAGCTTCCTGTCACTGATTTCCAACATCAGCAACAGCTTCTCTCGCCCTGCTTTCTCTTCTGAGAGGGTAAAACACCCTGGAGAGCTGCTCCCAGACATCAACACATCACTTTGCCAGAATTCCACACACACACAAACACATACAGCCAAGCAGACGACAGATGTTCCAAAATACCACAACAGTGCCGATGCAGGCTGGGAAAAGCCCTGTGAGGTTTACATTGCTTCACTATAAAGCTGCCTAGGGCTTTTAAGGTTGACGTGAGCGACAAGCAGACTTTGTGAGTCAGGAATCAGGAAGACAAAGAATAAGGAAAAGTGTCCTAACACAGTGAGGTATTTGATTTCTTTTCATTTCCTCATTTCAAGTTGTGCAACAACTTCTTTTTTCCCTCCTGCGCTGCCTTTTATGAACGTTTGTATCAGTGTGGTTCAGGGCAAGAGAGGTGAAGGAGTCGTGTGTGGGAACTACAGCAGGAAGGAAAGCGCAGCTGGGAGTTTTTGCCTGGAGCGAGACAGACTGGAGGTCTGTAGCATAAAAGGAGGCAAAAATAGAGGCAACATAAAGAAGAAAAGGAGAGAGAAAGAAACGAGCAAGGAGCGCAGACGATGAAGAGAAGATGAGAGGACGTAATGAGCTTTGACAAGAAGTGAAAGTGGACTTCATGAGGAGGAGTAGGGTGGAGACAAGAAGATAAGATAGGGAAGGGAAACTTTCCTCCACACCCCTCTTGGGGGAAAAAAAGAAAAAGAAAGGATGGCAAGGCAAATAGCACAGTCACGCCACCTTAACTCATTTCTACACCTGTGCATTTTAAACATGTAGATTTAAATCTTCCTGTCAGAAATCACGCAGGAAGGCGGCCAGCTTAAACACACGATAATGAAAACCGGACCTGGACCTGCACACAAGCGCTGGCACTGCCTTAGACCCGCCACGCCAGCTGGACGGGGTTTTATTCAAATCTGTTGTAATAAGCAGAAGTGCGTTGTGTTGCTTCCGAGGACTTTGCTCTCCAACAGTGTGTGAGAGTTGTGCTTTCTGCACCCCCATCTGCACTCGCCACTCTCTCCCTCTGCTAACCTGTAATTTGATGTTTGTGTACATACCTGCACATGCACACCCACACGCTCTACTCTCTCTCTCTCTCTCTCGCTCTTGCTTATATGTACACTTGCACACGCTCTCTCTCGCTCTTCCTCTGAGCAGCAGGTCCCTGGAAGCAGCCAGACTGTCACTGACTGCTGCTAGCACATGCTCGCTCTCAGCTCGGCACTTTCTTCAGTAGCTGCCAAGAGAGGAGGAGGAGGAGGAGGAAAAGTGAGGCTGGAAGAAACAGACTGAAACACAGATAGAGAACAGAAAGAGAGAGAGAGAGAGACTTGGACCAACCTGTGACTGCTTGCCTCTGCCCGGCTGACTGTGTGTGTGTGTGTGTGTGTGTGTGTGTGTGTGTGTGTGTGTGTGTGTGTGTGTGTGTGTGTGTGTGTGTGTGCGAGACTGGAGGGAGACTACAAGTGATGCCTCACACAGTCCCGAGCAGCACATAGCCAGGACTTTGCTCAGCTTTCTTTGCCCCCCCTATACCCCCCTCCTTCTGTTTCAATGATGAGAAGAGATCGCATCTTATTAGCTGTGACCCTCACGGCCGTCTTCTCCGCCGACCTCTACTTCATCCTCTTGCCAAAGATGCGGAGCAAGGGCCTGACATCGGGACACTCCTGCTCATGTGGCCCCAACAAACTCACCCTCCCCCCCAGCCAGGGGGGTCTGGCCACGCCGCAGCTCTCCAACTGGACTTCTGCACCACTCCTGGACGGCACCACGTCTGAGCCTGCGTACGGAGGCTCAAAACTGGTGAGGCTTTTCTCTCACCCTCTATACAACATCCAGACTCCGGCTCTGGGGCCAGAAGAGAGACTGCTGCAGGTGGAACAGCTGATTGACTACTATAGGAGGAAAGTGTCGCACTGGGAAAGGTCAGTTTCTGGTGTCATGTTTCATCATTCTAAATTAAGATAATGTTTGTTGTGACAATAACGCCACTGATTTTGCAATGCGTGACTTGACGGAGTTACTTCACTTTATTGTTAAATTGCGTGTTCGTTTTGGCTCAGAGTTCCCACTGTGGTAGCACGTGTTGAGGCTTGACTGTGGTCAGGAGGCAGGGTCAGTGACACTGGGGCCAAACCCACCCGAGGCACACACACAAACACATATCCATGAACTTGGATGCACTTTGTTCGTGGTGACAGGCATACACCCACAGACAGACATCCGGATCTGTAGACAATTCTGTGCGTCATAAAAACTCCAGTGTCATGTGGGCTGGGTCAGAAAACCCTGACAAACACGTCACTTCTGAGAGCCAGCATCTGGAACGGTTTCTTTAAGGTAAACAAGGATTTTTAAAACTGCCGGGGCCCATCTCAATCTTTGGGAGTTGTAGCCGTCTTGGCTTGTGAGGCTGTTTGTCTGTCTCCCTCAGAGAGATATAGATATTGGGCTCTCACAGTGGAAAATAAGAAGAATTATGAGCAATGGATCTCCCCGCTGTGCTGCCTTACAAATGTGCACTAAAAAAAAGGCAGCTCACAGGCTTGTTATTGCAAAATATTGCAACAGCGTCTAAACATCACATCTACTGCATTCGTTGTGTGCATTCGTGACTTATCTGTTTCCCACAGTGTGTGTTTGGATACACGCTCTGCTGTCTGCACTTGTCCAGCGGCCTGATTACTCTGTGTCACGTCAAATTAAATGAATGAGGTGGTAGGAATGACAGAAAAACAAACTTCTATTCTTAGCGCTTTGCTCCATTATCTCATTTTGTTATCCGGTCTGTGATGGAGTTTGTTTGGGTGGAGAAATGGCAATCCCACTCACTGTGGTCATGTGGTGCCCCTCTTACCACAGACAGTATTTCTTTTGGTATCAGTTTATTCTTATTCCTACTTGGAGGGGAAAGGGGGCTGGGCAGTTTAGATTTGTTAAAACTCAATTTAGAAACAGTAAAAAGCCTGTATATAAGAGACTAATAAAACTTGGCTGACTATAAATGACTAATGGAGGCAGGAGTAAAGTGGTAAATAGAACAACTTTATAACACAACATGTTTTTCTTTCCTTTGCTTTAAGCATGTCATCTTAGGTTCAGTGTAAGCATCTCTTTAAATCAGCTACTCTGTTGTTTTAAATAACATAGGATTAACAATGGCTTTACAGAAAATTGATGTGTTTACATATGTTAACCATTTATTTAGGGCTCTGATAATAGGGAGTTGACAGCATCCTGTATCCCACAGCTAACATCTGTCCTATGTGTTATTCGTCTTCCTCAGACATATGAAGCTCTACAGTCTGGCAGCGGCTCTGGCTAACATCACTGTGACTAATCATGAGGTGACCTACGACCCTGATACCAGCTGGCTGAAGTTCCACCTGGGAATAAACCGCTATGCTCTGTACTCCCGTGATGACCCTACTGTCCTTCAACTTATCAAGGACATGCAGAGCATGACAGTCATCAGTGCAGGTGAAGGTCAGATGGGATTTGGAGCGTCTAGCTCGATGATGTCAGGGAAAGATTATCGGCTTCCTGTGTTTATGCTGTACTGTCATATCCCTCATGGGGTCTAATTTTGTGAACTGGGTGGAATTTTACATGTAGTGCAGTATAATTGAATAAATATGCAATGAAAAACGCTTCTGTTAATATAGGACAGATGTAGGAAAGATATAATATAATATCAGTACAAGAGCAACCAAACAGCTGATTGTATTGTATTGTAAAGCTCCTTTACAGCACAGGACTCTAATGTTTTTTACAGTAAGGACTGTTCAGCTAGCGTTTTATGCAGATGGCAAATCTAGCACCCATTACTTTTCTGGAATTAGACAGGTACATTCCCTGCACTAAGTGTGCTAATTTATTACCTAACAAGTTCATTGTCTTACAGATTACACTCAAGATGAGAAAGCCCTAAAAGGAGCGTGTGATTGCACCCAAGGTATGACAACGTCATCGCCACCTGTAATGAGCCTTTTATCCATTCGGGGATTTGGGCTTTTATTTTCTTTACCTCATATCTCATGTTGTGCAACCGCATGAGTCTGATTTCTCACTAGCCTCTTTGTTTCTCTTTTTGTTTGTCTGCCTCTCTCTCACTCTGCCTTTTCTGCTTGGCAGTACCATGAGAGACAAACACACTGTTGCCTTTGTGATAGTGAGGATTTTTGGTTTTTCTATTGGCACCAAAATCCAGATTTGTCTTTCTGTATAAGACACTTTGCTCTGGGGGCAAATAAAACCCAGGAATTAGTCTGCGTTCAAAGGCAGAGCTCCTAATTAAGCGTTTGATGTCTTCACGCGCCGAGGGAAGCCAGCGTTTCTTACCACCTACGCTGCCATCCCCTACTTTACTTCTGAGCAGCACGCAAACCAAAGCTACGGATGGATAATTGAAAGTTAGTGACGTGCCAAACAATAGATGCTACTGAGCTGTTCACTAAGCAAGTGCTGTAAAAGCGTCGCAGGTAGAAATGTAAACATTAAGGAGGACAAATAGCTCATTATTGGTTTTATATGTTAAATTTTTCTCCCAGCTACGTTTCTTCTTCTTCCACGCTGACTTGTCTGACCTGTCTCGTCTGTGCTTTGTCAGCATCCCTGCGCAGTGAAGTGCATGGCCACACAAACATCACTCACTGCCAAGAAGAAACAAGCAACAAAACAATCGCTACCCCCCACAGTTTAAATTTAACCTTCTCATTATTTCACTCACCAAAGAGCGACGTAATTCATCGGCCACAGAAGCTGTTTGTGCCAGTTGGATTCGCGTTGAGTCATTTCCAGAAATGGTTTTATATTATAAACCTTGCTTGATTGTTAACTATTAAGAACCTGGAGTTTCACTGAGCACTGTGGGGAGGGGGGTGCTTGTATGTGCTGATCTGGACTACTGCTGTGACACAATATGGAGCCAGTCAGAGAAAGCGCAGGGTGCATCCAATTACCTTATTACTCGGGCGAGGCCAGACAATGATTCACATTTTGCAAATCTAAAATCTTAAAATAATGAGTCAGTTTGCATGCTGCTCACTGTTTGCTTTTCCCTGGCCAAAAACATTGAGATAAGTGTGGAGTGGAAGTCATGTAGGGCAAATGTTGTGGTACAAAAAAACGTCTCGATCTCGCACCACACATCATGTTTCTGTGTGTCTTCCCACAGTGGTGAAGCCCAGCGGACATCACCTGAAACTGGCCCTGAAAATGCGCAACCTAGCTAAAGCCATGTTTAAACCAATGAGGTGAGGAAATCTAGTTGGTTATTTTCAGTTGGTGAAATCAATGAAATCACACAAAAACATGAAATGCTGAGTTAGGTAACATAGACTGTGTACTGTAATAGCATGCTATGTCATGTTCTGTGTGAATTTATGTCAGTCAAAAGCCTCGAGTTGGCCACCTGTAATGTCTTGATTATATATTGCAGAGTGTTGGAACTGACAGTTTGATCGCTCTGTGTGCGTGCACGTGTGTGTTTGTCTGTGTGTGTGTGTGTGTGTGTGTGTGTGTGTGTGTGTGTGTGTGTGTGTGTGTGTGTCAGGCAGCAGAGGGACGAGGAGACTCCAGAAGACGTCTTCTATTTCGTTGACCTCCAGAGACACAATGCAGAGATTGCTGCTTTTCATCTGGACAGGTGCAGCCTCATTATGCCTCACTGTTTTCACGTCTTCTCGGTCATTGCTGTTAGACTGGGTAATTTTAGTGTCCTCTCACTGTGGTTATATGACTGCTTGGCTTGCTGGGGGTAATTTTAGTGTTGATTGCACACATGTTATTTTATTGATCTCAGTTACGTCCTTGTATATATATGTATATATAAAGGTACTATGACTGTTTTTGGAGGGAGGACGAATGCGACCAAATGGGAGGAAAAAAAGCTTATTTATCACTTTGATTCATTTTCTTTTTTTCTTAGTCAATTATCCAATTCATTTCTTGAGGGGAACGATAACATCTGATCCAGATTTCATTATAATCCATAAAAATGACCAAAAGCCAGCCCCAGCTTCCTCCCACAGTCAGAAGACTTGCATGTTAGGTTAATTAGTGAGTCTAAATAGCCAGAAGGTATGAATGTGAGTGACAGCTGTGGACAGATAGCCAGTCTATTGCAGTGCCAATACACTGCAATAGACTGGCTATCTGTCTGTGGTGTACCCTGCCTCTAGCTGTATGCCAGCTAGGCTCTGCCACCTCTGTGCCTCTAAATAACTTCAGTGACTGATGTCATCACAGCAGGCAGCATGGTGGTGCGATGATTTGCACTGTTGCCCCACACCAAGAAGTTCCTGGGTTTTAATCCACCATCTGGCCATGGCCTTTTTTGTGTGGACTTTCCACATTCTCACCATGTCTGTGTGGGTACTTCAGCTTCCTCCCACAGTCCAAAGAACATGCTATTAGTGGGGTTAGGTTAATTTGTGGTTCTAAATTGCCCATAGGTGTAAATGTGAGTGTCTGTGTTGGCCAGGATGTACCCCACCTCTTACCTTAAGACAGCTGGGGTAAGCTCCACCTTGGTTTGTGATTGGTTACACTAAGAATGTGAATATAGTAAACAAACAAGCTTAAAATCCGCATGGTTAGATGACAGTATTTGGACACTCAACGATAGACTGTATATAAAAGATGGATGCATGACATCACATTTTTTAACTTCTATTCTAAAGGCTCAATTTTGTTATTATGAAGCCAGAAAAAAATTGCATTTGAGGGAGGTGACAAAATTCTTAGTTATCCCAAATGCTAGCTAGCTAGGCTAGCAAGCTGCATCCACATACACAAATGTTTGCTAATTAGTGCTAATTAATAAATAGCCTACTTGCATTAAAAATGCTCCAAAAGGTACTGCAAACATGGTCGAGAGATACATTTTAGTTACTTGAATAAGCTAAGAAGCACTTGGCAGATGTGTCTAGCAACTACAACTGCCGGTGTTAACATCAAAGTGTCATGTATCAATTTGTGGCTGGCAGTTTTGCGGACCCAAATTGCAGACATGCAGATGAAAATTAAAGAATTTGCCCCAAGTGACCTTTCACAAAATTCTTATTTTAGATTTTTCCATTTCCATGCTGAAGTTTACATCCTGATGTTAGGATCGGGTCTAAACTTTGTGAAACTCTTTCTAAAACGTATAAAACAAAAATCCTAAAATTGACCAAAAATGAATCCAATTTAATTCAGTTTTTTTCTATAGCGCCAAATCACTACAACAGTCATCTAAAGGCCCTTATGATTTTGTAAGGTCAAGACCCTATAATAATAATCCATTTTTAGATTTATGGATCCATCCATTATGTCTTAGAGAGAAAGTGATGAAATTAAAGAATCCTCAGAGACGATGTGGCAGCATTCTTGTAATAGCGAGATTCAAAAACATCCTTAAAATCCCAAACCGTCTCCAACAATTAAGTCTAAAAAAACAGGTCCCCCTGTGCGAACGAATGTATCATGGAGCCTCGAAAAAGATTGCAACATTTTGGCACACCCTCAGATTTCCCAACTTGCTGATCAGTTCGAACCACAGTGTTTGGACACAGATGAGGACACACTTATCTTTATGCAATTACACATTAGCTGAGGCGAGGTGATTCACTCATCTGAACTAGACGGTATCATTAACAGACCCACACACACACAGTGTTAAGTCACAGACAGAAAACAACTCCAGCACCACGTCAACAGCTCGAACAATTACTGTAATTACTCTCAAACAGTGCCTTTTCTCCTTATCTGCTCATACTTTATCAGTTATTCTTTAAAAAGTGAGAATGTTGTACAACTCCTGTTCCTGTTTTCTTTTTTTAAATTTTAATTTGCTATGTGTGTAATCTGTGGCAGTGTGTTGCCTCTCTCTCTTCGTTGTGTCTCACTTGCCAGAAGCCCTCATCATTATCACTCGCAATCAGGGGCTGGGGAATGCCAACCATTTTAGAAACAGCAATTCGGCATGACACGCTGATTGTTGTTTGATTACTATTTGCGAGACATGACTAAAACTCTGCCTCTGGGGAGTACAAGCTCTCGATAGTTTATATGAACGCAGACAGCTGGATTACACAGCACGGCGGCTGTCAAGCGGACTCATTCACTGATAAGAATCAGTAAAATCAGTGAAAGTGGAGCGTGGGCTCCTGTGAGATGAGGATTTAAAGTTAGATAAGACTACCATCACCTTTGGAAGGTTTACACTGCATTAATATTTATGCCAGCACGAGCTGTCTCCCTACACGAGTAAAAGGTTTTCCTCTGAATCACATCAATATATTTTCTAGGATCCTAGACTTCCGGAGAGTTCCTCCAGTGGTTGGCAGGCTGGTGAACATCACTAGTGAAGTCCTAAAAGTAACCCAGAATGAAGACCTACGAGCTGTGTTCTTCACCTCCCCGGGTAAAAAAAAAACCACATCAGTTCCTCAAAGTAATACCTTTAGATTAGACTCAACGGTTATGCCTGTATGTTAAATATAAACTCCTTTACAATAGTTCAAATACTTGATTGACACATGAATAGTGTTTCTCAGTAGCTGTGCATCTGATTGGGAGCTTGTTTATCTCTGCCCTTTGCATATCTTTGCAAACAAGCATGTCTGCGTGAAGCTAAGATGATCCGCGAGTTATTTTTTACTCAGTTTGATGTTTGTTTGTGTTTTTCCTTGCTGTTGATATGGCATCCAGCTAGAGGGAAAGGCAGAGCTGATTGGAAAGCATGTAATCGGAAGTGAACAGAAAAACTCATTTTGCATTCTTCCGTTTTTGTTCTGCTTCCCAAACAGCAAACAACACTTGTTTCTTTGCCAAGTGCCTGTATGTGTGCAAGACAGAATATGCAGCGTGCGGGAGCCCCGACCTGCTGGAGGGCTCCCTGTCCGCCTACCTGCCGGGACTCAGCATTGCTCCCCGCATCTCCATCCCCAGCCCGTGGATCCGTTCCTACACCTTCACCGGACGGGAGGAGTAAGACCTCGTTTTTTTTAATGCAGCACAAAACTGTTTAACTGCCAGCAAGCATTCTGCAAAATGGTGAGCTGGCGGTTGTTGATGGCAGTTGTTCAGCTTGAGGCTGAAGGGATGAATTTTTCAGCAGTTTCAAGACAAGCTGGTTGATGCACGAGCCAAATTCTTAAATGATTTCAGCTTTACTGACACCAGTTATTATGCAGAATGCTTGTAAATTCACTGGTAAACAGTGCATTCAAGTTCATTCTTGGCACACAGTCCACTGTTGCCTGCAAGATTTTAGACTTAAAGTCTGTTTTCCAGTGACCAAGCCTGTCATCAACTTAGGTTAGGCCAAATCTTGCCAACAGAGAACCGGTCCAAACATCACTTTAGTTATGAGAGTCAGTTTCATTTAGTTTATCCAGACAGGAAGCAATAAATTCCACATTTATCAGAAGCTCCTTAACCAACACACTCTTCCTGTCCTGCCTAGATTCCAATCAGTCAGCAATTTTTATGGACGATGATGTACTCTGTCACACTGCAAAGCAGCTAAAACCGCTCCCTTCAACCTGATAACGTTAAAATAATGAGACGCTTGTCTCAGAGTCTTTATCTTAATGCAGTCGAGAATCTGTGGAAGCTCACTGAGGACAAAATTAAGGCTCCATCCTGCAGGAACAGATGTCCTCAAGTCATTCCAAGAAAGTGGTGTCCATCACATCCTGCCGGTTTTTGAAAACTGGAACAATAATAATTTTCTGTATTTTGCTACTAATTGCTGCTGTGGTTACTGTTCTGTGACTCCGATCACAATTCTTTATAAAACTAACCATTTAAGTTTTTAATTCTGATATAGAATATTATAGTTTTGTTCACTTTAAACAGAAATAAGTAGTGGCGGTGGAATTCAGGAAAATATAATAATAATAAGACAACAATATTTCTGCTGTGTATATGCAGTTAATTTAATGGATATTTCTTGCTACTAAAACATGAGTGTCATTTTCCATAAATCAGAGTGCAAGATTTCAAAGACTCTTTTATTTACTATAGCATCCATTATTTTTAAGGCCTCCAAAGTCAGATTGCACAAGTCAAATGAAAACCACTTCCTGTTTTATATCATTAAAACACCTCAGTGACTTTGTCACACAAAATAAATGAGAGGCCTCCTGACTCTGTTATCTGGTTACATCATTGTAATAACATATTAACATTGTACTGTATAATGCATTTTAGAGCATCCTACATCCAGTTGATGCCTTTTAAAGGGAAGATTTTGCTTATTTTTGCAAGACTAACCAGATTCTGCAATTACCACAGGTCTGTAGAGTTATTACCAGTTAATTACATTTGGGGCCTTGTGAAATTAAAAAATGTGGCAAAGCAAGCACTAAACTGTTAAGATGTAAATAAAATAAAATACAGCATCTGTCTACTCAGTTCTGAATGCTTGCAGAGTGTTAAGAAATGAGGGAGGTAACACAGTGTTACATATCAACCCCTTTGTTTTGCTGGAGCATCACATTGAAAGTGAGCAATAAAAAGTTGTGGCTAATTTATTTTAATTGCTTCATTTTCCAAAGAATATTCTCCATCGGCTCCTTTTAATTTCCTCTCGTTTATGCTTCTTTCAAAAGGTGGGAAGTGAATCCTTTCTACTGCGACACAATAAAGCAGCAGTACCCCTATAACTCAGGAAACAGGCTCCTAAACATCATAGACATGTCCATCTTCGACTTTCTCATAGGTATTTCATTACCTCTGCATTATAAACTGTTCATGTAGCGTCAGATATTTTATATTGCGGAAATCTAGCTACACGTGTAGAGATTTGTTCCCCTCGTTAAAGTCACGCCTTCGTTACAGGGAACATGGACAGACACCACTATGAGATTTTTACCAAGTTTGGGGATGAAGGCTTCCTTCTTCACTTGGACAATGCCAGAGGGTGAGACAGAACCGCTGCTGAGCACTAAATGATGCTGCTTTTGTTCGCTGTCGGGGTTTAACGTGTGTTGTTTATGCACCAGGTTTGGGAAGCACGCTAAAGATGAGATGTCCATCCTGTCTCCACTGTCCCAGTGCTGCATGTGAGTATGACTCAGTCTATGGAAGTTGTGTACATAAGGGCATAAGTAAAAAAAATTTAATAAAATCTGTGAAGGAATTAAGGAAACTAATTTCTCTTCTCCTGTTGATCGTGTGTTCTGCCCTGTCCTCTTACCCCCAGGATAAAGCAATCCACACTACTAAGGCTGCAGCTCCTGGCCCAATCAGAGTTCAGGCTCAGTGATGTGATGAGGGAGTCCCTGCAGGAAGACTCTTTAAGGCCCATCCTGACAGAGCCCCACCTGTTGGCCCTGGACCGCAGGTTGCACAAGGTCCTCCGAGTGGTCCACCAGTGCGTCCGGAGGCTGGGCAAAGACGAAGTGATCACTGAGGACTTTTTTAAATCCACAGTGACTCCCGAGGCTGCCACAGACGGGACGATGCAAAGGTAACAGAGGATGCGCTCGGCTTCTGGCTGCTCGGGAAGAGACTCGTATAAATAAGACTCGATAAATTTTTAGGAAAAAGCCGCGAGTCTTCATCACAGAAGGAAGGAATCTCTGACACCTTCACATTTTTAAATAAAGACCCTGTTTTTTTTTTTTTCAAATGAAATAAAATGAAGCTTTGTGAGTGGAAACTTACAGCATCTGATATGTAGAGCCACCACTGGATCAGCTTTTTTTTTTTAATGATTGTTGGTTTACACTGTGGATGTGGAAAGAGAGCTCTGCGTGTCCGTGACATATAATCAGAAAATAAAGTCTTTATGTGATGATTCTGCAAGTTCTGAGGAGAAGTTATCACCTTAGAGCGGCAGACTGTGTGTGTGCGCGCTCAGCCATATGTTTGTGAGAAAAGTGCTACCTATTAAACAGCCACTTAGTTTACTCCACCCTGTTTTCCAGACTTGTAATCCTCCGTCTCATCAGAGTGTTTAAACAGCTTCACAACGTCACCGTCAGCTCCGCCAGGCAAGGATACAGAAACAGCAAACCCAAAACAATTAGCAAATATGCATTTCGTTGCACCACAGTAATAACTCTCACCCAAGCGGACTTGTGTGAGGTTTTTGTCTGAACATGTCAGAGCTTTGACCCGTTCATTCCCTTTGTTCTCCTCCAACTAACCTGATAGTCTGCGTTGCTCTGTGATGTAGAGTAAGATAAATAACCACAACTATTTTTAAGAGACTTTAGAGCCAAGTGGAGTCAGACTTGAGCTTGACAAAGCAGAAAGAGTGGCTGATAAGGATCCTTTACTTAAAACAGGCCCTCGAGCACAGGTAAATCCCTTCATACCGAAGCATTTTTACAATACGCCTTCTCTAAAAGCTTTCAGTGAATGAATGTCTAAAATAAAAGATTTACCAAAGGAAAGCACAGAGAGGATTTGCAAATAACCAGTAGCTAAAGTTTAGAGAAATATAAATGTTGGGTCATAGTGCCAAATACAACAATCTAACTTTAAATGTGCTCAGTTGAATAATATCTGCTAAAGACGGAGTTTTAAAAAGCTTGAGAAAAAAACAAATTTATTATAAACTGGACAAAATTCTCAAATGAGGAATGAAGAATTGTATCTGTTGTTTAAATTGTTTAATTTAGGCTTTTTCTTGTTGAGCAAATCAATGTTGTTTATTTTTCTGTGCAATACCTCCACCTAGTGTGCAAATTTGATATTACATCTTTTTGAAAATACAGGGACATGGCGGGCAGGTGCTTTTCTTAAACTTTACTATTAGATATTTCGAGGTGTTGAACTGCTGGTTGGGTATTTTATGAAATAAAGGACATTCAAAGCTCTTCTTTGACTGGCTTTTGTTCTGTTCTCTGTGTCAACATGATCCCACACTGCTTCAAAAATGTTGCAACCCATGCTTGAAGGAGGCCGGTCCATGACTGATAGTGCTGCACTGTGTGTTTGGTACGTTTTCCCAGCATCGTATGTTTAAAAATTAAACCACTGGCTATCAGATTCTGATATTGAATGGTGGATCAAAATCTGACAGTACTTTTCTAAGGTCATAATTCCATCAGTTTGGATAGGATCTCCCACACCACTGGCTGATAATGCAGCCACAAACCATGACAGCCTCCACTGCGATGGCTGTAGACACTCACTGTAGTACCTCTCTCCTGACTACTTCCAACACCTTTGAGATAATTTGAACAAAAAATTTTAAAGTTGGATTCATCACTCACATCAGAGCTATTGTCACTGATTTTAGTGCAGCACTTGTGTAGTTTGGGATGCCTCGGCTTTTTCTCTCTTTCTTAAGAACACCTTCTTGACAGCCACACTTCCACTGAGACCATTTCTGATGAGGCTTCAGTGAACAGTATGAGATACATATTTTTCTTCCTATTTCTTATTAGGACACGTGACGTTCAGATACTGTTCATCTGCCGTAGGTAGCTTTTGAGTCAGCAATGCCTTCTTCTGTCCTCTATTTGTCGAGTTTCCTCAATGTTTTAAACACATTTGACACCATGCTGAGATATAGCAAGTTTCTGGGTAAAAGCTCAGCTTGTTGGTGCAAAAATACTATTGTACACCCGTCAAACTGTGTTTTATCTTGGACATTTTTCATTCAGTGAACTAAAGAAATGAGAACAGATTAAAAACAAACAAAAACAGGCTGCTCGTAACAAAATGCCCAGAATCTACAAGATTTTGAAAGTTATGTTATGTTGTGTAGACACGACACTGGCCAATCCTTTTAGTTTCATAGGTCCATGTTAAGTGGCTTAAACAAAACCACTCTTCTGAAAATGGTCAGGTATGAGGACTGGACTGGAAATGAGTGATCAAGCAGCCAAGAAGAACCCTGCACAGTATTGAAAGTCTGCAAAGGAAGAAGTCTGAGACAAAGCAGAGTTTCTTTTTTACTATTTTATTGCTTAAACTGCCATCTGGAACAATCTATACCAAAAGGATAAACATCTTTGCACATACAGGAGGTCAAACTAAATACAGGACAGAATAGAAAAAGAATGGTCCTCTTATAATCTGCAGCTCTCTGTGCTGCAGGCCTAACAAACTCACTGAAGGTCGGGCTAGCAGGAGTGACTGACTTCTACTGTAAGCCCAGGTTAGGTAAGCTAAGGCAAACTGGGACGACTGCAGTGTGGCTAAAAACGTTTTGGACTCAAACCAATGATGCAGCTATTTACACGAAAACAATATTCTGACAGAAAGGTGAAACCCTCACCCCTAACGGAGCCATTTCCCAGATGTGTTGTCAGTGGACACAAATCCACAGGTAAGCCACATCCGCAAGGTTTAACCTGAGGGTTAGGGGCATGATGATCAGATTTAAGCGTGAAGAAACATACACTCACATCCATGAGGTCTTCTCACCAACCTGACTACCCTGCAATCGGCACATAAAACCAAACACACATCTCAGCTGTAAGCGAGTACAAACGCTCTGAATGAGAACCAAAAGAAACATGATTACAGGTCATCTCTGCTAACAGACAGTGATGCAGGAATGTAGAGTCCAGAAGTCAACATCATGTGATTTGGTAAAGGTTTTTTTTTTTTGTCCGTTTGTTTGTTTTTTTTAAAAAGAAATATTTCATTTTATTATGGCATCTAAATAGTTGTGAAGCAGTTCAGCTAAGGAGTAACAAACCAAATATTCGACAGGGTTCCTGCGTCTGCAGGACTTTTTTTCCTTTCTTTTTTTTTTTTTAAATACACACTTCCATTCATACCAGATCACTGGATGCCTAAAACATCATGCCAGGTAAGCATAGAGAACAGGTCACAAGCTACTCTGATGAAAAGACAGCCACCTTTTCAAATAGGCAATAAGCAATGACACTAGTTTTAAATAAATATCCGCTCGCTCTGCCTGTCAACTCGCCTGTGCCGAGCTGTGAAACAGAAATACTTCAGATGTCCTGAAAAGTCCTTTAAAACCGCTTTGTACTCCCCGCTTCGATAAACCTTTAATTATCCCTTTGATCTATTTAAAAAAGTTTTTACCCATGACATTTTACACAATACAATTACATACTGTTTCATCAGTTGACAAGAAGAAGCATTTATTTTTACTTTGTGGCACTGGACACCTAAAATAGAATTTATGGAAAAATAAGTGTTTACAAAAAGACAAAGTTCAACATATTTTTTTTAAACAATCACCATCACTCCAAACCATAAGTTTATCATTTAGTCAATGATAATAATATAACTAGGATCATTTTAACTATACTATAACATTTTGATTACAAACCATAGCAGAAGAGTGACCAAGTTATTTGGTATATACTAAAGAAACTGAATACTGAAATACACTTAATACTCTTTTTTTTGTCTTCCTTTCTTTTTATTTATTTATTTATTTTCCTCAGAGTAGTCAAGGCAGTTCTTGTATGGTCGTCCTATTGATTAAGATGACTACAGGGTGATAACTACTTCCTGTTTGGAACAGAGCACGCATTGCATTCCCACGGCTATGCATCTTTGCATTGAATGACAGTAATCAACATTTGGCACTAGCCTGGTAGCTGCACAATAAAAAATATTTGTTGTACAAGCTCTCTCGAACTAAAAGAGACATTGTTTTCTCGTCGTACCAATCAAACGGTAACCAAAGTCGAGCATTAGATCTTCACGCCCTCTACAGTTTCTCAGTTCTGCTCTCTCTCTGTGTAGTCAAGCTAATTGATGTCCAAAAAAAAAAAAAAAAAAAAAGCCCGACAACAAAGGAAACTTTTCTTCACTTCAGTCTGCAACAAAAAAATAATAATTTTACTGAAAGCGCAATGTAAAGTCTGATTGTCTGTCTCATCAGTCTGAGAACCTTTCAGATCTCCCGCTTCGTATCGAAAAAAAAAAGAAGCTTAATCAGCAAATATATATATATAACATAAGTTACATGTGGTGTAACTGTGCCTACAAGGTAGCGTACAGCAGCTGGTACAAGCGCTGGTGAATGGCTTAAAAAAAAACAACAAAAAAACAAAAACAGTCACAGCAGCGTGACCGGTGGGAACAATAAAATGATTTGTGTGTGAAATTAAGAGTGGGAATGGGGGAACTGAAATCAGAAGAAGGTGACAGAAAGCAAAAAAAAAAAAAACTAACAAAAAAAGAAAAGCACTGGTGGACCCCTGGGTCTGAAAGGAGAGAAGAAGAGGTGGAGAGGGTGCGGCGGGGGGCGGAGAAGTGAGTGTGAGGAGAAATGCTCCCTCAGACAGACAGCGACACAAAGCTGTTGTACTGTTGGATGTTGCGTTTGAGGATGTCTGAGCAGGGACCCAGGACACGCTCAAAGCGAGGCCGATCGAGCTTGACGCACTTCAGGGGGCCGCGGGCAACCACGGTGGCGGCGCGGGGGCGGTTCATCAGCAGAGCAATCTCACCTGGGGGAAAAAAAAAAACAAGTGTCACAGACTTAAAATTCTAAATTCATGAAAACATCCTTCAGTGTCACACACAGAGACATGTATACAGAAATAGTGTTGGTCATAGTCACAAAGATCTGTTTTTCCACCATTTTTAATGCTCCCTATCTTTTTTTTGTTACTTAAAATAAAAAACTACTGAGTTAATGGCATGACACATACTTACATACATGCATATGGGGCTGCTCGATTATGGCAAAAATGATAATCACGATTATTTTCACTGAAATTGAGATCTCGATTATTTGACGATATTTATTTAACAATAACAATGTATTGAATAATGACTTTAAAAATTGTCAAAAAATAATATAAAATAGTGTGCAAATACTGATAACAGTGCAAATGTTTGCAGTATAAAAAATAAATGAAAAATGTAAAGATCTATGTTTAGTGAACTTTGCAGTGTTGCTCTGTGGTGCAGCTACGACACTGTAGCAAAGTTTACACACTATGTCTACTTGATCCACGACTGACTCCGCGAACCCATAATGTTTCCACACCACTGAAGTTTTTTTTTACCTCTCTTTTTAACCAGCAGCAGTCACTTTCCTCTCCAAATAACTTCTGCTTAGCTTTCCGAGCTTTCCGAGCTTCCCTCGGGTCCTCTTAATCAGCTGTCCCCAACCCCCGGGCCTCGGACTAGTACCGGTCCGTGAGTCGTTTGGTACTGGGACGCGAGAGTTGAGGCTCAGGTGTGAAATGTATAGTAGTTCGAAATGCAGAGAGGTGCGCTCGATTTGCCACACGGAGCAGCGCGAGAGTAAAGCACGAGGGAGGGGCTAATAATCGGCTCAGTCATTTTTAATGATCGTTGAAAGCCCAGATCGTAATCGAGATTAAAATTCGATTAATTGAGCAGCCCTACATGCATATATATGTAAAAGACTCCTATGTAACACTTTAGTTCTTACCAAAGTAGTCTGATGGTCCTAATCTCCCAACTTCCACAAACTCCTCATTCTCTGAGCGACGCTGCAACACAGCTGCAGAGCCCTGAAAACACACAAACATCAGCTTATCATAAAAGTGCTTTTAATACATTGATGAATCAAGACTGCGACTAATGAGGGTTTCAGTTGTTTAAACCAATGCTTATTTTGTTCAGTGGTACATTTTTATAAAAACTACAGTAAAGAAAAAACAAAAACGTTGTAACAACTTCATAACAACCTTAAAGCTAAATATGTTCATGTTGGAATAATGCAGATAAAGAAAAACTAAGCTGGAACTGAAATATTCCACAGTGTGGGATTATTCCATTTTTTCCTGTGAATTAACTTTCTGACACTAACCGATCATCTGTCAATCACATGCATGACCACAAGAGGGAGTGTGTGGAAAACAGAGGTCAACAACTGTAGAGCAGCTTTGCATGATTCAGTTTAAAATTAGTCATATTTATGTTATTTTGTAGCTTTGTGCGGCTCATTAGTTTATGTAAATATGGCAGAAAACCAGGAAAAGCAGGAGCAGACAAGGTCATTCAACTCATTGACAAATGTTTGATAAAGTAGCCATTTACATTTACAGAAATGTAAAATATTGCTTGCTGCCAGCATTACAAGATATAGAAACCAGGTAACCAAAGGAAGCTGAGCAAAAATTCACCTATGATCCTACCCTCTCGCTGCTGGCATGCTGCTAACACTAATGCTAAACATACTGGTGTGCACTACCAGCAGCAAGACATACTTTGGCCAAAAAAAAAAGAAAAGAAAAGAAAAAAAGATTTCAACTGCTGGATATATTTAAAGTGTTGTCTGGGCGTACGCTGCTGTCACACAGCTCTTTCTGAAGAGGAACTGAAGCCTCCATCTCTCTTAAAGTCGTCAGACTTTGATGAAAAAGAAAGCAGTAATTTAACACTGCTGAACACAAAGCTGCTGAAGTTTGTTTGTGTGACTTTAAGATATGAGCACAATTATTGAGTATCGCACTAAAAGCTGTTAAACATCAGAGCTGCACAGGAAGCCAGTGTTTGCCAAAGTTAGTTTGGGTCATTTCTGGAATCTGGTTGCTTAAAATAAAGAAAATATGAAAAAAGTCTGCGTGACACCAAGCAAAGCGTTGAAAATACAGCCCACAACTAACCAAACTAACACTTTCATGTATTCCTGTCACCTTAACAACTGAAAGCTCAGTGAATTACATTCAGCCAATCATGTCACCATAGGAAAAGGAAATCCTGTTGTTTCCTAGGGAGGGCTCATGTGACCTAATTAGTACACGCACAGGTCAGAGGTCTGGGGGCAACATAACGATGAGAGACAACCACAAAGTGTAGAAAAAGGACTGATTCATAACCAACAGAGAAGTAGAGAAGTGCGTGTTCATGTCATTTTACGTGTTTCCGTTACATTCAAATGCTGAACAGAAATCCAGCTGAGTGTGTCTTCTCCTGTCCTGCACTTCACACTCATGTACATATTTATCTGTTTCCGTTTCCAGAAAACATTGTGATCAGAAAATATTGAGTTTAAAGACACTAACTACAAGGGGAAACTGCTAACATAGTAATGCACTGCACTGCTGAAATTTAGATTTTTATAGCTGCGAGGTAGTCGAACAAACTCTGCATTCACAAACACTGTGCTGAGAATTTAGCTCTATTCAAAAGTGAAATATCCACACACAAAGAAAGAAGCCACAGAGTGTCTCGTGCATGAGTGTCAGCAGCCGTGCACTCTGACCTCACTGAACTGAATGAGCGCCAAACCACAGATATACAAACGTGTGGCTCAAAAAACAAAATGACACTTTGAAACTTGAAATATTCTGGAGACAAGTGAGACTAATACTAATATGTCATAAAGCAGTACAACACGAGACCTTTAATGTGTGTAAAAGGAGACGAATGAATCAAGTGGATACCTCTAAGATGATGAAGAACTCATCTCCGGGCTCTCCTTGCACAACAATCTTTTGTCCATCCTCAAACTGGACAGGCTCCAAGGCATCGGCGACTGTCAGACGCTCCCATTTGTCAAGCGACTCTGAGGAAGGAGAGCAGAGCAAAGTTTAATAATGAGACATAATGATGACAGAATAAAAAACAAACCAAAAAAGTCTTCTGAAGGCCTGAACCTGTTACTGTTTTTCTTTTAAAAGTGAGATATTTTTAAAGTTCTTTTCAGGTTATTTTAATCTCAGCAACAGACACAGGTAATGTGCTTCCCTTCCTCTGCTTTAATTTCTGATATGGTTAATTTAAAAACAAGTAACCCACCTAAAATGGAGACTTTTCTGAGGAATTCCTCATACATCTTCCTCTTTCTCAAAGTGCTTCCCTAAAAGAGAAGGACATTTTTTAAAAGTGTAAATGCTTAAAAAGAAAAAAAACAAACAAACATAGTGTCAAGAATATGCTGGTGGATTAGAAGTGTGAACATGAGAACGATGGCACACCTATAAGAAGAAATTAGCTCAATACAACAGCAACAGAAAAAAAGAGCAAACAGTGAATCTACAGTACAAGAATAGATCAAAAACATTTCAACTTCAAGCTTTAGAAACGCTGGTCTGCAGCCGCACATCTCCTCACCATAAGTATTCTCCTGTAGCTGTCTCTGTCGATGCCCCACAGTTTAACGTTGGTCTTGGCTCTGACAGTAGCCGCTCTTGGGGTGCCGTAGATCAGTGCCAGCTCTCCAAAGCTGCCACCTTCCCCTATGCTGGTCACCCATTCATTGTTCACATACACCTACCGGATTGGAAAAGGGACAAACCAAAATAAATACTTGCAAATGTTAAATGTGATTTTAAATGAGTCATTTAACAGAGCTACTTGACAATCCAAACACTCACATCCATCTCTCCTTGGTCGATGACGTAGAAATTGTCACCTTCGTCACCTGAGGGCATAAAGCCGAGTCAGTTAGCATGACAGAAAGCAGTGCTATGATTTTGGTTAATGCTTTTTTGTGATCAATGCTGACAAGCTGTAATCATACCCTGCAGAATAACTGTTTCCCCAGCAATGTAGGTGACTGGAAACATTGCATCAAATATGTCACTAAATAAAGAAAAGAAACAGAGAGGTGAGCCAGTCATCCAAATCATCCCCACGAATATACTTTTTGAAAATTATAAAAAATATTAAGTCTGGTACCTCCGCTCATTGTCATCCAGGTGTGAGAAGAGAACATTCTTTTCAATAGCTTTGGCCAAGGCAGCCATTGTTTTGTAGTCTTTTGGAATGACCTTAGGAATCAAAAAGAAAGCAATGTCAGGATGCTGGCACAAATAGAAATCATATGTGCCATAGCGTCGTATCTGCTGTATGCATTTACCTTTCTGACATATGAGGCGGCATCCTCCTCTGTGTAAACCTCTGCGCTGAAGGCGCCTCTCCGCCGGCGGCCCTTTACCACGGGGTTCATGGGCGGAGACACCTCTTCATCACGAGAGTCTGAACGGGAACTGCTGGCCTTCTGCTGGTTCTGAATCTGCTTGGCCTCCTCCTAAATAGGAGGGACAGGACTGAGTCAGTCAGGGAAACAAGATTTATACAGTCACAACTAATTGTATGATAGAAAGCAACGCATCCTACACTCAGGACTCATGGTAATGTTTTCCTCCAGCATGCATCAGATGGGTGTGTTCCTCTATTGCAGACACTACACTTTTGATTTATATGCAATTTATTTGGACCGCAGTTCACATGAGGTGAAATCGGTTTGTTGCATTTGGTTGAATCTGAGCACACAAAAAGCCACTGTGTACCCCTACACTCATCCTGTTGTTTCTATGAGCAGTGAAATGATCAATACGTTTTATTGTCCCAGTTCCACTGGCAGTCACATGTGCACAAGCCACACTTTCCCCTTTCCATCGTTCTGAGGTCGATTTTTGCTTCATCACTCCATATAACACTGTGAAATCTATGAGTTCCACTCTCGCCCTTTTGTTTTTGTAATCTGGACTGTAGCCTTTATGTTGTGATGATTTCACTGGGTCTGAAAATTTTAATAAATCCTGAGAGGTTTTGGTGCAGCCCATTATCCAGTTGTTCCTGTGTACGTAACAAGATTTTTAACGTTTTTTGTTACAGGCAGTACAACTTTGAAACATATGCATTTCAATAGGAAGTATGTTTCCTGTTTGCACCATGCATGCTGCTGAGACTCTTCAGAAGGAATTCATGAAACCACATTCTTTTTATAACAAACACTAAGTATTTGTATTGCCCAAAACTGAGGCCCCTAGTGTATAGAAACACACAAAAAAAACCAGACAAACAAACTGAGTTTAGAAAACCAACAAAAGTAATTAATATTGTAACTATTTTATGAAATTGTGTTGTCTGGTCTTATTTTAATCATGTGCTGGACAGAAATCTAGACTAGCCATGGAGTTATTTGAAAAAATAAACTAAAAAGAGTCGTCTTTCCCATGCAAATTACATCAACAGTTTCTCTTTTAGATCTAATAGTTTATTTGCATTTGGCTATCATTATTTTGTTACTCTTCATATTGCCAAGACAATTAAACTCATTCTAGGTCGAATAAATCATCTCTAAATCACCTCTGGGCTACTCCTGAGCTCTTTTCAGCAATGAAAACAATGAAATGACACGGCTCAAGAAACACTTTGGAGCCAAGCGTCCGATTACTTTTTAACCTTTTATAATTCAATATTGACAAAAGCCTCATGTGACAGACTGGCGACCTGTCCAGGGTGCACGCTGCCTCCCACCCTGTGGCAGCTGAAATAGTCCACAGCCACACTGCCATGGTGATTTGGATAAGCGAAAGAAAATAGATAAAAAGATGGACGAAAGCCTCAAATGTTCTGAATGTTGAACGTAAATAACTGCAAACCTGAAGAAGAAAAAACTCTGAAACTGTCCATCTATGTATGATCATGACTACAGTTGAAGAAAATAATAATATAAGATAAACAAAATAGTAGCTAAGGTATTATTTCATTTTCCTGTCTCTGGAAGATAAAAATCTGCAAAAGATCTGACAGTAACCAGACTACTAATTAATTGTTTTACTTATTCTCTGTTCCTTCATATGAGCTATTGCTGACTCTGGCTGGCAATATTTTACTAATATTTAGAGTAAACTATAGCATCCACTTCTCAAAGAGTTTTCTGGAAGTCTGTTCTCCAAGTGTGCACGCACATTTGGTGGGTCTAAATATTTTTCCACAAGATGTGCTTTGAAAAAAAGAAAGAAAGAAAAGAAAGGGGAAAAATGTATAATATAGGGCTTGTCTGTTTTCCCCCATTGCATGCTGAAAAAATTAAAAATCAAGAACCAACTGTAAATAGAAAAAGGTCAATGTGGGAGGTTAAGTGCTGTCAGCCTGCTGGACCAATAGCTAATCATTCTGCTTTAAAGTGCTATGAATTTTGGCGTCACTGTAAGTGACACAAATCAGAAGGTAGGTTACAGTAACTGGCAGTAGTACAGTCCAATACTACTGCCAGTTACAATACAAGGGTATAAGATGCCCACCCATCACTGACAAATGGCTTGCATTTGTCCAAGACACAAACATACATTAGCACACAAACCTTCTCCAGCCTCTCAAAGTACTCCCTGAGGAAAGCCATGGGCCTATCTGGCCTGGAGGTGCACAGCTGGACAATGCAGTCCTTCAGCAGCTGTTGAATGTTGTGTTTCTGCACGTACTGCTCACACTCCCTCAGGCTCCGCTCCTCCTCGCTGCTCGTACTTCCAGATGCCATGACGACAACCGCAACCCTGCTCTGTGACCTCTAACCTTTGTGCTGAGAGGAAAGGAAAAGAAGCATGGTGTCAGATCATCAGCGCACAACACTGAGGACAGAGAGTGACACGGGGTAAAAGAGCCTGAGCGTCTCAATGTGAACTGGACACACAGAAAAATGTGAGAATGTGAGAAAAATGGAGCCGGAGTGAGAAAGCACAGCATGTTGTTTTTGTCACTATGGAACCCGAGTGCTCCTAATTGTCTGGAGCGAAAAATGGTCATATGATGTGATCACACACAGGCAGACACAACAAAACTAAAACAAGCACACCGTTTTTCTTGGTTTTATTTACACAAAACAGTTCAAGTTTTTTTCCCCCAGACTGAATTAAGCCCTCTATCAATGACAGAGCAGCTGGCTAGGGCTAAAACATTATCATAGACAAGGCCTAAATTTAGACGAATGGTGAAATGTGAAACAGGCCAAAAGCAAGCGCACATGATTGAGGTTTCAACATTTCACGCCACAATACTGGTGCTGAGCAAGACAGCCTGACAGCTCCTTAGATCATCTGATCAGCCTCTGTGATATAAGTTTCTTCAGACAGCTCTGAGCTTGATCTGGCTATGTAGTCTAAATCAGGAAGGCCTCTAAAGTCCTGATGTAACCCATCTCTGCCATTTAGAAGGGTAAATGAGTAAACAAGTCCTGCGGAGTGAGAGTACAATCTATTCTGTGCCTGCAAGTGTATCGTGCATGTGCATCAGTATAATAGGATTCGGATAATTTCTAATCTGACAAGGCCCAGGGGAGATTACTAGCCATGTTATCAAAGATGAAGCTCGCACAGCCGTTATGCACAACTAACTACGCTTGTAGTGGAAACTTGGCAGGCTTGCTTTAATCTAAACCCAGCACAGGAATAACTATGTGGTAAACGATACTGTTTTCGGACCAGGTGGTATAAATTAAGAGCTACGGCAACCTCTACTAGGAAAGCTCTCCTGTCTTATGCAATAAGAAAGTCTTACTTTATTTGAAATGTCGTAAAATAGTTATTTATATTTAAATGTCGATTCTTTGAATCAGCTACTATCCTGCAGCATCGCCTAAAACTAACTATGCAATTAAACAAAACAACAGCGAGGCACAATGACCTTGCTAAACAGCAGACAAATGAGCATAGCTGATGATGGATTGTAATAACGCATTTAATGGTTTAAAAAGTGGTGAAATACTACCACCGTTAGAGTAAATATGAAGCAGATGCCCTGTCTGTAACACTGTCTAGGTCAGGAAGGCTTCGCGAGAAAGCTGACGGCTGCAGTCAAGTAACTTACACGAGCAGATTAATGCTAATAAAACGAGCAACCCGACATATGAAGAAGCAGCAGAAAACTCCTCAAATGAGCAACACGCGTATCAGAGGATTGCTAAACTACCTTCGGCCTAGTTTATGTATGTCAGGTTTGATGCCTAGCTCGCTAGCTCCGTGCAAAGGCAAAGCGCTCCTCCAATGACGCCATCTTGAGTTCTAGCATAAACAAACGAGAGACGGAGGAAACAAATTTCACCTATACAGAGGTCATATGTTCCGCGAACCAAAACAACACGAATACTCACAAGAAACGGTAAAATCCTGCCGAGCCTTTAAACGGCGACTCGGAATGTAAGATATTTCTCAAAGCGCACCGTTACCAGATCTTCCTCCTCTTTTCGATTTTTTTCCCCGAGCCCTGGACCGCTGCCCCACCGGATACGGCTGAGAACCAATCAACAGCCGTCACTGACGTCAATTCTCTTCGTTCTGACATGTGAGCCGGTAACCCGTGGCAACCTTAAAGGAGACCGCACGGAAATCGTGACGTCAAGGAAAAGGCAAAGAAATTGATTAATATTTGATTTCAAAAAGTGGTCGTGGTGGCAAAAGCAACAACACTACGAACCCCAACTACAAGAACAAGTCTTTCATTTAACTTGTAACGGTAAACAACTTTAAAGAAGTAGTATCAGAAGCTGAAGCAGCTACTCATTAGGGAGAAAAATGTCTCATATGAATGTCATTCGTTATTTTTTACAGATATAGTGTTATACCTTATTGGGTAATTCAGTAATACTGCATGTATCCACAGATGATATTGTGATAGTGATCTATGGTGAGATTAGGGAGCAGGTGGAAAAGAGCACGGAGAGGTGACCATATAATCTGGAGGAAAGGGGAATGAAAGTCAGTGAATAAGAGGACAGGTGTAACAGTGAAGCTGCAAGGAGCAGAGATAGTGAAGGTAGAGTGAGTTTAAATAGCTGGGGTCAACGATCCAAGGCAAAGGACAGTGCACAAGAGAGAAGAAGGGCAGGGTGGGGTGGGTGGAGATGAGTGTCAGGGATGATTTGTGACAGAAGGAGCAAGAGTGAAAGGGAAGGTTACAAGATTTCAGTGAAACCTGCTATGATGCATGATTTTGAGATGGTGACAGTGACAAAAAAGACATGAGACTGAGCTTGATGTGGCAAAGGTGAAGATTTTCAGTGGGAGTGATCAAGATAACCTAAATTAAATGCTATTATATGCTGAACATGGAGGTGCTGCTGGGCAGGAAGAAAAGGAAAAGACTTCAGAGGAGGTTCATGGATGCAGTGAAGGAGAGCATACACAGGGTTGGTGTGACAGGACGCTAGGGATAAGGTACAATGGAGGGAAATTTATTTTATTTATTATTTATTTAACAAGATTACTGCATGAATACATTGCCCTGAAATAAAATCAGTGAAATGTTCATACATGTTTGGGTACTGACATCACTTTCAGGTCACATTTGTATATAGGGCTTTGGAGTTGAGGTCACGCAATGCATTGTGGATATAACCCTTATTTCAATGGAACCGTGTGTCACTTTAATGCGGTTTTTTTTTTTTTAAAATAAGAAATGTATTAATTAATAGGCTTCCTGTTTCTAAACTCTGTTGCTGTTTCTTTTGCAAGACTGGGCTATTTATTCACTATTTCAACATCAGTTAAGTATTTAAAAGTCTGAAACTGATGCCAAGTGTGCCACTGAATTTGAAAGCTATTGCTGTCAAAAAGAAAAAAAATCCCTTATTATCATATATTAAATTAAAGCAGGAAGTCTGCACTTCAACTTCATCTAGACGTGGCTCACAGAGCCAACAATAATGACTCAGTAATGTATTGCACATCCAAGTTTTTAATTTACATTTTTATTTTTGTAAGCATGACAAACGAACATAGACACGACATAGATGAACAGCCACCGCAAGTACGAACTGAAAGAGGAAAGACTTTCTTTGGGTCACAGTTTTAGCTTAATAGTAAAAGCTTTAAACTACTTAATCTTTTGTTTGTTTTTATGGTTAATTAGTTGTTTTAAAAACCTGAATTCACGTCAGTGCTTTAAACCGAAACTTTGAAATAGAAATATTTTCGTAAACGAATAAATTAAAAATGTTCTTACATAAAAATATTTTTACATAGATATTATAGTAGTATATTTAATTTCATATTACTTTGTTTAAAAAAAAAAGTAAACTATTACCAAAAATTGCGTACTGTAATTTAAGCTGTTTGCGTGTCACTGGGTTTTCATCCAATCAAATCATCAAAACAATTCCTCATGACAAGACTGAAAGCAAAACTGGCCAATCACCAGTTTTTCCTCTTAAACAAGCCGCTCGGTTGATTGATAGCTGTTTGCTAAAACCATTCTTGGATTTTATCAACTTGACCAATAGAAAAGCCAGAGAGGCGTGCAGACGTATGGTTGGAAAGCCAATCACGATGTACCTCAGGGTGACGCATCCTCCCATCAGCTGTTTTTGTTTTCCTGTGTGGACACTGGAAGTTAATAACACAATAATAACAACGGGAGTGTAGCCTCTCCGAAGTAAAACGGTCGTCAGTGAGCTGTTCCTGTTTATCTTTGCTCCCGTTCCGGTTAGCCATAGCAGCTCACGCTCCTGTTTACGATGTGCACCATCTGAGCCAGCCTGCCCGGACATTCCTGTCCCCGAAGAGTGTGAGCGTGGCGCTTACAGTCGGGGAGCAGCAAAAGGGGAAGCGGGTTCCGGCGGTGATCGACCCGGGCCCAAGGCCTCCGACCTCTAGAGGAGGGGGAATTCAGCTGCTGGGATGGAGTCACCGGACTTATCCGACGACCCCGGAGTGCATCGAGGTTTCATCTGTGCCTCGTTTAACCAGGACACCACGTAAGCGACCTGCGAGCTGGGCCCTGCATGAACTCAATCTCCTTGATACACCTGACCGTTGCATAATTATTTTCAGCTGCATTTCTATAATGTGGTTTATTTTCTGATGGGACCTACAAAGTGAGCGCATGCAAAATGAAGTAACCTTTTTGTGTGCACCATTTAAACTTCTAGACGAGAGTCCCATAGAGCTGGATATGAAGTAGGCCACTGTGTGGCCTATTGCACTTTTGAGTAGTCTTTTAGTATTATAACCAAACTTGTAGTAACACAGTTTAACAGTCTCTTGACAGTCTCTTGCTTACACTCCCAGTCAACGTGCAGTGCTATTTGTTAATAATGAAAATAAAGGAGCTTTAAGAAAAATCTGCTTTTCAGTATCTCATACTGAACCAAGAATTCACAAACTCTTGATTTTAATGTGTGTCTCCTTAAACAAACAACTCCTTTGGGTATGCTTCAGGCTAAACAGCCAAATAAGCCTGCTGACCACAATGCTCCTCTCATCTCCAGCTGAGCTAGGAAGGCAGGCATCTTTATGGAAATTAACCGCTTTTAATGGTAATTGCTTTAAGGCTTTGTTGCCTAAGCATGATAATGACTCAGGTGCCAAAGACTTATGCACATAAACAGATGTTTGCCTGAAATTCTTTGTGGCAGGCTTAAGCTGCCCTAAGCCTAACAAAGTAGTTCTGTGATCTGATAACCATGTCCTAACCCTGTTGTCAGTTATGGTCATGCTACTATTGCATCATGGACAATGATGGGTTAGTTATCAGTAGAGCTGTAAGGAAGTCAACTGAGGCCACAGTGTATTATTTTCTTGCTTAGAAAGTAGCTATTACAGCTTTGGTATCTATGATCCATTATAACCATTCGCAATGGTTTACAGTATTATACTAGTGACCATATGTGTGTGTTGGTGTATAATACTAAAGACATTATTTTTTTAAGGTATTCCAATGTATCCAACTTAAATTAAAGGCCGATGGTATACTATGTAACTACAGTGTTACTAAAAAAAGTATTTGGGTGTGCTTCCATTGTAGCTCTCTATCAGTGGGCACTAAGACCGGCTACCGGCTCTTCTCAGTCACAGCTGTGGACAAACTGGACTGCATCCATGAAGGGGGTAGGAGTGACACTGTTCTTCACTCTCTTTAATCAGCAAACAAACCAACCTGCATTCTGCCCCCTAAATATGACACGAGTACACAGTGACAGAGGTCTGCACAGCATAGTTTGAGCTGTGGTCATGTTCAACTTAATTTAGGCTGTTCAAGTCATGTTTAGTCTGATGTGCAAGGTAGGTAAACGCAGACGGAGGCACTTCTTTTTTTTTTGTACCAAAAGGCTGCTGCGAAGACTGGCAGCAAGTCTGCTACAGGTCAAACCATTCTCACAGCTCACAAATAGATGGGATACTGTGAATGTACTATGAATGAATTTTGACATGAGGTACTTTCCATAACTTCTCTGAGTAGAAGTACAGGGAGTGCAGAATTATTAGGCAAATGAGTATTTTGTCCACATCATCCTCTTCATGCATGTTGTCTTACTCCAAGCTGTATAGGCTCGAAAGCCTACTACCAATTAAGCATATTAGGTGATGTGCATCTCTGTAATGAGAAGGGGTGTGGTCTAATGACATCAACACCCTATATCAGGTGTGCATAATTATTAGGCAACTTCCTTTCCTTTGGCAAAACGGGTCAAAAGAAAGACTTGACAGGCTCAGAAAAGTCAAAAATAGTGAGATATCTTGCAGAGGGATGCAGCAGTCTCAAAATTGCAGAGCTTCTGAAGCGTGATCATCGAACAATCAAGCGTTTCATTCAAGATAGCCAACAGGGTCGCAAGAAGCGTGTGGAAAAACCAAGGAGCAAAATAACTGCCCATGAACTGAGAAAAGTCAAGCGTGCAGCTGCCAAGATGCCACTTGCCACCAGTTTGGCCATATTTCAGAGCTGCAACATCACTGGAGTGCCCAAAAGCACAAGGTGTGCAATACTCAGAGACATGGCCAAGGTAAGAAAGGCTGAAAGACGACCACCACTGAACAAGACACACAAGCTGAAACATCAAGACTGGGCCAAGAAATATCTCAAGACTGGTTTTTCTAAGGTTTTATGGACTGATGAAATGAGAGTGAGTCTTGATGGGCCAGATGGATGGGCCCGTGGCTGGATTGGTAAAGGGCGGAGAGCTCCAGTCCGACTCAGACGCCAGCAAGGTGGAGGTGGAGTACTGGTTTGGGCTGGTATCATCAAAGATGAGCTTGTGGGGCCTTTTCGGGTTGAGGATGGAGTCAAGCTCAACTCCCAGTCCTACTGCCAGTTTCTGGAAGACACCTTCTTCAAGCAGTGGTACAGGAAGAAGTCTGCATCCTTCAAGAAAAACATGATTTTCATGCAGGACAATGCTCCATCACACGCGTCCAAGTACTCCACAGCATGGCTGGCAAGAAAGGGTATAAAAGAAGAAAAACTAATGACATGGCCTCCTTGTTCACCTGATCTGAACCCCATTGAGAACCTGTGGTCCATCATCAAATGTGAGATTTACAAGGAGGGAAAACAGTACACCTCTCTGAACAGTGTCTGGGAGGCTGTGGTTGCTGCTGCACGCAATGGGCGATCGTGGCTCAAGAGTTGGGAGTTCGCCTTGTTGGGAGTTGGGAGTTTGCCCCGGCTTGGACAGTCTCAGTCGTTGTGTCCTTGGGCAAGACACTTCACCCGTTGCCTACTGGTGGTGGTCAGAGGGCCCGGTGGTGCCAGTGTTCGGCAGCCTCGCCTCTGTCAGTGCGCCCCAGGGTGGCTGTGGCTACAATGTAGCTTGCCATCACCAGTGTGTGAATGTGTGTGTGAATGGGTGGATGACTGGATATGTAAAGCGCTTTGGGGTCCTTAGGGACTAGTAAAGCACTATATAAATACAGGCCATGTTGATGGTGAACAGATCAAAACACTGACAGAATCCATGGATGGCAGGCTTTTGAGTGTCCTTGCAAAGAAAGGTGGCTATATTGGTCGCTGATTTGTTTTTGTTTTGTTTTTAAATGTCAGAAATGTATATTTGTGAATGTGGAGATGTTATATTGGTTTCACTGGTAAAAATAAATAATTGAAATGGGTATATATTTGTTTTTTGTTAAGTTGCCTAATAATTCTGCACAGTAATAGTCACCTGCACACACAGATATCCCCCTAAAATAGCTAAAACTAAAAACAAACTAAAAACTACTTCCAAAAACATTCAGCTTTGATATTAATGAGTTTTTTGGGTTCATTGAGAACATGGTTCAATAATAAAATTATTCCTCAAAAATACAACTTGCCTTATAATTCTGCACTCCCCGTAAGCAAGTATTCAAGAGATTCATCTGTTTTTCTTTCCCCAGTGGAGTGTCCAGATGTCTATATAGTGGAGCGACTGTTTTCCAGCAGCCTAGTGGTTGTGGTCAGTCTGTCCATGCCACGACGAATGAACGTCTATCACTTTAAGAAAGGCACGGAAATTTGTAACTACAGCTACTCCAACAACATCCTCTCTGTCAGGCTCAACAGACAGGTAAAGACAAGAGTGACAGCTTTGCATACCCCTTTATCATCCCAGTTTGTGCTGATAATTACATGTTCTTGTGCTCGTGTCTCTTTCAACATCAGCGGCTCGTGGTGTGCCTCGAAGAGTCGATCTACATCCACAATATCAAAGACATGAAGCTCCTTAAGACGCTGCTCAACACACCCACCAACCCCTCAGGTAGACTACAGCTTTTGGAAGAAATTAAAGCTTTGCCTGCTGAAACATGACAAAAAAACCCCCAAAACTCCCAACTGTTAGAGAGACAGCCTGATGCCCAGATGTTGCCAAGTTGTTCTGTGGGCTAGAAGACACTGAAGCATTAATAATAGTACAGCACCTTTAAAATCTCTTTAGAAAGTTTTTTAATGAAGGCAAAAGAAGGATGCTTAGAAGGTAAAGCCAGTCTGCAATCGCAAACAATAATAGATTAAAAAAAAGAAGATATAATTGATACAAGGAAAAGGGGCATAGAACTGAATGCAAAATGTCAGTAGAAAAAGAACAAAAAGCAAAGTAATATCAAAAAGACAAACAGACACATCGCATAAAACCTGGTCTATAAAAACATGTTTTCAGAAAAGATCTAAGGGAAGTCAATGAAGCTGCGAGCCACAATAGCCGAGAGGCCCTGATGGCAGACACATGGTCACCTTAGAACAGCCAGAAAGGGCTCAGCTGAGATTTTAAGGTTGCCATACTGTTTATGAGGGCTGCATACAGTTCAGATGGGATCAGCATGTCTTTTACGTAGCCTGCCGGAGATTCCAGTTGGCTTTAAAGGTGATTAAGTGATTAAAGAGAGAGTTAGAAGTTACTGTGTGCAGAGAAAATAAATGCAGCTACAATTTGATTTGACATTATGCTATCCAATGCAATGAAATTTATGCATTTTGTGACACTTGAATAATATATGGGAATATTTGGGGGACTGTAAGGAAAAGTAGTATCATATACATGTGTGTTAGCTGTGTATTTAATCATGCAAGTGGAATTTACATTACTTTTTTGACTGGAAGCCACTGTGGATACATTTTCAATTTACAAAACAAGCAGACAACAATCATAAAGTCAGCAAATGGACTCTGCTATATCAATACTGATTAAATGTGACAAGGCGCTTCAGTTCCTGTAACAGTGATAAGAATTTTGCATTTCATAGGCTTTCCAAAGCACTGTGTTTAAAAAAGCATGCAACAGTTGCTTGATCCAATGTATTCACAGGCCTAACACATTATTCTTTATAAGTAATAAGTCAGATTAGATAATGCATGTTAACTCCAATAGGCAAAAAAGCCAAATCAGTGATTATGAAAAGAAAAAAAAAAGATAAAATAGTAAATAATCCTCTTGTCTCCTTTATAGGTCTCTGTGCACTCTCCATCAACCATGGCAACTCCTTCCTGGCGTATCCTGGTAGCGCCACCATGGGAGAGATCACAGTCTATGATGCCAACAATCTGGTGAGGCAACAAAGGAAAGAAATGCAGCTGTTTTCATTTCACCTGGAAACCCCATGGGGGAAAAGAGCAGCCTTGTGTTAAAGAGCATTGTTGCCCCTTTAGAGCACTGTGACGCTGATCCAGGCCCATGACAGTCCCCTGGCAGCTCTCACATTCAACGCCTCCGGCACAAAGCTGGCTAGTGCTTCGGAGAAGGTGAGGGTTTGATTTCCTTTTTCACCTTCCTTCTCTTTTATTACACATCAGTCCCTCCTGACCACGCTTTCCTCCACAGGGTACTGTCATCAGAGTTTTCAGCATCCCTGAAGGACAGAAGCTGTTTGAATTTCGCAGAGGCATGAAAAGGTTATTATTATTCTTTTCACGTAGTTTAGGCATTAAGTACTGACCAGCAGTCAGAATTGAAAAGAAAAAAAATCATTGAACAAACATGATTCATAATGTAGGAAAGAGGTTTAATAAATTTCTCGTGACATGAAGGTGAGCAGTGCAAATAAATCTGGTAATATTCACCACTTACATGTTTTGGTGAGTAAGATACTTTACTGCTCTTCCACTCAACAGCCAATGATACATGGCTGTGAATGTGCTGAGCAGGTTCCAGTGTCAGTGACTGACTAACAGTAATGTGAGTGGTGGGGTCATGGAAACATTACACTGTAAGATAGCATGGAGGCTGTCATACACAGCGTTTCAACACTCACACTGCTGTGACCGGACTGTGTCCAAAGGTTTGCAGAGTCATTTCTTATCTCAGACAAAAATCCTTAAAGGCAAAGTCGTGCACGGGCTTTAATAATACATCACTGTAATGTTAGTTTTGGATTACTTAAAAGAAATTAAATCTCACTGTTTTGTTTCTCTTTCTATTTCCTGTGTGTGTTCCAGATATGTTAGTATCAGTTCGCTGTCCTTCAGTGCAGATGCACAGTTCCTGTGTGCCTCCAGCAACACTGAGACGGTCCATATCTTTAAACTGGAGCAGCACAGCCCAAGGTTGACTCTCTCTTCCTTTTTCAAGCTTCTTTTTTCAGTTACTCACTATCTAATTTTGAAAAGAAAATTGTGTTGAGAATAATATTAATCCTATTATATAAAGTCATATGTTAATTAATGTAAATATTCACAGTCACTTATTAGGTGCATCTATAAAAGTAGTTGGCACTGGATTGGACCCACTTTTTCTCTTCAGCATTAATTCTTAATGGCAGAATTTCAACAAGGTGTTTCTGTGTGGGGTTTGCATGTTCTCCCTGTGTTTGCGTGGGTTCTCTTCAGACACTCTGTCTTAATCCCACAGTCCAAAGACATGCAGTTAGTGGTTAATTGGTGATTCTAAATTGTGAATGCAAATGGTTTTCTGTCTCTAAGTGTTAGACTGGGGACCCTGTCTCTTGCCCTAACAGCTGCAGCCTTGTATTGGATAACCAGAAGATAATGGATGGATGCTGAAAATATTCCTTAGGTCTTTTGGAGCATATTGACATAATAGTATCACACAGCTGCTGCAGATCTGCCTGCTGGTCAGCTGTAAATCTCCTGTTCATCAGATCCCAAAACGTGTGAGGCTGGAGGCCATTTGAATATAGCAGACTCCCTGTCATGATCAAGAAAGGGATGGCTTGAGCTTTGAGATATAGGGTGTTATTAGACAATGGTGCACCGTGTATAGGGATGTGCATGCTCAGTAACAATACTTTGGTAGGCTGAGTAGCATTTAGATGATGCTCTGTTGTTTCTAAGGGACCCAAAGCTAGCCAACAAAATACTCCTCCACACCATTACATGTGTGGAGGAGTATTTGGCCAACTTTGCCTAAACCATTGATAAAAGGTAGGAGGAATCAATTTTTTCATGTTGTTTATGCCAAATTCTGACCTTACCATCCAAATATTTCAGCAGAAATTGAGACACGTCAGATTATACAATCTTCTATTGTCCAGTTTTGAAATGTAGCCTCAGTTTCGTGTTCTTAGCTGAAGGAAGTGGCACCTAGCGTGGTCTCCTCCTGCTTCATGGTTTGATGTGTTTTGTGTTCAGAGATGCTCTTCTGCCCACCTTGGTTGTAACAAGGGGTTATTCGAGTTGGTTTTTTTCGTCCTGTCAGCTTGAAGCAGTTTAGTAATTTTCTCCTGACCTTCTGACATCAACAAGGCATTTTCACCCAGAGAACTGCTGCTTACTGGACATTTTCTCTTTTTCAGATTTTCTGGAAATTCTAGAGATGGTAGTGCGAGAAAATCACAGCAGATCAGCAGTTTCTGAGATGCCCATCTGGCACCAACAACCAAGCCTCATTCAAAGTCACTTAAATCATCTTTTTTCCTCTGATGCTCGGTTTGAACTTTAGTAGAACTGGTGTACCTAATAAAGTGGCTGGTGATAACTGATAATAAACCATTATTTAGATGAGTATTATCCTGCTTCACCATTACTATTATTTTATTTTGCACGGGGGACTCACTGACAGTTGAGATGCTTTTGTCTCAAACGTTGCTCTTCCTAACCAGAGTAAATGAATGCCTCGGCCTCTCTGCTGTGTTATTATTAAAAACAGCACTCTTTTCTAACTCTCATTGCTCCATTATATTATAAAACTGTTATCTTTAGTAGTCTTTTATTCATGTTAAATGTTTTCTTTCTCTTTAACTACAAAGCATCTTGTTTGATTCCAGCCAAGAGGAAGAGTCCCCTACATGGTCAGCATATGTGGGGAAAATGTTCACAGCAGCCAGTACCTACTTACCCACTCAGGTATCTGACATGATGAATCAGGACAGAGCCTTTGCCACAGTGCGACTCAACATGTTCGGTCTGAAGAACATTTGTGCCCTCGCTACGTAAGAGAACTACAACTATACAGGTATATTGAAAAAACACAAGTCTGTATCTGTGCAGGTTCATTTATATTGTGTGTGTGTTGTTTTTGTTGATGTTGTTGTCAGGATTCAGAAGCTTCCTCGCCTGCTTGTGGCATCTTCAGATGGGTTTCTTTACATCTATAATGTGGATCCACAGGATGGAGGCGAGTGTGTCCTTGTTCAAAAGCACAGGTGTGTATATCTTAGTGGGATGTACAGGTTATAAATATGGCAGGAAATCCTCATTCTAAATTAAAATGTATACTTATTTTGGTTCCCCTTGACTTACTCTAACTGAAAAGTTAGACATCTTGAGGCAGATAGAAAGGTGAAGATGAAGATGTAATCATTAGAGATGGACCGATCCGATATTACGTATCGGTATCGGTCCGATACTGACCTAAATTACTGGATCGGATATCGGAGAAAAATAAAAAATGTAATCCGATCCATTAAATATCACGAAAGCACCTCACAAAACTTGCAACACGCCGTAACTCGCCTCAGAACGTTAGCACGTCGGAGCAGTATGCATCACGTGATAGAGCGGCTGTGGCATGCGGGACCTGTCGGTGGTCTGGATAGCATTTGGAGCTTCGCTAGCAACCCGGCATTTCATCTCCGACAAAGTTATCCCCGAGAGCAGTAAAGCAAGTGTGTAAGTCCATCTCTGAATGTTTGTAAAGCATTCCTGCGTTAAGCTTAACAAACGATATATGGAGCAACTGCCTCTTCTTGCTGCTACTTCAATCATGAAACTGCTTAATGATCAGCTGATCGGCTTTTCTGTCGCAATTCCGTCTCTCTGGTTTGTTTTTAGCCCACTTTGCACCAGAAAGAGGAAACCAGTGGATAAACAACAGCAGCACGTTTAAGCTTGATAAGCTGTTGTTAGAATTTATTTAATATTACTTTCTACACCAGGATCTTTTTCTACGTAGCTGACGCTGGTAACTGAGCAGGGGCGGATCTAGCAAAGTTTAGCCAGGGGGGCCGATAGGGCATTAACAGGGAAAAGGGGGCACAAAGACATACTTTTCTTTCTTATTCTCATTTAAAATGTCTAGCTTTTAATAAATAATTATCTGACACGCAAAGTTTTAATTTGATGTAAAATGAATAGAAGTCAATTACTGTATATAGTGACTATTAAGTCTAATATATATACCCTAGTAAGCTATAGTACTTTTTCCTTTGGGAAGGTACCATCTGTGCAGTCTGCAATTTTGTTGAAGAAAGATGTTGAATCTATTTAATATTTCTTGAAAAATAATTGATTTCTGTGCATTTTTTTTTCACACTGCATCAAATTAAGGTTGATTACGTCGATTAAGCATCATGAGGTGGAGTGTGAGGGGTGGTTCCCTATTTTTTATTTATTTATCTTTGTTGTTGCTGGGAGTTGGAACCCTATTAGTTAGGTTGCTTAATATTTACGCTAAGTACTCTTTAAAATACCAGAATAGGGAGGATGGTGTAGGTTTAAGTTTATTAGATTGATCAGTATTGCTGAACTATGAAATTTATTTATTTTTTTGCATACAGGTATAACAGAATAGCTTTAGTGTAGTTGTTGTTTTAAACTTGAGTATGAACTTATACAAAATGCAGCAAGATATTTAAAAAAACAGTTTTGTTGATTAAAAAACACTATATCGGATTCATATCGGTATCGGCAGATATCCAAATTTATGATATCGGTATCGGTATCGGACATAAAAAAGTCGTATCGTGCCATCTCTAGTAATCATGTGCACTATAATCACATGTAGGAGCTGAAAACGCTTGAATGCTATTTTTTTGTATCTGTATGCATTTAAACAGTTGTCCATTTCCTTACTTCCATACTTTTCCATCTTTTGTTGCTGTTTAGAAATCTCACATTGTTGTGCATTCCTGTTGTCGCATTATCTTAGGTGTTAAATCCTATTCAGCCCATTTCTTCCATGCTTCCTCAGGCTCTTTGAGTCCAATGAGGAGCAGGTGGACCAGAAGGAAGAGGAGAACCCCGAGAATGTCCCTCCACAACCACCTAGCCAAACATATGCTGCCACTGTGGCTCTCCCCACGACCGCACCCTCCTCCACCACTCTAATGGGTAAGATTTAAGGCTGACACTTTAAAATGAGCATAGTCAGTATACTTTATGTTTAATGGCTATTAAACACAGCTGTAAATAGTGTGTGTATGTTCAACTCTTAGTATTGTTGTCAAGCGACTCCTGTTTAAATGAAGCTTGTTTCTTTATAGTTAAAACCCTAGCCATCCAAATATGATCAGAAATATTTGAAATTTTAAAATGCTCTTTCTTTGCTTCTTTCCAGGCTACTCCGAAGACGGTGGAGCCCAGAAGGGTGAAGTCATCCCTGAGCACGAATTTGCTGAGGGCCCCGTTTGTCTGGATGATGAGAATGAGTTCCCTCCGGTTGGAAACCAGAATAACTGACCAAATTCCCCAGGGTACCCTCCCTGCCCCTGCCCCTGCACACAAACCAGACTTACCTGTTTCTAGTAGGAAGGTTGGACAAAATATTCCTAATGTGTTGCGACATTGTGGCTTCCCAACCCTCTCACAAGTTACCCTGCACACCTAAAGTTAAATCTTGGAAGGATATTACCTTCTTGTATTTCTGTATTTTGTGCACCCATTGTTATTTGTAAAGGATATAGAAAAAAACACTAAAACAGAGCAGAAGGTCCACTCATCCTAAAGAAAAAAACATCAACAGAACATTTGTTCTTTAAGTCAAAGGCTGTCTGAACCATCCTAATGTTAACTCCCATATACTACCACTAACAACAGTGTTAAACATGTTGAAATAATCACTGTGCACAGCTAGAAATTCTGACTTTTATACTACTGTTGAATATATGTATTGTCCAACGACAAATCATTACTATGGTAGCAACCTAAAGAGCAGGTAAGTAGTATGAGCTGACCGACAATACTTAAGCTCAATAATATCCAGGGGTTAAAATAACAAAAGTGCTCCTATGGCCTCAGTCACACTAGGAAAAAATTGGCAATTGGCAAGTTTTTTTTGGGACCAAATACAAATTGTTGACCAACTGGTCACCCAGAGGTTGAGTGTACAGTGCCCCCAACCTCTGAGCGATTGCTTTTGATTGCAAGGCATTTGCACAGGTCATCTGGGGGGAAGCAACCTGCCTCCAAATTATTTCAGTTATTTCAGATTTCCAAATAATTGCCAGCTTATTTATAAATGCAAATAGAACGCCAAAATGTTGCAGTAAGTTGCTGCAACCCGGAGTCAGTCTGCGTGGATGAGGATCTCGTCTGCACCATCATGTTTATTTCTCCAAGTGAGGATACAATGAATCGCGTCACTGTCAGTTACAAAGATTTGTGGTGGGCAACTCACTGCAAGCTGCACTGAATTCAATGCTGCAAAGCATGTCTTATGTTCAGACTTTCAGAAGGCTGTAGGAGAACCACATATGAGTATACAGCTTGTCATCCTTTTTACAGTGAGTTACAGTGTTTAATCACATTTCAGCGTTGCCTTTTCTCAGCAGCGTGCACACAGAGCAAGATTCATTTTTCTTTCTTTCTCTTTCTTTCTTTCCCTCGACAGACACTAATACATACATTACATGTGTCTTTCAAAATTGAGCTATCAGTGGGACTGTGCTAGTGTATTATAGCAGTGTCTGAATGTTATAGTATGTTAGGATTAGTTAAATTAATATTTTATGCTTAACAGATGCCTTAATTCAAGGTTTTCTAACTGTGGGATGTGAGACAGCAGCCCTGGTGCATAACTCCAATTCAGGTTCACAAAGTGTACATAGATTTCAGGTATATGAAGGAAGTGTTTGCAGTGAAGTAAATCTCTGGATAAAACCTGGGCTCCGCCTGAACCTCAGTTCTCAGGGCCACACAGTCCCCAGTTATTCATAACAAAATAAGAGATCACCGTTATCCTTTTAAAGTCTGAGCAATGAAATTAAGACAGAAAATTGAGTGTTTATTGACCCTTCTAACGCTTTAAAATTAATTAAATATTAATTTTGATATATGAGTTTTAACTTGTATCATGCTTACCACATCTGTGTTTTTCTTTGCAATTTATTTCTTAAAAAATGTGTTTTGCAATTTTTTCAGGGGGGAAAGAAATCACACTGATGATGTAAGATTCTCTAAAACTCATGTATCAAGTTTGACACACTAGAAGTTAATGTGTTGTAGCATAAACATGTTGATTCTCCTTCCGCCTTCTCTCACTTTTCTCAACTGTCCCACTGTTTTCAGAGCAGAACGTCCCTGAAACCTGAATTCAAACTGTATCGTGTTGTTATTACATTTCTGGTATCCTCATTTTTGAGCCACACAGTTACGTTGCTCTTGATATAATGTTGGTCATTGATGGAATGAATTAGCTGCAGCTGTTTGTTTATAAATTTATAAAGTTTTCCCAGTCCACTTGTGCTGAGTCCACCCTTGGCTCTGGTAGGACTGACTGAGGACTGAGGTAGACGGCAACAGATTTCAATTAGGGTATTATTGCATACAGCGCTTAAGTGCCAACTTAACCCTGTTTAATCAAAAATTTATAGCAGACTGACTTCGTCTTATTACCGTTTTATCCCAGTTTTATTGCCAAATTGACGCACCAAAGTTGGTTTAAAGACAGCAGCTGAGCATTGCTTCAAAATGATCTGTCTTTGAAGAGACCATTTCAAAGGCAATACCACTGCAAGTTAATTGCATACAGGCATAATTTTTTTTTTCCGCACAGCAGTCTCCGACCGCTGTTTTCCCTAGTGTGACTGGTCCCTGGGAGGTATGCTTAAAACTCACCTAAGATTTTACTTCTTAACAAGCCAAGTGCAATGTTAAGTCTTAGGACATTTATCAGGGCCATTCCTGTGTATGGGGCTCCAGAACATTTCAATCAGTGGTCATAAAAATGTATGATACCTCAGGAGAGACAAGCAGTAGTTCACTCAGAAAGAAATTATACATAGATATTATACAATACACTATTTAAATCACGATACATGCCATAAGTATCATATGACTTGCCGATGCAGCTGTGATACTAATTATGGTAGCAATACACGAGACTGAAAAATCCTGCAGAGTCACAAATGTAACCTGATGAAATATTTTGCTCTGTAGGTGCAGCAGTCGACAGCTAAATGCAAATCCTGGGACGAGCTGTACACGACAAAGCTACAGGTCCATTGTTTTCAGTGCAAGCCTAAAAAACGTGTTATTTACTTAATAATTCTGAATATGTTAACATATACGTCAAGTTATTTTTACATTAATGCATTAAGTATCCTTTTTGTGTAATGTGTTACACATCAACACATAGACTTAACATTCGTAAAATATATGTTAATGGGTTTTTACAGTGTATAATGTGTATATAACATTTCTTTATAGTACTGTTGTAATAAGTAACATAGTAATATGACTTGCCAGAAGGTGGCGCTGTTAGGGCACCTGTGAGCTGCATTGAGCTGTTCAATACTGGACATTTACACCAGAGACTCATTAAATCTTAGAAATGATTTGACCTCTGCAACAAGTTTTGTTTTGTTTGTTTTTTATTTGTAATTATATTATAAATGTTTGAATATTATAATAAAAGCCATCAAATATTCAACAAGATAACAATAAGGATCTATTTTCAGATGTTTGGTCTCCAAAATTTGATTGTCGCAACAAAAGTCTCTGCCCTAAGCCCAATCCTATCCACTAAATTTAGTATGTCTTATGATCTGATATAAGATGTGTTATTTTTCTAAAATTACTGAGAATTACTCCAGCCACTGTTTTACTAACAGGCCAAAGTTCATCCACCTACTTCTCTTTGCCCTCTCATCTTGTTTGTACATGTCCTGTAGCCTCTGGCCATTGAACCCCTTCACTAATGGCTTCTTCTACAAACAAAGTGCTAATCACATTTTTTTAAAGAGTGAGACTTGTTTCTCCAGCTGTGAGCCTGTCTTATCAGCCTCTTGTGTGAGTGTTTACATGTGAATCCCACCCTCAACCCAGCCTGGGGCAACGACAAACAGTCTGTGTCAGGTCACAGCACGGTGCTGCTGACTCGTCTGTCCTGTAATCTGCGATGGACACTGACTTGTCAGTGGCGATGTCCCATAATAGCTTCTCCCTCCTCCGAGCGATCCTCTCCGCTACCACCTGGTATTCAGTTGTCTTGACATCCAAAGGTGTTTCCTCAGCCTCATCACGCTCAAGATCAAATATTAGTGGAGGATCGTGGACCTGCTGCTTTCCTGTTTCTCCACCGCATGCTTCTGCTGCACCTATAAAGAAACAGGAATACATGCATTCCCCATAAGCCCCTTTTCGCCTACATTAAATTGAAGAGTGTTCTGAAACGCTGCTGAGTTACTACTTTAGTTCAGGGTTTAGAATTATTTAAATAAATGCAAAGATTTTTGCAAGATGATGCTTCAGGATGAGAATGAATCTGCTACAATGTAGCCTTTAGGGTTGTTTTTCTCTTTTAAACATCTGTCTGCAGAGCAGGGTCACCAGTCTGGTACCACCATGATGACATTATGTAAACCATCCACCACAGTGGTAGGGCATAACAAGCAGCACTGCAAACATATGTGAATAAACACGTCATCAGCATTAGAGAAGTTTGTTTCTCAAGCTGTTTTAATAACATGACATCATGCCCGACTGTAGTGTAATGGATTGTGGATGGTGGGCACGCGTGCCCTCCATTTGACCAGTACCTGTGATGTAGAAAGCTTTGTGTCTCCCACTGCGAACTGTCTGAAGGTCACCAAACCTCCCTGCAGCACCACTGTTAGGGTGGAAGAGAAACTACAGAAAAGAAGGATTGATGTCTGCAGGCAACTCAAAAATACAACATCACTGTGAAAAGTACACTCGCAGGCCACTTGGTAATACAACTTGCTAATACCAGGCTAAACCCTCTTTGGGATTCAGAACTGCCCTAAATCTTCACGGTATAAATAATCAAAGCATTCAATAAGTTGTCAAAACTCTCAGAGATTTTGGTCCACGTCGACACGATAGTGTCAAATAGTGGCCCAGATTTGTCATCTGCATGCCCATGATGCAAACTGCTTGTTTCACCACATCCAAAAGGTGTAAGAGATTGTGAGGTTTGCGACATGGCATTTTATCCTACTTGAATGAGCTATCAGAACATGGGTACATGTGGTCATAAAAGCATGGATATAGTTAGCAACAATACTCAGGTTTTGGCATTTAAACGACTGGTACTCAATTAGTTCTCAGAGAATATAAGAAAGCATCCCTCACACTATTACACTACCAGCAGCAGACTGAACCATGGACACAAGCCAGGATCGTTCAATGCTTTTATTCTATTCAAGCCAAATTCTGACCCCGCATTTAGAGATGCTCTTCTGATAACCCCGGTTGTAATGAGTGGTTATTTGAGTTACTGTTATCTTCCCATCAGCTGGTCATTCTTCTTTGACCTATGTCATCGACAAAGCAGTGTTGACCAAAGAACTGTCGCTCACTGGATATTATCTCCTTTTCCTGGACCATTCTTTGCAAACCCTAGAGATGGTTGTGCAGGAAAATCCCAGCAGATCAGCTGTTTCTTAAATACTCAGACCAGCCTGACTGGCACTAACAACTGCTGAACAGGTGTACGTAGCAAAGTGGCCAGCAAGTGTATACAGCTAAATATAAATTCAAAGTGAATTTTTTTTTCACCTCATGGCCCAACTGTTCACCATGTAGGAGGATATTTGTGGCATCAATGCCATCATAACGTCTGTCAGAAGGGAGTGTTACCCCCGCCAGAGACAGAACAGTTGGGAAGATGTCCATACCACTGCACAAAGAGATAAGGAGTGAGTAAGCACTGTTTTTAATGGCTGGTAAAAGACTGTTGGGTGAGTCAGTAAACAAGGTTCTTCTGTACTCTTTGGCTTTATGACCGTGTAGGGTAGTCATATATTTTATAGGATCTATAAAATTGCTCATCTATATTCACAAATATATTGTATGCATACTGTATACCTATTTAAATGATATAAACTAGCCTGTGCACGCTACTAAAGTGGTGCACCTGAGCAGGGACGAGCTGGTGGTATTTGCAGGAATCCTTCCAGGCCAATAAGCCACTGTAGGCACTCTGTGACCACCCTCCCACGTAGTCTGCTTAGCTGAACCGCCACCTAGTACACAGGCAGAAAAAAATGTAAATATGATGATGCAAAGCAATAAAGTGGACGTTATACTGCTCAGGAAGCTTATTTTATTTACCTTTGCTGGTCTGCCATTTGCCTCTGAAGGGCCCTACGCTTCCTGCATACTGGCATTTCTGTTCCCATGGACCGTTGTCACCTGTAAAGAGTGTGCACACAAGGCAAGACATTCAAGACAGTATTACAGGCTTTGTCAGAATATCAGACATGAATCCAGGTGACCAACCAGTGAACCAGATGAGTGTATTGTCTCTGTCTGTGGCCTCAGAAGCATTCTTTATTGCCCCAACCAGACTATCCAGCTCTCGCAGACTGGCAGCATACACTCCACTATTTGGGTGATTATCAGTGGTAGGGGCATCTGGAGATAGTGGAGGGGCCAAGGGGACGTGCATATGAGCAAGTGCTATGTAGAGCAGATAAGGTTGTCCTCGCTCACTGAAAATACAATTAATAAAAGGAAACTGTGTCAAAAAAATAAGGCTGGCGGATGCTGCATTGAAAAAATAAACTATTGGCTTACAAGCAGATTTGTATTAAAGGTAAATGACCTGACAAACTCTTCATTCACTGACTGCCAAATACTATTTCAGACACTTGTCACAGCAACATAACAGTAATCCTGGACAAACACAGTTATGGGGTACTTGGAGAGCAGCCATCAGCGGTGTATTTCCTGCTGATGATGCCTCAGGATATCTGCCATGCTATTGTGCTGTATTGTGCTTCATTCAAAAGCTCCAAACCAGCTTCTACATCAGAATTACCCATTTTTACTCATGCTTAAACTGAAACAAAACCATGTCTGTCAAAAAACAAGCAGTTCTGTGCTTGCAATTAAATTTTTCCATCCAAAACACAGCATTATCAACTTAAAAGAGCTTCACTGATAAAAAACAAACAAACAAAAAAACCCTTCTATGTCTTTACAGCTCATTACTTACAATCACAGCTACACTCGTTCAAATGATGCAGTCATGTAACATAAAGGCATGTTTTTTGTTATGTTTGTAAATTTAATATAGCATATTTCAAAAATATATACTCTACTGCTCTGTTAGCAGGCTATATTCTGTTATTAACAATTTCCATCAGGAATGGTTCAGAAGTCATAATGCACACCACAGAGCCATACTAAAACATTGTGGTAATGTTCTTTCATTACGATAAACATAGACAACTGTGTAGACTGCAGCAGTTTCTCCTTTTGTCATCCAAGGCAATCAACTACAGATGTCTGCAAGAGCTACCTGGTTTCACCCCCCCACCATGTGTCGACAGAGGATCCACAGTACATGCATATCCTCAGGCAATAAAGCAGCATTTTGAAACACTGTTCAGATCAAGCCGATGATAAAAGCCTCACGTGGAATCATTCAAAGAGAATCATATGCACAGACATAGTAACAGACAACAGTTTCTATTGTTGTGGAAGTAATGCGTGAAACTCTAAATCACATCAGATTTCACTTCTTAACTTTCACACACACGCATATTGTCTAAAGAAAGATGTAACATACCTGGCTGTAGGGAACTAGGGCATTTTTGGCTCTGACACATGGTTGCAAAATAAGGCTCAGGAAACGCTGTGCTGCTTTAATGTACATTTTTTTACAGCATATTTGCACTACAGTAACCTTTCTAAACTTAACACAGGTAACTCAGGAGGTGCAAATATGTTTTTAGCTCATACAGTTCTGTACTGGGTTCAACCCAGTACTAGGAAGGTGTAAGGTCTGTGTAAATTAGTGCAACCTCATTGTACCTTGCATTGTGTATAATCCGGAGTGCAGCAGACTTGTATTGCTCTGTTAGTGTCCACAGGTCAAGCGGCTGCTCCACAATAGTGCTATTTTCAATCAGAGGAAGGCCGATTCTGGAATAACAACCTCCATGTATGTTCCTCTTCAATCTAGAGCACAAAAGCAATAGATTGTAATAAAACTACATTTCGCTTGGTGAGGCCTTGGAAGAAAGAACTGGCATCCATTCATGGTTGTTATAGTATAGTAAAAAAAAAATACTTCTAATAAATAAATAGCTACTTGCAAAGTATTGCTAGTCACTGTGCAACCTATACTTTCATTATTGTGTGACACTGTCACAGTACTACACCTGATCACTTGTGGTCCATGTGAGTCACAGGGGAGGCACTGGGGCAGGTTATATCCTGGGATATCAGTACATCCCATGTCATTACTGAAGGGAATACCTAAGTAGTAGTCAAAACCTGCACAAGAGATATAGAAAATATTGCAAATATTGATCAAAGTATCAGCATGTTATCACCTTACCATAAAAAAGGTCTTATCTCTCAACTCTCTACACATGTCCTTATGGTAACTAGAGTAGTCAGGTATTTTTCCCTGCACTACCTGTTTATACCTGCCTGAGCACAAGGCTAGTCAGTGCTTTAAAGATGCTGATGTGAAACTTTTGTGGTTGTGGTGCAGGGAAGGGGATGGGACAGGGGCAGTTGTAAGTCTGTCCTGTGTGTTGTCAGGTGCAAATATGTTGTCTCACTAGACACAGCTGGTTGGAGGACGTGATTAGTGACCCTGTGCAGTCTGCTCCCTGCAGTGAGGTTGGGAAATGTTTCACAGATACCAAACAACAAAACTTAAGTGGAAAGATACAGCATTGTGCAACAGGAAAACTGTCTACATTAACCCACTGATCACTGTTTTATGTGAAACACACAAAAAGTATCGAATGCTCAACTGCTAGATAAATTCCTGCACATTAATTTTTTCAGCATTTCTTCTGGCTGTACTGCTGCCGTTTTGCTAACTCTTAGCAGCTCTTAGCAGCTGACTATACACTCTTATACTTCTATAAATTCTCAAAGTATAGAATAGCTTGTGGTTTCCAGTTGAAACATACAATTTACTGTGATTTAGAACAGAGTTTTTGAAACCTTATCAGTACATTTAAATAAAATTGCGTATCAAATTGTGTATCAAAGGTTTACATATTGAAGTGACAAAAGCAAAAGTCTAATATACTGTCATGGTAAAAGAAAGCACAGTGTGTGTCGTTTCAAAGGTTTTAAAGGTAGAATGGTTTAGTTTTGTGATGTTAAATGTGAACAAAGACTTCTGCATTGATGTACCAAAGTATTGCAGAGTGAAATGTGAGGCCATCTGTCTGACAGCTTGTCCAACACATTACAGTGATCCCACATGTAGCAGCATATCCACATCAGAATGACTGACAAAGACAAAATCAAGATGTTATAATGGCCCAGTCAAATTCCAGACCTCAACCTGACTAAAATACTATGTTGGGGCATTAAAAGAGCTGTGCATAAACCTCAGCAACCTTTGAAAGCGAGGGAAGACAACATGGGGGACAAAGTCACACAGAAAATGAATATTTAAAATTATTGCTGCTAAAGGTGATTCTATAAGCTATTAAACCATGGACTACACTTATTTTTTAAACACTGCTTCCACATTTTGGCTCAGTTTTTGTTAAATGAATAATGACACAGTGTAATATATCATTATATTATTTTATTATATTATATTATTATGCTTATATTTTGCACTTAAATAGTTCTTATCTAAAACTAACTGCTATTTTTTCCACTACATGAAGTTGACAGACACTTTGCTTAAATGTCCCACATACCTCTGTTAGTTGGACTGTATAGTCCATTGTGTCCAAGATGCCATTTCCCAATCATGGCAGTGTGATATCCTGCCTTGTGTAGTAGCTGGGGTAAGGTAACTTCAGACAGAGGCAGGCCAGCTAGAGACTTCACCCCGAAGTTGTGAGTCACCCCGTTTCTTAGGCCATAACGACCTGTCAGGATAGCAGCACGGGACGGAGAGCATGTCGAGGCTGGGGAGTGGAAGTCGGTCATTCTAGAGAATTAAAAACATAAAAATATTTTATCGTCATACCATCTTGTGGTTTTGTGTTATTCTTGAATTTTTTAAGTTTCTGTTTAGTTTTCATTATTATTCTAACCACATCAAGCTTCACTTTTTCTTTATTTCACTGTCATTTTAGTGAAATTTTCTTGCAAAATCACTGGCTTCTGATTTTATTATTCTATTTCCCAGACTGTGTTCCCTGTTTTGTTTATGTATCTGTGCTTCATAACTTTCATTGTCTCTTTCATCTTGGTTAATGTGCAGGAGTCTTCTTGTCTCAATATTATCTGACTTTTGGTTGTTGGCAGGTTTACAATGGAGAGTTCTTTTTAGTGTCTAGTTCTAGCTATCCTGCATGGCTTTGTGACTGTATGCATCTCTCATACTGACTCCTCTTGTTATGAACCGTTTCCTTGTGTGTTCTGCTCTGTGTTATCTGTGTAAATACATGATCAAGATGCTTTTATGTCCTGTGTTTCACGTTTTCTGGATTTCTGTTTGTTCCGGTGTTGCCTGATGCCTTCTGTCATGCTTTCTTGTTGTTGTGCTTCCACTTTTGTTCCTTTTCCCATGGTCTGTGTGAGAACTTTGTCTTTAAAAGGACTCACAAATAAAGGCTCCACTTGTAACTTAACTTCCTGCCTCAAAGTCTTCCTCTAACATAATATCCCATATATTTTCTCTATGGACTTCAGGTCAAGCAAACTGGCTTGCTAATCAAACAGTAATAACATGGTCAACAATTTATTTGGTAGTAGTTTTGGCATTGCTGCTGTGACGGCCAAATCCATGGCCACACTCTAAAGTCGGTAACGCTTGTGTATTTTCATTTCTTCATTTGAACACAATAACACATTTTAGTTTCCAATAAGTTTATTGATTGGTTTGGATACATTTGTTCCATTTGCAAGCGCGCACATTTAGGTTATGTATTCATACCAGTTCATTATTTTGTTTGACTTCTGACTAACTACTTACCTGCCATCATCCCTGGGAGTTGCCGGACAAAAGGGGGTGGACATGGTTTGAAACCACTAAATACAAAGAGCGATAATTGGACCGCACCACCACTTCCTGCTGAAGGGGAGAATGTGTATTTTCTTTAATTTAAAAAAAGCTTTTGTATTTGATTAGATATTTGAGTTTAGGGTTCAGTGGTTTTGATTTTCTTCTTTGGTGTTTAGTTTATAAACAAACCACGCAGTACTGCATCATTTTCGTGGTTTATAATTGTGTTTTGTCTAGTTACCCCTCGTGTGTCATAGTGGTCTGATCAGCCATTATATATACCCTTGTGTGTCATTTCCTGTTAGGTCAGTTATGTTTGTTTGGGCAGTTGCTTGGTTTGTTAAATTTGCAGTCTTTGCCTGAGCTTCGATTTGTTTCTTTGATCTCTTTTATGAGCTCAACATTTGGTATTTTTGTAAATATGATTTTTGGGGTTAAATAAATGGAAACCCTATTTTCTATTCATTCCTTTGAGTCCTCCTGCTTTTTCAACTTGGTCCATCACAGTTGCCATGTGCTATGCCTTGTTGGAAAAGGAAATCAGCATCTCCATAAAGAATGTCAATAGATGGAGGGCTCAAAAATGACTAAGCTGATTGTGGATTTCATCAAACACACTGAACCATCCGCCACCAATATGAGAAGATAGTATGGCACTCAAAATCACAGACTCCCACCGGACTTGTATTCTTAATCTCTCTGGTGTTCCTCTAGAGTGCAGGTCCTCGATTTCTAAACACAATATTGACTTTTGTCTAAAAAGAGAATTTTGGGCCACTGAACAACAGTCCGCTTACTTTTCCCCTGAGCTCAGATAAGATTAGACTTAATTAGAAATGCAAAGGTCACAGCTCTTTTTCAGAAGACAGCAATGTGTGCTACCTCTTGATGCACTGACAAAATCTTCACTCCACTCCTTGTAATGCTCTGGAGGTTGGAACCATCCCTGTTGCTTGTACATCTTTTCCTGTGACACTAATTATTAACTAATTGTGGTAGTGTGGTTAATAATAATTACTTATTATTAATCTCTAGCTCAGTTCCAGAGCATGCCTTCATCCTGTGTTGCTCACCTCAAACCCAACCGGCCGTGACAGATGGCTGCCCCTCCATGAGCCTAGCTCTGCTAGAAGTTTCTTCCTGTTAAAAGAGCATTTTTCCATCCCACTGTTGCCAAAGCGCTTACTTAATTGAATTGTCCCCTCCAGTCCACCTTCCATTAATATTCTTTGATACAGTACCCTGTGAACACCAAGCCTTTTTAGCTTTAATGACTGTCAAAGCAGCAGTATTCTCCATCACTGAGTTTACTAGTACTGAACTATACAGTGGGGCAAAAAAGTATTTAGTCAGCCACCAATTGTGCAAGTTCCCCCACTTAAAATGATGACAGAGGTCAGTAATTTGCACCAGAGGTACACTTCAACTGTGAGAGACAGAATGTGAAAAAAAAATCCATGAATTCACATGGTAGGATTTGTAAAGAATTTATCCGTAAATTGGGGTGGAAAATAAGTATTTGGTCACCTCAAACAGGGAAAATCTCTGGCTCTCACAGACCTGTAACGTCTTCTGTAAGAAGCTTTTCTGTCCCCACTCGTTACCTGTATGAATGGCACCTGTTTGAACTCATCATCTGTATAAAAGACACCTGTCCACAGCCTCAAACAGTCAGACTCCAAACTCCGCCATGGCCAAGACCAAAGAGCTTTCGAAGGACACCAGGAAAAGTATTGTAGACCTGCACCAGACTGGGAAGAGTGAATCTACAATAGGCAAGCAGCTTGGTGTGAAAAAATCAACTGTGGGAGCAATCATCAGAAAATAGAAGACATACAAGACCACTGATAATCTCCCTCGATCTGGGGCTCCACGCAAGATCTCATCCCGTGGGGTCAAAATGATCATGAGAACGGTGAGCAAAGATCCCAGAACCACACGGGGGGACCTGGTGAATGACCTGCAGAGAGCTGGGACCAAAGTAACAAAGGTCACCATCAGTAACACACTACAACGGCAGGGAATCAAATCCCGCAGTGCCAGACGTGTTCCGCTGCTGAAGCCAGTGCATGTCCAGGCCCGTCTGAAGTTTGCCAGAGAGCACATGGATGATACAGCAGAGGATTGGGAGAATGTCATGTGGTCAGATGAAACCAAAGTAGAACTTTTTGGTATAAACTCAACTCGTCGTGTTTGGAGGAAGAAGAATACTGAGTTGCATCCCAAGAACACCATACCTACTGTGAAGCATGGGGGTGGAAACATCATGCTATGGGGCTGTTTTTCTGCCAAGGGGACAGGACGACTGATCCGTGTTAAGGACAGAATGAATGGGGCCATGTATCGTGAGATTTTGAGCCAAAACCTCCTTCCATCAGTGAGAACTTTGAAGATGAAACGAGGCTGGGTCTTCCAACATGACAATGATCCAAGACACACCGCCCGGGCAACAAAGGAGTGGCTCCGTAAGAAGCATTTGAAAGTCCTGGAGTGGCCTAGCCAGTCTCCAGACCTCAACCCCATAGAAAATCTGTGGCGGGAGTTGAAAGTCCGTGTTGCTCGGCGACAGCCCCAAGTAGTAAACGTTTGACCTCTGTTATTGCCAACAAAGGTTATGTTACAAAGTATTGAGTTGTATTTTTGTTATTGACCAAATACTTATTTGCCACCCTGATTTACGAATAAATTCTTTACAAATCCTACCATGTGGATTCATGGATTTTTTTTTCACATTCTGTCTCTCACAGTTGAAGTGTACCTCTGGTGCAAATTACTGACCTCTGTCATCATTTTAGGTGGGGGAACTTGCACAATCGGTGGCTGACTAAATACTTTTTTGCCCCACTGTATATGCTGGTGTACTGTGCCTCAGATAATAGTATTGAAATACTGACATCAAAAACACCCAAGGGTAGAAACATCCGTCTGATACATAATGAATATAAAATAAGAAAAGGTTCATAGATCTGAATCAAATTCTGTACCGTAGTCCTTGCAGGGCCATCAGGTTGAGGTAAGGTGTGTTGTTTGCCCTCTCTTCGAGCTGATTAGCATCCAGATCACCCCAGCCAATGTCATCTGCCAGTATGATGATGAAATTGGGTTTTTCTTTGGGTTTATCAGCTGTGGGTCCATGCTGGGACACTGTGTGGAGCAGCAGCCCGAATAGCAGCATTGCAGCAGGAGGAAGCTGGGGTGTGCCCTCCGCCATTTTGAATCAAAACCTGCAAAAGATTACTTGCAATTATAACCTTAATTCCCCAAAAAGGGATGCTTTGTAATAATAAAAACAGAAAGCAATGATCTACAAATCTAAAAGCCCATATTCTAATCACAATAGAAAAAATAGAGCAAAGAAAACATAGAAATATTTCACAAAGACTGTTTGTTCACTTTGAATTGTATGGCAGCAACACAGAGACTGAAAAGGAAGGAACAAGACTGAAAATCAATATGCTCGTGATAGCTCCTCCGTCATGGTCGTGGATCTTTTCACTCAGCATTTTCAGTTATGGACTAAGATTTATATTGTTTAGTATTCTGAGTTATTAGTTCTAATTTTTTTATCCATGGATTGTAGATATCAATGGTGTGCTGCTTTGTTTTTATCCTTAGGCTGTAGTTTAGTTCTTGGTTTTAGTTTGTTTACGTTCTCTTCCTTTTTGTTATGTCTCCCTCTGCATTTCCTGACACCTAACACAGAGAAGTCTCCTTTTCTGCGTTCAGTGTTCTCCCGTTTTAGTTACTTCCTGTTTTATTTTGGTAAACTTTGTCCCAGGTGTTTAGCTTTCGGCTTTACTTTCCCAAGTCTTGTTTCCGTGATTGGTCCCAACTATGCTCCCACCTGTTTCCTCTTCTTTGTCGTCGTCTGAATGTCCCCTTGTTTCTTGTCATTTCTTTCCCACTTGGTAGTGTGTTGTCCTTGTTCCACGTCCACTAGTGATTATCGGTTGTTGATTATTAGCTCAGCTTTTGATGTAATAGTTCCATAATAAACCTGCCTCTGGAGCTTATTTTCTATCAAGAGTCCTACATTTTGGTCCACATACTTCCCACCACACTGCCAAATCGTGACAGCCTCAGGAGGAAGTGCATTAAAATCTGCATATGCAGGTTAAAGCTCTACTGTACAAAGTAGAACCAGTGTTTGCACATGATCCAGAAACGCTGCTGTCTGCTCTGGGCAAAAGTGAAATTAAAATGGACTCAGGCAAAGTGAAAAACTGTTCTTTGGTCAGACAAATCAAAATTTGAAATTTTTTTTGGAAGACATGGACATCAAACAAAGGACTATCTGGCTTGTTATCAGTGCTTGGTTCAAAAACCTGCAACTCTGATGGTACATGGATGCATCAGTTCTTATGGAATTGTCAGCTTACACACTTTAAAAAGCAGCATCACTGCTGAAGGGTATATACAAGTTTTAGAGCAACATCCAGATGACATTTTTTTCAGTGAAGTCTTTGTATATTTGAGCACGATGAAGATAAACCACGCACTGCAACGATTACAGCAGCATGACTTCATAGGAGAAGAGATCAGGTGCTGAAGTGAAGACCTTTCACCAGCTGAAAACATCTGGCACACCATGACAGGAAAAATGTGACAAAAACGACCCAGTACAATGTGACCATATTTCTCTCTCAAATGTCCAGCAGCTGGTCTCCTCAGATTATGAGCTGTTGTTAAAAGAAGACTTGATGCTACAGAATGGTGAAAATGCTAGACATCCCTGTGTATCAACACAGCACATCAATAATACAGCTTTATTAACTATCAGGCATTGACCAGTGCTACTAGTTTTAAATCTGAGTGTTTGTGACTGTTGTGCAGTCTAGGATCAGAGTATTATAAACTAGCATGGACCAAGATGCCGCTATGTTTAAGCTTCTATGGAAAATTACTAACTACATTTCAAGATTTTGCAGAGTAAGCTTACACAGAATAAAGAGATCAGTCGATCCAAATTACCTTAAATCATTTCAAAACCTGTTACATATCCTGTAATAAGAGACGCGATCTCTCTAATCATGCAGGTAGTGTTCCTGTTGCAACCCACTTTTTATCAAAGCAGCCTAGTTTGTTGAGGGCAAATCAGTTAGCCTCTGATCACGACCCGTGCTCAACTTTCTGCTTCATCACACCAGCACGTGTGATGTTTGTCTAGTTCCTAACAGTTTTAAGATGGTGTCAGCATTTGTGGTTAAGAATTAATCAACAAAAAAGCTGAAATTTTATAGGTGCATCAAAAGAGTCGTCAGTAAGCCCACTGGGTCAGATGTCAGTGAGTAAAATCTTTTGGCATAGAGCAGCAGAGTTAGTTCCTTGGACAGTATTTGTTTTTTAAAGAATCCTTAAGAAAAAAACAAGTATTACATTATGTATGAATGGACAATGTAACTGTAGAAGGATACCCTAAAAAGTGCAATCCTTAATTCAGGTAAATGGCAGTCATCACTTTTTAACCAAACAAAGTTTAGGGATTTAAAAAACAAACAAACAACAAATCTGTACTTTTCTGATTTGACAAAACGTTTTTCAAATATTCAAGCCTGAGGTTGGGCACAAACTCCCAGTCTGTCTCTCTCTCTCTGGCCAGCTATTAACTCAGAGCACCGCTCAAACAACACCCCAAGTTAAAGAACTTTGTGTGTGTATGTGTGTTTAGTTTGCCGGGGTACTATGAAGAACTGGCTGCAACCAGATCTCTTTAACCCCTTCTTCCACCCCCCACCCCGTTCTCGTTCATGAATGTCAGCTTTTATCTGATACAGCATGCTTGTACACGTGCTTACATATATGTAATATATGTCAGTGTGGGTGTCTGTGTACACGTGTGTGTCCTTGTGAGAGAAAAAAAACGCCTGTGGAAATATGTGCACCATAAGTTAGCTTAAGTTAGAAAGACGTCGCTCGCGCGCCACTTACGGGACTATAGCAACGAGCGAAGACAGGACCCTCTGAAAGTAGCTTCTTACAGGTGAGACAGCTCACTCCGACTTATTACAGCCATGTCATTACAAACGAATACGTTCGCTTTTAATTAGCTACTTCAAATAATTATCCGGCCAACACGCGACGCACAAATACTTACAAACTATTTGTGAGCACTTATTTAGACGTTATTGCCCAAGGGTATCACGCGCCCCCGCAGACGGACCGGATTGCGTCAGTCGCACGAGAACGGACCGTTGGGGGTGGGGCACCCAAAGGTTAACATTACCACCCGCGTCTCTGGCTCTTAATTTAAAGTTATTTCTTTACAGCTAAATATTGTTCAGTGGTCAATTTCCGGCTGTAATTAAACCGTTCTATTTTATGTTATTTAATTTTAAAGCACATATATATCATATTTCTCTATTAATTTGGATCCACACAAAGACGATAAAGGTAGAAAAATTTCAAACGCCTGAAAAAACCCCAAAAGAAAAAAAACAAAACAAGCTGCAGTCTGTGGTTGTCAGTTAGTATTTTTCAACGCCTTAAACATGTCTATTATATCCTTCGGGATTAGTTTCGTCTTGTGACTACTTTCCTTGATGCATTTGATAATATTTAAGAAACGGATCACTTAGGTTATGAAATGATACTTTTAGAACCATTTGTGCGTACTGATTAAACATTAGTTAATTTGTTAGTAAATTAGTTAAATGTTGACCTTTAAAAAACAGTTTATTAAAATCAGTTTTATTTATATATCACCAAATCACAAAAACAGCCCCCTTGAGAGGTTTTATATTGTAGTTTACCCTACAATATATATATAATGTATATTATTACAAGAATAACAGAGAGAAAATCCGAACAGTCAGACAGTGGGAAGGAAAAACTCCCTTTTAACAGGAAGAAATCTCTGGCAGAACCAAGCTCAGGGAGGGCAATCCATCTGCCACAACTGGTTGAGGGTGACTCACCAGCTATTTTATTAGGTACACAAGACCAAAAACCAAAAACTATCCCCCACACCATTACAGTACAACCACCACCAATCTTTTATGTTGTTTATGCAAATTCTAACTCTACCATGTGAATCAAGACTTATCTGACCTGGCAAAATTTTTCCAATCTTCTATTGTCCAGTTTGGACATGAGTGACACCCAGTGTGGTCTTCTGCTGCTTTAGCCCATCTGCTTCAAGGTTTGATGTGCTGTTCATCCATAGATGTTTATTTGCATACCTTGGCTCTAACAAGTGGTTACGTTATTGCTGCCTTCCTATCAGCTCAAAGCAGTCTGGCCAATCTAATCTGACCTCTGTAAAGCCCAGAGATGATTGTGTGGGAAAATCCCTGCAGACCAGGCCATCTGGCACTAACAACCATGCCAGGATCAAAGTCAGTTAAATCAACTTTCTTCTCCATTCTGATGCTCAGTGACCATGTCTACAATCCTAAATACACTGAATTTCTGCTATGTGATTGGCTGAGTTAACAGCCAATCACATGTTCTACTGCTTGAGTTAACAAGCAGTTTATCTAATAAAGGGATGTGTAAGCATATGTATAAAATTAAAATGTTAATGGAAGATTCACTGAACAGCTTAGTAAGTGTCACAAAATATATGTTAAAATGTTTTTATTTTATTTTATTAGTCCTTTATTTATCCAGGTAAAAAATCTCATTGAGATTAAAAATCTAATTTTCAAGAGAGACCTGGCATCATGGCAACAACAGTCAAAATGTGATCCATTGATGTGCTTGTGTGTGTTTGCTTTTGCATGTAATAATAAAGAATATGCATGATGACAGACTTTTATCATTCTGGTCATTCACTGATATTTACATGTTTTACAGAAAAGAATACAGAGTAATTGTGTGGCTCAAGAGTTGGGAGTTCGCCTTGCCGGTTCGAGCCCCAGCGTGGACAGTCTCGGTCGTTGTGTCCTTGGGCAAGACACTTCACCCGTTGCCTACTGGTGGTGGTCAGAGGGCCCGGTGGCGCCAGCCTCGCCTCGGTCAGTGCGCCCCAGGGCGGCTGTGGCTACACACATCACCAGTGTGTGAATGTGTGTGTGAATGGGTGGATGACTGGATGTGTAAAGCGCTTTGGGGTCCTTAGGGACTAGTAATAGTAACTGGCCATTTACCATTTAACTGAAAATTTACAGCAGGTGTACAGAATGCCATAGTTGTTTGTTTGTTTGTTTGTTTTTCAACAATATATGACATGTAATATGAGAAGCCTGTATATCAAAAACAGGATTTACACTATGCTTAACATACCAGCACAGCTTATGAAGGCTAGGTTCAGAAATTTTACAAAATCTGGTAGGAGGGGGATACTTACACAACAGGTTTGCAGCTCTGGAGAGTTATGAGGTCAAACAAACCACGCTGGAGATTATAAATCCAAACACAGGTAGGTTGGGAGACCTGGGAATCCCATAAAAAATACTCAGATGCATGGAAAATGTATAATTCCTGCACATAATTTCACAAAGGAGCTGTATTTCTATATCACCTGGTGGTACATTTAAGGATTTAGGATTTAATCTGTCATTATTGCTTCACTTTTTTCTCCCGTTCTTACAAAAATAAAAACATATTTGCTCAGCTTCATTAATAATTGATCAGGGAGAATGGAGAGACTGAACTTCAGCGGCTGTTGCCTTTCCCCCTCCTGACCATCTTTTGTTGCAGCACTGCCAGTGTTTGTACATTAAACAGATGTCCGTAAGAATGTACAGAGAGACTTTATTTAAAAGGCAAGCAGCTAAAGAAAGACCGATATAAAAGAGGGTGTAACACTATATGAACTTCTACTGGAAACACCAGCCAGTTATCAAGTCAGCTGATTTGAGTAATTTGACAAGGATCAGGCTTACCACCTCTTACTCAGACTGTCTGTGATCAGAAGAGGAACACTTCAAAAAGCTGTGACTCAGTCCTCACAGAGCTGAAGCTGGCTTTTGTGCGGCAGGTACCTACAGCACCACAGCAGCGCGTGCGCCCCCTGATGCTGGATCGTTTATTGCTAGAAGAAAAAAAAAGGCAACTCGCTTCTCCTTACATTTACCGCTCAGGCTGCCGAACGAGAGCAATTTCCAGTTTAAGATGAATTTTCCCCGAATGCGTCATTAAAGTATTCCTGCCGGTTTGTGTGAGCGAAACGGAATTGTGGGTTTGATCTGTAATTACTTACAGCGAGTCCCGGCCAGTGTCCTGCGGCTATGGGCGCATTCTCGTTCCGCTCGTGTTGACGCGTCAGAGCGCCTCTACAGTAACAGTCCAGCATTTGTTGCCACCCTACTTTGTGTTTTTGTCTTAATTCGATCATCCATTCAAAGTACGCACATTTGATTTATTATTATTATTACTTTTTTTTAATTGATTACTTTGCAGTTATGCTAATCCGCTGTTTTTCTTTCCAGGGCATGGGATTGAGTGGTTTCTTGGGGCCCAATGTGTACTCGGAGGTCCCCGACGGTGGCTGGGGATGGGTGGTGGCTGTGGCATTTTTCTTGGTGGAGGTGTTCACCTATGGCACCATCAAAAGCTTTGGCATCTTCCTCCAGAACTTGATAGATGAGTTTGGAGAGACCAACAGTCGAGTCTCCTGGATTGTTTCCATTAGTGTGTTTGTCATGGCATTCAATGGTAAGCACATGTGTTGTTGCTATGTGGCTGCAGCTTTAAAAAACTTAACATTACATGCGTACAAAAATAACATTGAAATAATGAGAATCGCTGTACCACTTAGCACCTTTTGCTTCCATGATGACCAACCGCTTTGGCTTTCAACTTGTTGTCATGACTGGAGGACTGCTTATTACTTCTGGCACCATCGCCACCATCTTTACCAGCTCCATAAACCAAATCTACATCACCTACGGATTAGTTGCAGGTATTCATTTAGTCACTTTTTCACTACTTTTCCACTTCAAAAAACTTTGCACACAATGCTGTTATTCTTTGAATTTCTTGTACATATTTATTCAACTGTTCAGGCATGGGTTACTGTCTGACCTTCCTCCCCACGGTGACCATCCTTTCTCAGTATTTCAACCATCGGCGATCTCTGGCCACTGCTGTCGCTTCTACTGGAGAGTCCCTGTCAATGTTTGCTTTGGCACCAGGTGGGATGCTTTTTATAAAGACGCTTTAAAGACAAGTGTGAGTGACAGGGGTTAGAAAAAACATGATTAATATTCCCAAATAATATCAAGAAAAGATTACAGTTTGCAACAGTTTCAACATCACATTTTCATTTCATAAGCCAGATCTTGAACATTACATACTTAATACTCATGCAGATTTGTTTGTGGACACTCATGGAATGCCTCTTCTTCCCTCTTAGCCTTTGCAGCATTAAGGGACCATATTGGCTGGAGAAATACCATGGCAGTATTAGGAGCTTTGCAAAGCGTCATCATCATCTGTGGTGCATTGCTTCGGCCGATAATTATTAAACCCAATGAGACGCTGAAACCAGAGGCTGACACCTTAACCTTAAAAGATCTGAGCAAACATAATGACTGTACAGAGGGCACAACTTCAGGGGTCTCTGTGACAAACAAGGCATTCTCTGATCAAAATACCTTCTGCAGTTTGACTAACGAGCTAACTACAGGCTCTGTGAGCACTGCAGACTCTGGTGTTCAGTCTCTAAGTGACACTGACAGCGGCAAGCAACAGGAGACATCTTTACCTCACAAAGAAGCAAAGGTGGAGATTGAACGGGAACAACTGGAAGAAAGCAAGGGAGAAATAAAAACATCTGAAAAAGAGGAAAAAACAAGCAGAGATGCAGAAAAACAAGCGATGAAAGAGGAACTAAACAATGCAGCTGACAAAAAGTTATCTGAAAACAATTCCAAACTCTTGGACTTCTCCATCCTCAAAGAGTGCAGCTTCATTTTCTATTCTCTCTTTGGACTGTTTGCCACTCTGGGCTTTTTCGCTCCACAGCTCTACATCATCCAGCTGAGTGAGAGTCGAGGAGTCGAAAAGGACCACGCGACTTACATGCTCTCCACCATAGCCGTGGCTGAAATCTTAGGCCGATTCTCTATTGGATGGATCCTCACACGGAGGCAGTTTAGGAAGAAGAAGCTTTTGGTGCTTTTAGCCTGTGTGATTACACTGACTGTGGTGCTGGTGGGATTTACTTTGGTCACAGAGTTTTACGGCCTAGCTGTGTGCTGTGCTCTCTACGGGTTCTTCCTGGGAACTGTGGTGTGCACCCACATTCCTCTGCTGGCTGAGGATGATGTGGTGGGCATAGAGAGGATGACTTCAGCTGCTGGCGTCTATGTTTTCATCCAGAGCTTTGCTGGGCTGGCAGGACCACCACTTGGAGGTACTGAGGAATGACATATTTACTGGACATAACCTCCAGGATCAACTTTACTACAAATGATACTATATCTTAAAACAATATATATTTTAGTAGTGAAAAACACACATGTTCATTTATGGGATTTATGGGAATCTTACACTTGTAGTTACAACTCATAATCTTGCAAAATACACACAAACCAAAAGTATAAAGTTTGGCTGGATCATCTAGATCAGGATATTTGATTCAGTCCCTGCAGAACATGACAAGACACAATGCAATTGCTTCCAGCCTTTGTTTAAGATGAGTACATAGACCTTTTGACAAGCTGGCTTTTTAGTTCTTACTTCTACCTCTATTCTCCTTTGCTCCTCAGGCATGCTGGTGGACATGACCCATAACTATGGATCAGCCTTCTACTCTTGTGCAGCTGGCATGGCTCTGAGTGCTTTGTTCCTGGGTTTGGTGAAGCCTGCTAAGAGAGGATTTTCCTGTATGAGGAGAAGACGCTCTGAAAGCAATGCAGCCCACAAGGAGGAGAGTGAAGAGCAAACTGAGGAGAACTAGAGATCCAAATGATTTCTCTGACTTTGACACTAAGTGATGTAGAGGGTGTTTTACCTTTTAAGCTGATGTAAAATGAGAGTAATAAAGGGTTCAAGCCATAGAACGGTAGTTAAAGGCTAATGCTGATAAACTGTAACAGCATGAATACACTGAAGAGAAAGACGCTTACTAAGTGCTTAAAATCTGCCTTTGTAGGTCTGGTTTCTGAGAGCAATCTCAAAAATTTTTAGACCACAGTATCTAAGTAATAATTGTGCCTTAATTACCTGATATACCAAACAGTGTTTTTAACAGTGTCAGTACCTTTAAATTATCTTTGAAGAAGCTTCATTTAGTCTTGCACTTAATGGATGGCAGTGACAAAGGGTACACTCAGAGTGATTAAGCGTTAAGGGAGGTGTCTTAGTTTGACAGGAGACTTTAACACTGACGCTCAATAATTACCTCAGTGATCAGTTCAATAACAATAGCCAGACAAAATGTGATGCTAATGTTGCAGCAAGAACAATCAGTTGCACAGATCTTTGTTACACTTGTTATGGGAAATACCTGAAGCTCAGGACAATTTGATTATATGTGTTTTACTTGCAATCAAATCAAACTGTCACTTAGTTAACGGTGCACTGCTATTTAATACGGGATGTCAACCCGCAAACAATTTTTGTATCAAAAACGTGTTTGTTCGTAATAAAGCAACACTGTGAAACAGACAGGTGAATGTGGTTTATTCTCTAAAACCCAGCAGACAAACTGACAACATGTTCATTCACTGAACACAACATTTATTTGAAAACATGCAAATTAATCCCAGAATGCACAGATACACTGACAGAAAAGAAATTTGCTGGCTTAGTCTTCCAAAACCTGTAAACCTATAAATGCTAACATTATATGATAAATCTTATATACATACTACATGTTTAATTGAATTTACATTGTGCAAACACAGGTTTCCAAAGTGCTACCATCACGTCATTAAGTAAAATAGAGTTGTTTAGTGTTTTAGTCTATGATTTTAAGTGCTTTCTAAGCATCACATTGCACTGGGGGCAATATTTTTCAGATTGAAGGAGCTGAAAAATAAACCACTGACCTTCTGATCAGTAGATGACCCACTCAACCACGCAAGATGCCCATTACATATGGTTTTGGGCTTTAATCAGCACAGTTCAGTAGACTGTTTACAGTGGCTAGCCAATACTTAGACTTTTGATACATAAAATCTACTTTGATAATCAAACAGCAACACAAATGTTAAGAACAGAAAAAAATTGGATGGAGGGTGTAAGAAAGCACTCTCAAGTACCTTCATCAAAACACCAAATGACGGAGAAGGTACGGCTTTCTATTACTCCAGTAGTGTTAGACCTGAAGAATAAACATTTTTGGGATTGTAAAAAGTGCTTGTATGACTGAGTGGATGAATGCAATTTATAAAGTGCTCAAATAGAGTAAAAAAGAACTATTATTGATCCTTTTCCAGTATTTCCAAACACCTGCAGACCCAAAGTTTGGATGCATTAAAGGCTTCGGTGGGTTTTGTAAAGTGAGGTGTGGTATGACTGGCTGATGCCTTCACTGATGTTTGAGTCTGATCCTCGTCCATCCAGTGAAGTAAGGCCTGATAAACAGTAAAAAAAAAAGAAAAAAAAGGGTTAACTGATGTTTATTATATTATTTTATATTATTCAAAATATAAATATTATAAAAATATTATAAATATTAAAAATAAATATTATTTATTTTTTATGATTTTTATTTGATGTATTTCTGTGTATCTTTCCATTTTTTATTTTTATATGCATTTTCAATACTGTGTGGGAGATTCTTGCATTCTTGCTTTGACAGTGACTGTTACCAGATGCTTCATAAACAACAAATAAGTGCAGTGTGATGACATTTCCACAAAACGTGGAAAACAAAATAAAGTACGAGAAAAAAAACGCCAAGTTAAAAATCAAGCCGGCACTGTGAAGCAGCCTGTGTGAAATATGTTTTTTACTATCTACTTGCTCAGCGCATTGGGGTCAAAATTCAGTCTGATTTAAAGGCCCACTGTGAACTCAAGCATGTCAGGTAGGCTGAGGACACAGTGCAGCGCATAGATTTAGCTAGAAATCTGAAATAATCAATATTTTTAACCCATGACCCCACATCAAATAAGTACTCAGATGAACTCTCACTATTCCAGCACAGAGTATACAAAGACTATATCTTTGTTAAAATAACAATGGTCTGATAAACTCCAATTAATGTCTTGCTGGTGCTGTATTTATTCAATAACCAAATAGTAAAGAGAGTAAAGGGATTAATATTGTAATTATCTCCTTGTCTTCAGCAATCAATGTGTCATTACCTTGTATCTTTCAGCTATATTGAAGCCGATTGCGAACTGCAGTTTGCGAAGGCAGATGGGACAAAAGTCCAAGGGCCTTCGATCAGACTCATCGAGGTGGTTGGAGCCTTGCATGACACAGCTCAACCACTGGCAATGTGAGATTCCAAACATGTGGCCGATCTCGTGAGTCATTGTCTGGAGCAGAAACACTAAAGTTACAATGAAGACTAAAAACAGACACAAGAGTGAAGGTTTACAAGGGTCTATGGAAATAAGTGCTTTGATAAGACATGTTGATACAAGTGGGCAGATCATGACCACTGGCAAACCAACAATAACTAAATACATTAAGTAAACTGAGATGTTTCTTAGTAACCTTGCAGGATCGAAGCAGCAGAGAGCTAGTGATCGGTGGAGTGTAATAGCCGTCAAACACAGAATAATCCTTCTGCCTTGGCTGAAGATGCTTCTTCAGCCTTCCAGCATAACTTCTCTTATAGAAGTTGTCATCATATCTGGCAAAACTGAAAACGCCCATTCCTGTACACATTTAGGAAAAATTTGAGGAAAGGAAACAGGAAGCTATCTCCCCTCTAATGTATTTCACTTTAGCACTATCTAGTGGCTACTCAGTCACATTGCATCACACACAAAAAAACTAAGCATCTCCTCCCCAATGCTCATGGAACAAATTGCATCAAGACGGATTTGTGTTTGAATAACCTAGTGCTTTGCTTTTAGAAACCTCACCCTCTGTCAGAGAAGCTTGTCCAAAGACAAAGTTCCATGAATCTTTGGGGTAGAGGTCAATCATTGTGATTCCAACAATACAAAAAGCATCTTTTGGTTTCCTCTTCTTCAGAAATTGTAGCAGATCGCCTTTAGTTAAAGAGAAAAACAGTACTGACAAAGAAAATTGCACCAACCCAGATTGACACTGCAAGGAAAATGTCCAAAGTCACTAACTGATATGGAAAAATGTTAAATGTACGTTTTTTGTTTTTATTTTTAAGTCATTACCAGTAAGGATTTGAAGGTTGTAAGAGTTACTGTTGACCCTGAAAGAGCACTTTGTTTCAGACACTGCAACTGCTGGAAGCAACTTCACAGAAAGCCCGTAGAAGAAGGCTTGGCAGTAATCTCGCAGCCACTCCATATACTGGTCTGTCTGGGCAGCAACTTCTCCAAAAGAACCTACAACAAACAAAGTGCAGAATTAAGCCTAAGCAACCAAGTGGCATGCTGAATTTGGAGACCACACCCTTTTGTTGCACACACTAGACATACTTTACCCATTTGTAATGCCCAAAATTAACTGACTATAGTTTTTTCTTTCTCATTTTTTCTTCTCATGCTCTCTATGTCCACTGCTAAGGGCATCAACTGAAAGCTACTGAATCCTGTAAGAAACATTTCACAACTCCCCACACATACTCCGCTAGAACTGAGAGAAATAGAGATTCTGAGTACATGATATGCAGATATGCACACCTATGGTTTGAATATAAATAGTACTCTGGCTTTCATTTGGGGTCTTGCGATAAGGCTTTCTGTAAAAGGCCTCAAAGTCTTCGGGCTCCTCGGGGTGAGCGAGGATCCAGTCAGAGTCAGAGTGCACGGTGAGGAGTTGGAAAAGGGAACCCGGCTGCCCAGCGTGGAATCCTTCCTCCAGAAGGCGCTTTTCTTCTTTTGTGTACTTACTATAAACCTTAGTTAAATACTGAGAATTGGAGACCAAAGCTGTATGGAGTTTCTCTGGAGTGTACTGGATCACCTTCATCTGCAGGAGAAATGCATTGCATTAACTTGAATTACCCTGCAGACAAGACAATGTTTTTTCCCATCTTTTATCCCCCCATCACATAAATTGATTCTTTTTACTCCTTTTACATGGATGTCTTGCTCTCTTTGGATGCATGCGGCAAGGAAAAGTTTGACATTTTGAGAAATGTATTTGTAAATGTTTTTGCTTTCTTGCCGAGAGTTAGATAGGAGGACTGATCCACTCTAGTGTTTTGTGATAAACATTAAGCCACCAAGAGATCAAAGTAAGCTAAACTAAAATTAAAAGGGAGTGACTGCACCTGGCCAAAACAATTACAATTACGGTCCGACTACTTTGGATTCTCTGAAGGGAGGTACTGTGTGTAAAATGGCTGTACTTCCTGAACAGTTATTCTAACTCTTTTGTCAAACCCCTTCAATATAAAAGCTAAATACTTATGCACTAATTGTAGGCTAATTATATCAGGTCAGTCCAGTTCTGTCAGCAGCTAAATAGCGGAGACTGGAAGAAGAGAAAACCATTATCACACATTAATAGCAGCTACATTACATTACAGTAAATATAAACTCACAAGCTAGCTTAATGCTATATGATATTTTCTAAAGAATAGTTAGCAAACGCGTTTTTGCACTTTTGTTCGACACACAATAAAAAAACACTTAAAACACTTAAAAGTACAAATAAGGCAAATGGGTCAATAGGGAAGGATACAATAATGAGAAAATACCTTAACCGACACTTCTATTTGTTCACACCGGAAGCTATATTTACGTCATGTAAACAGAGGGGCGGGGTTAAAGAAAAAAGAAAGCTCGCAGTCGCGATTGTCTTCCAAAAGACTTCGGAGTATCACGTATTGTAGTGCAGACATTAAAATCAGATTTATCGTAAACTTGCCGGTCTGGTTTCTCGTAGCGGACTGTTGCAAACTAAAGAGAACAATTCAACACGCTTATTGGCAAGTAGACGTCATACGAAAGCGGAAGAACTTTCGGTTAGTGCAGCTAAAGTTAGCTAGATAAGTGGCTACTCAAACGGTAGCAGGTAGCAGCTAGCGGGCTAGCTTGCTTCTTTGCTGTCATGACCGGGGCTCCTCGAGATTTCACAGCGTAAACGAGAATACCTAGCAACTTGCTTGTTAGCTTTTATTCGTTCGGCTAAATTTGTGGCCCCGCCGAGACGCTGGCAGAGCGGAGATTTTTTGCTTTCCTGTGGCTACCGGTGCTTCTTCAGCCGGCTGAAGATAGCTCGTTTTACACACCCTGGACTTCCCAGTGAGATGAGAGAGAGCAGCATTGCCAAAGCATTTAAATAAGACATCTTAACCCGGCTGACAAGGAGTGTCAACCTTTCTGTTTGCCAAAAATAAGCATCCGATAAGACTGGAGAAATGCTGACTGACAGCAGGTAAAGACGAGAACATACATTTTCACAATATTTCACAATTATTTATTATAGGATCATCACCATATGGAAAAATACACTGAGTTATTATGTCATTGTAATTCAATGTTATGACTAAGTCACATTTTTCAGGCATCCAAGTTCTAGTCATATAATATAGCTTCATACAGACCCCAGTAAAGCTGTGTAAGTCTGTATGGTCTCATAGTACCAGTGCCACATGCCTGTTCATATAACTGCTTCAGCCTGTGTTGCTATTTTTGGTTCCTCGTCATGTACTCTCTTTCTGATACTCTTGGCTTCCTCCGCCCAATCTGTCTCCCCCTCCCTGCATCATTTCTGTCACACAATCTCTCTGTTCCTTGCATCGCTGTTTTGTACAGGAAAAGGCACCATAGCTGCGACAGCGAGGAAGACCAACAGCTGAGGCCTCAGGCCAAGAGGTCAGGAGGGGGTCCCTCGTTGCTTGTATCAGATTTGGACTCAGAGGTGAGACACATACATAGATTGTGGATTTGCTCCTGATTGTCTATAAAAGTTGACGTCTTTTACCTTATAATGTAAATCTTGCTGCATTTTTGCAGATAGAGCACGTGTCTTGGGATCACATACAGTGCGCCGCTGTCAGAAAGAGCTTAGACCGTCTTTATTCACAGGCTGTGCATCCATCTGTGAAGCTGCTGTTCAGACTCCAACTCTGTTCTGTGTTTGCAGTCTTCCAGCAGTGACAGCAGCAATGGGATCAGCAGTCCAGAGAGAGCAATAGTGGCCACCACCAGACCATGCATACACAGCCAAAACAGCTGCAGGACCCAGGACCCCGTCAGCCCAAAGCCCGAAGTCTCTGCCAGCTCCTTGCCGCACGGTTTCCATGGTGACGGAAGAAGTGTCTCATATGACTACATCAACAGAGTCCTGAGGGAGGCGCACTTCAGCAGTCTGCAGACCAGAGGACGACCAGGGTCGACATGACCGTGACCTCCGGCCCTCGCCCGACCTTGCCTCCTGACCATTTTGTCCCTCACCCATCAGTGTCAACACTGCTGGCATGATGGTGCCTCCCAGAAAGCCTCAATAACACCATGGGGTCAGGTGTAAGGCGATGATGTGTAGGGAATAGGGTTGCAACAGTATGAGATTTTCACTGTCTCTGAAAATATTATGGTATTACAAAGTTCTTATCATTATTATTATTAATAACAACTTTTTTATTGATTGAAATGTATGTGGCATGATAACTTTCAGTTGTCGTACCATCGCACACGACATATTATGAAAACAGCATACAGCTGCAACCCCACTGGGGAGGTTTATGGATCCTGGGCTCATCCCCACCTCGACATGTACCATTTGTCAAGATCATAAGCACATCCGCCTTTCCATGGCCCAGCCACTGTGGTTTTCTGTGCAGTATCGATGTGTACGTGTGGATTTGTGTGTATGTGTGTGTGTATGCATGCACCCCGTGCACTTTATGAAGAGGTCTCCTTCTCTTTACATGCGTGCGTCGATGCGTGGACATTTTCATTGGTGCTAATCACAAGAAAAGTGTGATGATGATGATGATCCAAAGTGCTTGCAGAACTAAATAAAGCTAAGCACTTTACTCTGGAAGTCTTTCTGTTTACTCTTGACTGGGACAGTCGGTCGCTTGTTTCCATCAGAGAAGTGGGAGTTATTGTGATCCCATATGGAGAAGGCCAATGGATTCACTCCTAAGGAGCACGATCAATACAATCCATTAAAGAATATTTTAGGCTTTGTTTTCTCTAACCAAAGCTATAAAGTTAGAGCATTCTACTTTTTGCAGTCACTGGCTAAATGAATCTAAAATGTCTAGGTGTGGTTGGTCAGTGGGTTTAAGAGGATGGAACAGAGATCCTCATAGACTTTTTGGCTGAAATCCAACCTTAGATTAAACCCTGGCTAATTATAGGTCCTTAAGAAGGCACTGTGGAAAGTGCAGGTCAGGCAGCACTCCGCTCGGCACAGCGCTTCTAACAAAAACAGACTCTTTAAAATAATTTAGAACCCAGTGTTTACTTGTTCCACATTTTCCACATTGTGTATCTGTGTGTCATAAGCCGGTCAGCCATACTTGTTTATGGGTGGTTTAATATGACCAGTACACTGTGTTTGGAATAAAATGAAATGTAAAAGTGATTCATATGTAATTTCCCTGAATCATTTGAAATAAAGTGTTGCCAAAAGTGATGTGTGCAAACATGTCGGATAAAAAAAACAAAACAAATCACATCAAGACTGCGTAGTGGTTAGTGCTGTGACAAAAATACAGCATGCTTTATTGTCCTGCATGTTGAACAGCTTGGCTTGTGTTCACTGAACTGAAACACATCAGTGGCGTTCATTATAGTACAATTACGCTGAATTACGATTTAGGCGTGTAGTTTGAACTACATTCCACTGCAATAAATATGTAACTGAAACAATGAAGGCAAACCTTTGCTGAAATGAGAAATCCTTTATGACTGCTTACATATGATCAAACAGTCGAGACATTAGTTATGCACACACAATAACCCAAAAATATTAATTCCCCCAAGTTTTTTTTTTTAAAATCATGCACTCTACAAGTCTCATTTTAGTCAACAGAGCAGACATAATAAATAAATTTCTAAATTTACACTTGGAACATTTACAATGACTTAATAGCTTAGTACCAAAAATAATGGAAGACAACTCTCTTTTGATTTGAGTTCATAAGAAAAGCGACTGTAGTGCAAATTTCAAACAGAGGTTCTCCCCCTCAGAGGTTCAGGCCGTGCTGCAGAGGTGGAAGTTGTTACATAAAAGAAATCCTGAGAAAAAGCAACCACCAGTGTGCCCCGCAAAGCCAAAACACAGTAACTGCGTACTTTATTAGATTTAAATTTAGGCCTACATCTGTCATTTTACTATTTAAACATTATGATTTCACAGAAGTGTCATTTTTAGGGAAAATGGAAAAGTAGCAGGTTGGAGCATTTTTGTTTGCAAATGATGCAGGAACTAAAACTGGTGCTGCTGAAGACTAGCCTCGCTTAGACTTTGGTTTGGACTTTTATTTGATCAGCCTTCCAGATATTGAATAAGCCTTTTCATAAACCATGATTTTTTTTTTTAAAGAAGTATTTATTCATTAGTTCTTTTTCCCCCCTCATAACACATGTCAAGGCTGTGCTTTCCTTGCACTACGTAGAAAGGGGACCCATTATGTTTTTTATTTGCTTAAACAGATGGAAGTTTCAAATAATGAGGTCAGTGTTTGCTCAAGTAATTCTTGTAAACTAAAAGCTCAGGCTTCAGATTGATCGAAACATTTTTTTCCTACCCGTCTCTGTATGACATCAGTGAGAGCAGATACCCCTAATGAGACCACCTCAGGTACACAGATCTGGCCATGAGCACAGAAGAGTAAAAGACAGCTCGTTTCTGACGGTGAGGATGAACTGATGAGCTGCACTGAGGCCCAGTATGACATAAATAAATGTGATTTTGAACTGTAATGTCATGCAAAGCTGCACAAGAGTCTTGGATTAAAGATACGGAGGTGGAAAAACAGCTTAAGTTTTCTAAAGTAAATGTTACAAAGATCTCTCATTTCATGTTTTCTGCAGTTATTGTCCTGTAACTTTGTAAGGCAGAGTAAAGACCTCTTATCCAAGACAACTTCAGTCATTAAATACTTTTAAAATACACTGCAGCAGACAAAGACCTGTCTTTAAGAAGACAAACCATCCATAGATGGACATGATCTGCAGGCTCTATTTATGAGTCCCAAATCTCACTCTTGGCCCAATTTGCTGTTTAAAAACAGTTTCTGAAGAGGCACACAGATAAGAAAAGAAACTGAATTAGAATCTGCTATCCACTTACAACTTAACTGGTTGGATCTTGGTTTGGAACATTAAACAGGTTTCCAAAAGGATCAACGCATGATGACATCATTGGTTTAAAGTAGAACAGCTCTAAACGGTTGCCTGCAATCAAAAGTTGAGAAAGGAGAAAGCTGATACTGACTGGCTGCAATTAGATGCAGAGGAACTGCAAACTGAGGGAACATCCTCACTGGTTTTACTGGTGATAGATGAGTTCACTGAACAATCGGACTTATGCACAGCGTCCATCTCCTTTATCCTGTCGCCTATTTTGTCCTCCACCTCTTCATGTGATGTTTCACTGTTACACTGCGGCTTTCCTTTGGTCACCAGCTCCATGCCACTGAACAGAGACAGTCTGCTCTGGGGGTGTGGCTTACTCTGAGGTTCACATGAAGCAAGGGTGCTTTTATCTTGAACAGTCTCGGAATCTTCAGCATGCAGTCTCACCTCGCCTGTCCTTACTGGTTGGACCTGATCTTCTGCTAATTCGTGGCTCTGAGCCAGATCCTGACTAGGAGGGGGAGATGGGTGCTTTGGTGGTTGAGTGACACCTGCAGATGAAGTGTCCGGCTGTTGAAGTTTGAAACTGTCAAACAAGTGTGTTGGCAGTAAATTGCTGCTAGAGGTGTGAAGCTGATTCACTGTGGCCTGATGGCTGTTCACTGCATCCTGCCTGGTAGCATGCAGAGATCCGCCCATCAAAGCCTCAAACTGTCGCAAGATCTAGTCAGAGGAGATATGCAGATTAAAAAAAAAAGAAAAAGAAAAAAAAAAGCACAAATAAGTATTATTGGGTTTACTACTTGTCCTTAAGTAGTAAAGTAGTCTCCCTCTGCTTCGTTTACCTTGGTGGCTTTATTTGCCACCGGTCCTGGAGGGCCCTCGCTCAGCTGGCGAAGTCTGTGCTGTGTGGCTCCAAACATTTGTTCCAGAGAGAGGAGGTCAGAGGTCATCAGGGATGCGACAGCACACAGCGCCCGCTGCAAGAGTAGACAAACAACACTATAATCAGAGTAAAGTTGAAACAAAGAATTCTGATTTTCGATGTCTTCTCATTGTTACCATCTTAATGGTGTAGGAAGGATCTTGAAGCTTGCAAGACAGCAACTCCACCACAACCTCACAGTTAAGAATGGAGCACCTGACAGAGTTAAAAAAAAAAAAAAAAAAAAAAACAAAGAAAAAAAAAAGAGAGACTGAAATCGTGCCACAAGTCCCAACAATTTACTGCATCACAGAAACCAAAACAACCAATAAAAAAGCTTAAAATAGAATAGAGTAAAATAGTTGAATTAAATAAAAATAACACAAAAGCAGGAGCACAAAAATGTATAATAAGATGAAAATAGCTCAATTAATAATATTAAAAAAGGCAACTGAATACAATCAGGAGTTTACTAAAAAACTAATTAAAAATGAGAAACCAGCTTGTAGAAAAGAACCAGCCCAGGCTGTTGTGTTTTAAATGGGATTTTGGTGCACTGACTCTTTGATGAAGTGTTGGCTCTCCTCTCTGGAAAGGAAAACTTTGGAGCCTTCAGTCAGTTTATTGATGAGTGCCATCTCCTGACCACAATCCCCTAGCTGCAAGGCCTCCACCCTGGAAACCACACAAAGTATGAGAGGAAAGTAACAAACTTAAAGAAAACACAGGCTTATAATGCTCAGGAACATGGCTTACTGCATAGAAAAACTGACAATCCTGGCAAAAGGTTTATTCTTAGGTGACCAGTAAACAGTAAATTGTACAAACTGCACACAGAACATTTGGAGATTATGCTACAAGCTCCTAAATGTGACTGCACTGGAATAAAAACAGCTGGTTTAACAAACTACAAGCCCTCTTCAAACATGAACAATTTTCTGATGTTTCCTTTTCTCGTGTGTCACACAACAGGAGATTAAATGCACTGTCACTGTACAGGCATTGGGTAAAGTCTGTTTAAAATCCAGTACTTGCTCTCAGCTAATGCATTAAAAAGAAAAAAAAAAAAGGCTCGAGGGCATGATGTGTTAAAAAGGTTAAACTTTTTTGACACTGACCGATCTGATAGGTCCCCACTGCTCTCTCTGCTGGCCCCTGATTGGCTTCCTGTGCCAGCTGACTTGCTGCCCACCGACGCCCTGCTATTGGCAGCGATGTCCTGAGAGGAGTTGTGAGAGGAGCTGTTGCCACTGTCCGTCTCTTCCCAGCCACCTCCTACCTGCCCCGGACACCACTTAGTCACTGGTGAAGTGAAGACACATGAGGAAAACCTTAATTTATAAACATCTGTTCGCTACTAAGGCTTCAGTTGATACTTTTTCCTCAATCTTGCCTCAATAAAATGCGTAATTGTGCCAGCTTCATTTCTGACCTTTCGGTCTACAAGCAGGCAGATTATAGGCACACGCTGGCACGGCCACCTCTATGGGTGCAGAAGGCGCCACCACGGCCCGGTAATGGTTGTCATGGAGACGGATCCCCTGATGCTCAGTAGGGGGAAGGACAGCGCTCGCCACCACCTCAGCTGCTTTCTGAATCTTATCCAGAAGTGAGTCGCTGCCTGCTGCAAGGCACAGGTCCAGAAATTTACACACACAGTAAGTTTGATTTGTATGTACTGTGCAGCTCGGCTTCCCTCACCTGTCCCCTGCTTTCTTGGACTGTATCCAAAACCCTGCATTCCTGATCTGTGGGAAGTGGCCGATCCCATACCTAAAGAGAATGAAACAAATTAACTATTGTACACATAATGCAATTTAATGACTACTTCTTTCATCCCATCTACAGATACCCATTCTCTTCTATTACTTGTTTATTACATGGCGCTAAAGTCAAACCTGATAGCAAAGTGATGTACAATAGTTTGGCATACAGGACGTAGTACATATATTTGGGTCTTTAAGTCTTTAAAGCTTATATCTTTCATCAGGAAAATTATACTTTCTAATTCATTTTTGAGTTATCACTTTCACAAACTTTGGTGTCCACGTCACCCGCCCGCCTGCCCATCTTTGAAAGATGAGTGCCGTTTATGGTCATAATCAATGTGTGTTAGCACTTACCCATTGTAGGGGGGGCAAGGTTAGTTGAAGTGATACTGTTTTTGGAGGGAATGACATCTGTGAAAAGTAAGCGGGCCACTTCCTGTAAATGGATGAACGGCAAAGAATAAAAGTTCTTATTCAAGCCACCTTCCCTTTCTGTGTAACTAACTATATTGAGATGAAAATACAAAACAACCCATGTCGTACCTGTGCTGTATTCCTCACTTTCTCATATAATGCTGTGCCATGGATGGGATCAGGAGGGCCGCTGTAAACTTATCAAATAAAAATTACCCAAAGTGAATATGTATGAACGATGGCAGCAGCAAAATAATGAAAGTTGAAAGCACAAATGAGAAAAATCTAACCGGATGCTTGCTGGATGAAGGTGGAGTTCCTTCTGAGTTCTGTGAGGAAATGGTTGGACCCATGACCACAGAGGTGGACAAAAATCTTCAGCACCTGATACACCAGAAGCAAGAACAGAACCCACACTTACTCGTAAACTGCAATCAGCAATGTACAGGTCCTTTAAAGAGACAGAAACAGTAGCAAAAGCAATTCTCTCACCTTCAGTTTGACATGACAGGACTCCACTTGTAGCCTCTCCAGGAGGTATTCCAACAAACACTGACCACAACCTGAAGACTCATGGGAGATTTCTACAGTGTGCTTAGAATTAAGGATATAACACTTCATCACACAGATATTACTACTCCCATGGTTTAGCTGGTATAAACATTTGACTGATAACCCACGTGAGACCTTTTCTTCACACACACAAAAAATATAATTTTAACCTATCCTATCCTAGCCATGCTCAAGGTATGTACCCATCAGTGATTATGTAGAGTCATGGCCACAGCCTACTTATACAGCTCTAAGATGCAAAAGAGGCCAGCAGGAGTAGGAACTTTTTGCAGTCAACAGCAGAAGCAGCTAAAGGATACTTCCAATCTCCTGGAAAAGGTAGCCAGGACAGGGGTTTTCATCATCTGCTGTAGCCTTCATCAGGGTGGGCACCTTGGATAGTTAGACGAAATTGTGGTTTACCACTTCGGTTGACCGCAAACTGACCCTTAAACCAGTGTGCAGCATTAAGTTTTAACGAAACAACCTGACACGTCCAGTGAAAAACAGAAAGTAAAAAGCCAAAAGATGTTGGTTAAGGATGTTAGCTAGCAGGCTAAAAGAAAGCTATGGTTTCGCAAAAGCTAATAGATTTAAATAAGTACGTCAACGTTACGTGACATTTAACATGTTCGTTTCGGCTTCTCTGTGTTCTTTTTTTTAAAATAACGACTGTCGATATTACTTACTTTCTGAAGAAAGGCTAATCGTTCCATAAATGTTGCCATGATTTAGCAGTCCCAGCTGCGGGTTACTCATCTTCCTTCGAGGTGTACGATGGAAAGGCGGGGCTTGAGGTGACCGCTAGCCAATAACAAAACACTAAGCAGCAATCCTCGACTCTATTGGCGTTCTGGTTAAACCAGGAGTTGGAACATGACGAATCAACCTTCAGAAATGTTTTTTCTGACAAGGAAATGAACGAATCATAGTTCAGATTTTTTTATGGGCGTAAACAGTCGTCAACATGGCGCTGCCCAGGGTTTTCACCGGAGCTCCGTCTGTTAGTTGTATGATAAAAATAATTTCGGTTCTTTTGAGTTGTCAGAGGTTTTAAGAAACTATTTGACACGAAAATATTGCTGCTTCGTTTTTTTTTTTTAATCGTTGACTTAAAAAATTTACCAGATATTAAAACAAATCTATTTACGCCTGAACAGCATGTCTGGGTCAAATGTCTGGAGTCGCACTAGGGAGAAAATGAGACTTTTCCCGGAACTTTTTGCACAGTGTGCGAACGAGGTAAGTACATGGTGGAAAAATACTGCTTGGTAGATTATCCTTTGAACGGGTTCAACTCTGGAACCTCTCTTCTTCTCATTAGATATGAATAAACTTAGCTGCCTCTCCCATCAAAGCCAGCTGCCATCTCTACAGCAGCTCCCAGTAGGGGACATCCAAAATATTTCCTCATTTAAGCTTTTAACAATATACACGTGCTGCCATGTACTTTATTATCTCAAGATGTAGTTTACAAAAAGACCTACCAGTTAATTATTCTTTAAAGCACACATAAGCACTTGTTTGTATTGTATTATTATTTTTTATTACTAGATTTACCTAGTTAACATTTTAGAGCATGGTTTAGCTTCTGGTGAATTTTTGGCAATAAAGTTAATGTGCCAATTCTTAATAAACAAACAGTGGAAATTAAGTTAATAAAAATGGGTACATTTGTTAATAAAACATTGGTCCAAGTAATGCAGTTATTTATTACATTAACAAATGTGCTTCATGTGACGTTTTAATTTGTGTGTTATTCAGGCAGCAGTGTATGGAAAGTGTGTAGCTGCTACCACAACAGGCACACAGGAGCTGAGGAAGGATCTGTGTGCCAAAGAGTTTGAAGCACTGAAGATCTGCTTTACCAATGCAGTAAGTGCCAGTGTCAGCAACTGTCACACTGAAAGTTCTGTTTAATGTTATCCATTTACCTATTTATATATTTGATTTTATTACAGGCCAAAAAAAGAGCCAGATGAATGGAAATCATCCAGGCTTATCTGGACCAATCTCAAGAAGACCAAGTTGACTGACTTTTGATGCTAAGAAGTTTTTCACGTTGGTGTGGTTGAGATAAGCCATTAAGAACTGCCGTAGTCTTTAACGTGAAAACCTGTGCGTGTCTGTGTGTAAATAAATAAAACCCTGACTTTGATGTTTCGATATATGATCTTTATTAATTTTTATCAGCAAAATGTACAGAAATAACATGCATGTAGAAAAATAGTCACAAAAATAGCCTCTTTTATAAAGCAAAGGTCCAATATGTTGAAGTGCTAGGCAATGAAAGACAATACAGAAGTCCAAAATACCTTCCATTATTATATCTTCAAATAAGATCATTTAGTGGAAGAAAAAGACCAGATATTGAGGGGAAAAAAAACACATTTTGTTTGAATAAAATATACGCTGTAGTATGTTAAGTGAAAGGCACTAATAAATCAACCTGGAAGAAATACTAGGAATAAAGATGGAATGATTAGAAACTACAGGTATTGATCCAGGTTGTCTGGTTCGAGCTGCTCTGCTGTCCACAGTTTATGGAAATAGTAAGGCTACTCTATATCTCAAAACTCCAGCGTGTAGTTAAATACCTCATTTTGAAAGCATGAAGCAAAAACACTATCAAAGGGCCTGAAGCCACAGTACATTAAATTTGGGGTAACTGGGTTCTATAAGAAAATACATGGATCACATTTAAAAGCATTTACAACATTTACAAAGACCAAGGAACAACTGAATAACAAAAGGAGTACATGTGACTCAAATACGAATAGCGTCCTTTTCAAAAACACTCCACAGAAAGGTAATTGCATAGATGTATGTACACTTTAAACAATGACGTCTTCAAAATTTTCTCTGGAAACAAAAATAAGTTAATATTTACATTCACTTTTGCTCTTTGATAAAGACTTTAGCTCCCTGGCAGATTACACAGTATCAAGAAAAACAACACAGTCCACTTCTTAACAACTCCAAAGGCAAAAGAGAATGTAAGGCAGCAATATCACGGTCCACAGTATTAGAGGTTCTGCAGGTCTACAGTATGTGTTTGACCGCTAAATAAGAATGTGTGTGTGTTATTTAGCTTCTTCATCCTCTGAGGCCTGTTTAATCTGCCGTGTGTGTAGCCTTGCCCCAGCCAGTAGCTGCCCCTCCAGGGCTGCGTGCAGATCTTGCCCCCCCAGCTCCAGCAGGGGCTCCAACCCTGGAACCCCCCTGGACGCCTCAGTGTCCTCCAGGGGCCCTCTAGCCTCTCCAAGTGACCTACGCCTCCGCTTCAGATCTATCTCTCCCTGCTTCCTAACTTTCTCGTGGGAGCCCTGGGGGTGAACCTCGCCATCTTCCTCCCCTTCTCCGGGTTCTGGCTGAGCAGCAGCTTTCTCTTTGAGGTCTCGTCCTCCTTTCTTCAAAGCCTCACCATCATCTATCTTGCCCCCCTGTGCAGCTTTTCCAGCATTTTGAGCTTCTATGGCCTGCTGCAGCTGAAGCAGCCTCTCCTGAGCCTCCTGCAATGCCTCCTCTTTCTTTGCTTTATCAAGTATTTCATTGTCCGCTTTCTGCAGCTCCTGCTCATATCGCTCTTTTGCAGCTTTGTCGCGTGCAAGTTTCTCTTTTAATGCTTTTTCTTTCTCAAGCTCTTGCTCTCTGATCAGATTCTCTTTTATTTCCCTTTCCAGTCGTTCTTTTTCCAGCCTTTCTCGAACTTCTTTCTCTATCTTTTCCCTCTCCAACTCTTGTTTGGCCACCACTTCCTGTCTTTCCTTTTCTATCCTTTCTTCCTCTAGCCTTTCCTTTTCTTTTCTCTCCATTTCTAGCCGTTCTTTTTCTAATCGTGCCTGAACTTCTTTCTCTATCCTTTCTCTCTCTGATCTTTCCCTCTCTAACTCCTCTTCCCTGGCTAGCTTCTCCTTCATTTCCCTCTCCAGCCGTTCTTTTCCTTGTTTTGCCTGATCTTCTTTGCCTACCATTTCTTTCTTAAGTTTTTCAATTGCCTCTTCTTCTGGTAACTGATCATTCTGAGCTACAGGTTCAAGTTTTTGCTTCCCCAATGGCACTCCCCTCGCCCCGACCTCACTTTCCTTATGTGATTCTCCTGCGAGCGCAACATTTGCATCCTCCTTGTAAGCTGCTGGTACGGCTACTTTTGCAGGGTTAGCTTCAGCACCTTTATCTTCAACCTGAGCTTGATTCTGGGCCAGAGCATGAGCCTCATTTCCTCCAGCCTGTGGAGCTCCAGCTCCCTCCTTGGGCTGCTCCAGTCCAGACTCCTTAGGTTTTGCTGCTCCACCTTCCATCATCTCTGGTTGTCCTTGGATGCCTTTCTCACCATCGCCTTCAGCAGCGCCCCCTTTAAATGCAAAAACATTACATTTAAGTTAAGGGCCACCACTTAAATGTGGCCCTTAACTTAAATGGGCCACATTTAAGTTGTGTTTTCTTTACAAGTTGTCATGACTACAAAAAAAAAAGAAAAAAAGAAGGTATATACACACCAGCAGGTTGTTTCTGGTGGATTTCCTTGTGTTGTTCTTCTATGACAGCCAATAGTTTTTCCTGTTGGTCCAGAAGCCTTTTCTGTTGTTCTTGTTGCTCCTTAATGACCTGCAGAAGCACCGCGTGGTCCAGCTGACCCTCTACATGGAAACAAACCATTCAAAAACATTTAATTAAAATAAGTAACGACCTGTTCAGAGAACAGGGCATTAGTTAGGAGGCTTAATAAAACTAGGGCCAGACTCTGGGGGTGAGGGGGGCAGACAGGAAACAGTTAATAATCTACTACTTCCAGTTAACACGCTTTTCTAGACTGTAGCCTTAAACAGGCAGGTGTGGACACAGATTATGTTAACAGGCAATGTGAGTGGGTGGTTTTAGTTTACTAGTATTAAGTTTAAATATAAACACACACAAACATAAAACACACACAACTGTATAAGCAATAATTAAAAAAAAAAAAAGATGAGCCATTTTGTAAATGTTTAAAAATTTGAGTGACAGACAGATTGAGATAACCTGAAGAAGAGGCAAGAGGGAGTTCATACCTGCAACCAGCTTTTTTATCACTGCGACAGGAGTCCAGCAGAGACAGAAAGAAAAGATGGAGAAAAAAGGAAGAGAAGGCAAAAGTAAACAACAGAATAACAGAATGAGAAAGTCAACAAAAGCCAAAAAAGAGGATCGAGCTAAGTCAAGAAGTGAGAGGAAACATCTGTACTTCTTTTTCTTTTTTAACACCATCAAACAGGGAATAATAGGCAAGAAGGGATCATTAAGATAAAACAAGCGAAGCAGGAGAAAAGAAAGAGGAAGTGGGCTACATAGCAGTCTAAATTAGCCAATAAGAGGAATACTGCACTCTCCCACCCAGAAAACAAAGAGGTTAAATTAAGTGTTTGTTATTTATTTATTTATTTATTGAGCCTTTCCTGTAACCTGACTTCATATTTGGATTTTTTTTTAAAGTCCAGCATTTCATTTTTAAATAAAGTCCTCATATATCACTTAGTTAAAGTTTCACAATTTTACCAGTTTGACATTTTTAATGTTCAAAAACACATTTTTTCACATGCTGATTTTCCTGCAGCAGGAACTCTGAAACAACGTTTTACCTCCAGTCTCTTCAAATCCTGCCTCTGGAAAGCTCAGTCTGCTCTGATTGGTCAGTTGATACCACATTAGCGAATCAACATTGGCTACATACATCCAGTACAGCTCTCTAAGAGCTGGAAACTGCTAAAAACAACAAATCGTCTTCTAAATATAACCAACACCAACACACCTGCTGCCTTAAACACGTCTTAACTTCAGCAAAGTGATTTTGTAAGAAAATATTTGATATTTGAAAATTAGAAGAATATAAATATAAAGATAAATGTACTGGGATTTTCCCATTAATGTTGGGACAATGTTGTGGCCATAAAGGTGATTCACTAGGTCTTCAGCTTGTCAGATGCAGTGAATGCATGGAGACTCTTGTATTGAGTCTTGCTGGAAACAAGAGAACGTCTCGTATGTGTTTCTCATAGCGGAAGCAATTTAAAGTCAGAGTTGGCGGAAGTGGCTCTAGTGGGACAATTAGGGTGCATCTGGATTCCATTCAGGCAGCAGCTCTTTCCATGCTTAGCAAGCTCTGCTACAAACTTAGTATGTCAGTGTTACACAGTGACACAGATAAGGAAAGCCTGGACCACATTTTAGCAAACTATTAATATAAAATAAAAACCCAAGTCTGTGTCTGCACAAATGTGAGGGCCATTCCCCCGACCGAGAGCAGGTCATGGTTTACAAAAAAAAACTATCAGCCACTATAAATGCGAGTGCAAATTGATTTAGGCTGATTTTTAAATGTGGACGTGATTAAGGTTTTTCACAGCATGCTGAAAAAATTGGCAGCTACTAAATAAATGAATTTAACTTTGAATTTTATTGAACATGTCTACTCCACTTACCTTCCATCTTGTCATCTGCTGCATCTTTGCCTTCAGCAGCTGGAGCCTCTTCTCCAGCAGGGCGATGCTCTCCTTCAGCAGGTGGAGCTTAAAGGTCATTACATATCACAAACACTCTCTTAGAACGCCTTTTTCATCATTTTGCTTAACCAACAGTTAAACAGCTTGAAATGCTCACCTTTCTCTGCAGCATCTGCAGCTTTCCCCACTTTATGGACTTGGGCTGCTGCATCCTGATTGGCTTCTGCAGCCTGATTGGCCACTACACCTGCATTATCTGCAAGGGGCTCTTTAACAGCGTTGAGATTCTCACCCTCCTTTAATGGGGCAACTTCCAACTTTTTGCCTGCTTCTGCAACAGGCTTATCAACCAGCTCGTTCGACAAGACTTCACCTCCACCCAGATCCTCTTCTTTTGCAGGTTTTTCATCAACCTTGTCATCTTTGTTTTCCACTTTCAAAGCATTCTCGAAATCTTGCTCGTTGCCTCTTAGAGGGTTTTCTTCAACACCTTCTGCAGCAACAGGTTGTTTGTTTTCATCTTTCAGCTCTGCAATGTTCTTTCTTCTGTCTACCATTACTTTGTCATGAGGAATGGGTGGTTCATGACGATGGGCCTCTCCCTCTGGCACTGCCACACCTGGATAAATAAGAAATGGTAATCCTTACAAGTTCGACATCCAGTTAATGTTCCGATTTTGGTTCAGTTTCCTTACCCGCATCAGGACGATCCAACTGCACCTCCTCGTCCTTCTTCTCCTTCGATAGATCAACTGGTCCTTTAATCTGGGGGGGCTCACCTGGGTCCCGCTCCACAGGCTGCACCACCTCCACAGGCAGATGATTGTCAGGCTTTTCTATCTCCACTGGCTTCTTGTTTGCAGGGTTGTCTGCATGTAGGTGCAAAAAATGGAACGTCTCATTAATGCTACTGTTCTACTGTTTCACTATGGTCAGCTAATCTAATGCCAGATATCATCCCAAGATATCCCCATATTTTCATCACAGTTTTCTGACACAAACAAGACGATAGGTAAACAAAAATTTATGCAAACAAATATATGAGGACAAAATCTGTGATCGAATGTATTGACACTTTCGTCAATGATTAAAAATGAGTTGAAAATTTTCTGGAGAGACGAGATCAAATCAGAACTAATTAAGTTGCGAATAAGGCTGGGACGAGTTTAGTGATCCAATTAGAAGTTCTCTTTTTGGAACAAGGCTAAACAAAAATTTGATCTGCCCCCAGGTAACAGTACAGGTTCTTTTGTTTATTTCCCTGATTATATTCACTTGGGAGGAAAAGAAAACACGACACATAGCCAGATTTCAAAAATAAGAAAAATAAGCTGCTTTGTAAACTGTGTGGAGCAACCATCACCGGTAAAAACATGACAAACTTTACACTTTATCTTTTAGTCGACCGAATCAACTTTAGATTTTAGCCCACTATAGTCTTATGACATTTAGTTGATTAAAAGTCTAAGATTAAAACAGTTAATCTTAGACTTCATTTCTTGGTGCTATAATTCTCATACCAAATGCCATCTGAAAATATGGACATTTTTGGTTTTGGACGTGTACAGCCACTAGGGGGCAGCAAATACTGAAAATGGCAAGACTGGCATCAGTGATGTGTCGAATTAATGAGGGTGACGGGAGAGAGAAATGATATCAGAGTGTGGCAGAAAGAAAACAAGTTTTTATCCTGGCTCTTGTGAGTTTAGTGTGAAGCAAAGCTGGGAGGGAAAAACAAAAATCCACAAATGAGAGTTTCTGGATGGGAGTGAACAAGAAGGAACTGCACAGTAAGAAAAGACCACGAGAGCTGAGGATGATTAACTGTCAGGACTCCCTCCATGCTCTTCTTCTTTCACCCTAAAACTGGAAACATCAGCTCAGAAGGTTTCCTCTGGGTCTCGTCTCCATTTTTTTTCATTTATCCCCAAACCCATATCATCATCACCCCACACCCCATTTCCTTTTATACAGCCAGCGCTTGCAGGCATTTTATAGCTGCCATGTGAGATATGCGGGGAGAAAGGGGGTGTAGACAATGTATTTTGGGGGGGAAGAGGTTTGGAGGGGGGTGGCAGGAGAAATGAACAGAGGTAGAGGGGTGGAGAGAAATTGCTGGAGTTTGAAGGGCATCAATCTCGCTTCATCAGTGTCAAGCACTCAACACTGCTTTCAGATATTATCAAGAGGTTATCTCCTCACCCTGCCTGTCTGTCTACCAGTCACTCTGTCTGTCTCCATCTTTTCTTCTCCGAGAGATAAAAGAAAGCCTTTCTTCTGCCGTGGCTTTGTGCTTTTGTTTTAGTCTCACTGGCCCTTTGCTACTGGTTCACATTCTCTTTACAATGCGCCTTCAAGGTGCTGCGAGCAGTCTGTGACTTTAAAAATAAGACAAGAAACAAACATGTCTCTTGTACTGCTGGTGCATTTTAAAGGAAATAATTACATGCAACTCTGCTGTCCAATCTCAGATGCTACAGACAGCTCCGGCTCTGGCCCACTGAGGTAAATGTTTCCATGGCTCATTAGTAAACCACTTTCATTTACAGCCCATCTAGTTCCTAAGTGATTGCCAGCCATTACAGAAACTCGCGATCTTTACCGTGCGGTTCAGGGATGTCTGGTAGTTCTTGCTGGCTGTTCTTGCCAGGTGCAGGAGGAGGAGGTTGGATCCTTGGACCGGGGCTACTGGCCGAAATTGAGAGAGTGGTAAAGGTGCTGATCAGCAGGATGCCCAGACCAACAAAAAGCACCAGCTACAGGACAGGAAGTGGAGAACAACAAATTGTCAGACAAAATATTTTCCCCAAATAAATATACTGGAAAAGTGCAGATTCAAAGTTTCTAACCTGAGCAATGATGCTGTTCTTTTGGATCTTTCTGTAGATGAGAGCAGGACAAATGAAGCAGATGAGGCTGCCCATGGTGGCTCCAGTCAGACCCAGAATAGTTTCCACTAAAGACAGGAAAACCGGTTTAATAAAAAATCTGCGGGCCTGTAGTGCACTAGTTCCAAAACAGAGGTGCTCACCAAATGTTAATGGATAGAGTGCTGAAAGAGTTAGCTTAAATGTCTGAAATGGTTATAACAAACTGGACAAAAGTTAGCTCGACAAGCGGTACAACAACTAAACTAACAGGAAAATGATCTGGAGATCCAAGGTGTGCCTCCCCAGATGTTGCAGTACAATGAAAACTTAATTAAACCAACCTAAACACTGTTAAATCAACATGACACCAACGTTACCAGAGCTGAAGCGTTTCTGTCTGTTTCAGTGCACTGGTTCTGTTTCTTTGTGCCAAAAAAAGACTGGGTGAAAAAAGACTGCTAGAGTCCCAGATCTGGGCTCCTCATTACAAACTGGATTCATAACGGCCCCTCACAGACGCCATCCGTGGCACACTGCTGCTGGCAGCAGCGAGCCGTGGCCACACCCAAGTCACAACGAATGGGCCTACTGGGCGTCAAGCCCGGAAACCCATCGTTCATCTAGAGGACGGACACCATATTGTTTCCCTCAGATTTAGTGCCCATTCCCCCCAGGGTCCTTACCTCCTTTCTCCGCAGTCTATTAGCCTGATTAAATACACAAAGAGCCAATCTGACCGGCTCTGTGTGTGTCTCCGTGTTCACCCAATCAAAACTTTAACAAACAGTGGGTGGACAAAACACAAAATAATGCTAACCTTTACATCTATGCAATTTTGGAGCGTTTTATGAGAGAGACAAGGACTTAAGGAAGCTGACGGAGAGCCAATACTGGTGTGTACTGGACGTTTGTTTGTGTGCGAGTGTGTGAGAAAGAGTCCGGGAGAATAATAGCCCTATCTTCCTGTCTGCCCATCTAAAAGGAGATAAAAGTAAGGGCCCTGATTTAAGGACTGTGTTAGAGTGTGACAGTCACTGACTCGTAAAGTCACATTCACACACATCGTAAAGCTCCCCAGCTACGCCCACATAAAGGAACACATGCACCTTAAGACCTCCAGCGAGCAGCACACATACACACACCATTTTATTTTAGTCCATGCAATCCACAACCAATTTTTCTCACTCACACACACACACACACACACACACACACACACACACACACACACACACACACACACACACACACACACACACACACACACACACACACAAAAAGGACGTACCGTTGGGGATGAGAATGCCCCCCAGCATAGTGCCAAACACAATGCACAGGGTGATCATCTTGAAGCGCAGAGGAGGCATGTAACCCCCAGCGGCAAATGTCCCATCCTTCTGCTGTAAAACAAAAATGGTAAGATAGAAAAAAAAGAGCTAAAGAGGGGATTTAGTGATGTAACAAATCTCACATTTACAAACTGATTACAGATTCAATACATTTATGGGTGTTACAGGGAAACACCTGCTGTTTGTGTTTACACGAAAAACTTCTAAATGCATCTTCAAACTGCATGAAAGAAAGAATGGGAGGTCCTCTTTCACAATCTAATTTGTATCCAAATTCTCATCCCTCTACTATTAACAATTCAGTAAAGTGAGAAAACCATCAAGCAAACAAGCATTAAGACTTTCTTTTTTAAAATGCAGAGGACAAAGGGAGCGTCTGAGTATATCTGAACTCACTTGCTGCTCAAAAAGCATAGTGTTGATGGCCTGGCGGCAGGGCAGGATCATCATGGGAAATCCAACAGCTACAGACATCATAAAACCAACGCGTATCATCTCTGTCACCAGGTTGGATGGAAAGTTCATCAGCACGTTCCCTGCGATGTTCTCTGTAAAGCTGACGTACCCAAAGAAACCCACCTGGAGACAGAACCAAACATGGTGTTTGGGGAAAAGCAAAAAGAAGGAGGAATTTTTATAGTTTCTGATGCCAATATCAGCCATCAAGACTGTTTTAATATCAGGATAAAGACACATTTCTGCCATAAATAATATAAAATACCAGAAACTCCATCAAGAGTGTGTACTGTAGGATGCTAAGCTCAGAATACACATTGTTGTTGTTTATATAGAGGTCATAAAATCTTGTTGTTTCATGAGTGAGACCTATGACAGACTAAATGTTGCTCTCTGATTAATCACGCTTACCAACTTACATGCAGGACAATGTCACTGCTCTTTCTCTTCATCATGTTTCCCTCACAGAAGTGACAAAACCATCATGAAAGACTGCAAAAATCTAACATGCTAGTCTTTCTCTCAGGACAAGATACAGTGCAAGTTTTGTCCATAAAGACCAGAGGCAGTATGTACAAGACTGATGTAGCCTCAGTGTCTGAAACATGAAGCCGGTGTGGAAGTGCCTCAAGACCTAATTTTTTTTGTCACATCCGGTTTTAAAAACAGCAAGAGAGCAATGGCTAAAACTCAGCGGGTCTTTGGTAACTAGTGAGTGAAGTTAAGGTAGCTGTTTGCATCTTTTATATACAGTCTATGAATAACTGACTGATTTGCAAGCTCCAGATTCAAATCAATGCCTTACACCATCCAGATTAGTCTGATATTGTGTAATCTAATCCCATTAAAAGACATTAAAAAAAGTGAACTCATGTCATTAGCTTTTTTGGCAGTGACCTGTTAAAATTTTAAGATAAGTAAACTCAGATACTCTTTAATATTACAAAATAGGAGTGATGTGAACACAACTGAGAAAGAGTGATTCCACTCACTGTGATGTAGAAGATGGTAACAACGTTGAGAGATGAAGTGAAAATGGTGCTCATGCGCTTAACAGACGGCTCATCGAGGCTGTCGTAGGTTGGTAGCACTTGCCTGTAAGAGATAGTAAGCCAAAAAACAAAACAAAAACACCCTGTATACTGCATGGCACAACACTATTGTTGCAATGTGATCTTATACTGTCTGAATTATCAGACATACAAATTCTACAATGCAACAGTTCTAGCAGGGAGATCGAGGAACGTAGTCCTACAGATGTTTCATTTGATTTTTGTCCCCCCAAACAGCTGGCAATATGACAGTCTTCACGGCCACTTACTTCAAATTTAGAAACCGCTCTGTAGCGTTCCTTTATTAAGCAGCCATATGGGGGTCCATTTGCGATGCTCAGTAATCAAATGATGCATCTCTTCCCTCATGTCCTTGTCAATATCCAACTAACACTGGATGGTTTAATCTACACGATTTCATCTTCTTTGTTTAGCCCATTAAAAATATATGAATGCAATGCAATTATCAATAAACATTTGAAATTAATACTTCAATCTTCTACTTAGATGTAATCAAACTACTTTAAAAAGTCATTCGACTCAATCAATCATACAACATCATATAAATGAAGGTTTTTCAACAATTGGAATCTTCATATTGAGAATATGAATCTTAATTCATATTAATATCAATTCATGCTTAAAGTTTTATTTTTTTATTGCAGTCATTTCTCACGATGGCAGTAGATGAAAGTAATGTAATGGGAGTGGTAGTGATGTACGGTATGCACAAGTGTTTGTCTAGATACCACTGCATATGTGTTTGTGTGTGTGAGAGACACAGTATGGGTGACAGTAGTGAAGGCCGGCTGAGGCTGAAATGCTCGTCTATTAACACAGGTGTCGACCTCCTTTCATCATTTCCTGTCCTGTGCTTTAAGGCGAGTGTGGGAGTGTGGAGGGGACCATCGGCACATTAACCAGTGAATTTACAGGCTTTATATATAACTGCAAGTGGCTGGACAGGTTTTAGAGCATTATAAACTTTCCTGGCAGACTCTTTTTACTCGCCTCCTTTTTCTCTCTCCCTCCCTTTCTCTTATACATGTGAGAGGCGAAAGACAGAAGAGAGAGAGAAACCATAACTTTCACTGGCCTTTGTTCTCCCTTTGCCTGACTCTCTGTTCACACACTCGGTTTTATTAGCTAGCATGATGCCATTCCTTGTGCTTGTTTAATGTGGAAACCAGTTAATGTTATAACCAATGTTAAATAAAACGTTATACTGCAAGCGCAGTGCAAAAGCATCTAATGGTTGCTCAATAGACCTGACTCGGAGGCTAGTCCTTAAACACAATGAAATCTCATTGACTGACTGTGGGAGAAGTGAGTGTGTGGAAGACAGTGTCATTAAATGGGACTGGAAAACACACCAGCAGTAGCATCATAGAAAGATGTTTCTGCCATACATGTTTTTCTTATGTCCCTCTATTATGAGCTAACTGCTCCTCGCTGTTCAGACGCTCAGCCAAAAAACAACAGGGCCAGCTCCCATCCCATCATAATGGTGATGTTAAGTAATGTTTTAACTGAAAGTAAACACATTTCATGAATGTAATAAAAATCCAATGTGCTGAGAGCTGTTTAATCAGCCTGTGAATACATCAGTGTGTCTGTGAGATGGCGGCAGTCCAATGTGTTGATTAGTGGTTTGGCTTAAGCTGCCTGCCGCCTAACGGAGCGCTTGCCTCGCTCAGCCTTACCACAGGCCAAGAAATCGCCATGCCAAATATCACTCAGCACTACTAGTGGGACGACGGAGGAAGCACACATAAACACATACAAGCTCATACTTTCTTCTTGTTGGATCACATGCACACCTCGCTTGCTAATGATCACGCCTGTCTGCCATACCATAATGTTATGTTAGCTTTGTGTGATTACATTAATTAAAAAGTCCTGTTTCACTCCCAAGGCTACAGTCGCCCACTTCTATCACTTACCTCACTCTTTCTCGCACAAAACAAAACCATACACTGCCACCACCCAAACATCTGGCCCCTGATGACCTCACCGTAACACCCTACAGCCCTCTCCAGCACCAAAGATTAACTTGCTCCTGTTAGACATTCATGTCTAACAGGATACTGGTGCAGTGAGCTGAACCACCCGCTCAGCTCACTGCACGCCCAGAGTGGGCACTGAAGCGTAGAGGACAGGACAAAAAGAGGCAGTGACAAAGCATGCAAATGAGTGAAAATGGAGGCAGTAAAGAAGAAGAAGCTGTGATCAGTGAAAATAAACCAGTGAGCATTGTGAACAGCATGCAAACGCTGTGTTGGAAACCTTCCTATTATTTACTGTTAGTAAAGACTGCAGCACAGCATTCATTATATATAAGAGCCCAACCGATAGGACGCTCAAACTTTGCTAGCTCTTTTGACCTAATAAATACATTATTACCATTACATGTAGTGGTATAGCATCACAGCTGGGCACACAGCGGTCTGGAGTCAAACAGGGTCTTTACACTAACACGTTTCTTAATAAAACATTGCTGGGAAGTGAAAAGAACACCTCATTTTCCCCCATCATTTTTCACTTTCGCTAATATTAGGGTTGATATCAGATGTTCACCACATGAATATCAAGGCCAACAGAATTCACTTTTATCCTTAACCACTTATCCAATTCCGGATCACTGGGGCTCCCCGAGTCTACTCCAGCTGTCATTTGCTAAGAGGCGGGGTACTTTATTTAAAGTGCACTTTAACTAGAGCACCAGACTGCTGTGACTCGATCAGGTGAGTAACAAACTGAAGAAACCTGCGACTTAAAGCACAATAACGGAGTCTCGTGTGGCGTTAGTGTTAGCTGACGAATGCAGAGGAGAGAGGAGGAGCAGCGGCACAAGAAGGCAACAACGCGGAAGCTAAATTAAGAATTAATTCCTCAACAGCTTAACTCTCCCTGTGTGAGCATCGCAGTTTGATTTAGTGCGATTGTTGTGGAACGTGAATCTCTCTCTGCGTGTAAGGGAGACGTTATCACAGCTACAGAAAAATTCATGGATTATTAAAGTAAGGTGACCACCTCACTTTAAAAATGCATAATATGTGTAGGCAAGAAGAAGCTAGTGATGGATTGCTCACATATATTATCAATTGCTTCTTCTGTATGTCATGATTATCATCAATAGCCATATATTTCAACACCTCTGGTGCATATTTATAGACAGCAGCTAATGCATAGTCAGCTTCAAAAATCCAACATGCCTTCCCTCTCAAAAAGCATCCAGTACTTTGCAGCTTTTGCAAATCTAAACCATCCACTTGATTTTATTTTTTCTTATAAGTGTCCGCTCATCTTCTGTGTCAGATTCCGTCATTTTCTGACTGAATTAGAAAACACAAAGCGAAAAGTAAGCGCAGATGGTTAAAACTAAAGAAAGCACATCTAAGCAACAAAAGCAGCTTCTTTTTACAAATAGCGATGCCTTATCAACCACCTCCACCACAAATCTGTTTCTTTTTACCCCAAATCCTCCACCGTGGCTTTAAAAAAAAAATGCTGTGAGTATTCATGCACCAATTGTGAAATTTTCTCTACATGCAGCGATAAAACATTTAGTTCCCTGTGTGGAAGAGCGGAAAAGCCCACGTTTTGGGAGTTACACTGCACATATTTATAAGACTAATATCGAACGTTCACTATAGGTCACTGAGCTTCCAACGTCAGAATTCTATTTAGTCGTGGTTGACATTACTTTCATCATGTGATCCTGCACAGGTGGAGGAGTACTTACGACTGGCAGGCGAAGGCCATCCCACAGATGGGGAGACAGCGAAACACACCCTCCCAGCGCACCATATTGATGTGCCCTAGCCACCAGCCGCTGAGCAGCCCATGTTTGAACGAGGACAGCACCATCTGAGGGGAAGGAGGCGGGGGGAAGGGGGAGTTACAGCCCAAACCAAATGGAGAAAAGTTGGGGAAAGAGTGAAAAGAAGAATGGGAACAATACCCTCGCTTATGGCTCACAGACAGATAATGAAAGTAATAAATGGGGAGAGAAAAACCAGAGAAAATGAAGAGCTGGAAATAACAAAGAGACGTGACAGGAAATCCCACACTGAACAAAACCTGCTGTAGTGGAAAAACTGGAGTAATGAAGATGATACAAAATGAATAAAAGCAAAAATCATAAATTTGCAAGAAATAAGAGGCATATGAAAGGAATATGTAGACAAACACTAATTCATAGGTTTTCATCAGCATGTGCTCTGTCTTGCTCCTCACAGCACCTGATAAGATCCCAAAGGAAAACCTGCCACACCCACACAGACCAGGACTGAAGGTGGAGGGCAGCAAAAATGAGCCTGTCACTTCCCTATGTTCTCTGCCTTATTACTACTGCCACCAAAAACACACACACAAACACACAGAGCTCAAATGGCTCAGACCAGATCACAATCAAAGGTGAGATTGTGGATGATTGAAAGAAGGAGGAAGAAGGCTCAGGTAGGTCGGAGGAGGGAGTAAGGAGTGTCACACTGCGGGGGAAACATCGCGCTTCCTTCACTCACCCCCTCTCCGTCCCCACCGCCTTACAGTGGTATGTTATATTTTTGGGGAGGGGGAGGGGGGTGGATTCTATGGTTTACTTACGGGTGACAGCAGAAGGTTGTGGCGATAATAGGCAGGCACTGAATGACCCCCTTGAAGCGCCACAGGTGAACTCGCTCCACCCAGGAGCCCGAGATTATGCCGTAGCGCAGAGACGACAACACTATCTACAGCACCAGAAGCAGAAACAGCAGTGGAAAAGGAGGGGGTGGGAGGGAGCAAACAAAGGGTGCGGAAAGATGAGGAGAGTGGAGTGAAAGAGTGATGGTGGGCAGAAGGACGAGAGAGACAAGACGGGAAAGAAAGAAGTAAAGTAGTACAATGGAGAGAAATGAAAGAGGGGGACAATTAATGGTAGGATGAAAAAGGGAGGGAAGCAGGTACATCACTGTTAGATGGTTAGGGGTCTGGGCCAGGCCGGGCCTGGATCTAAAGCCGGACACACACCACACCACTGTTCCACCTTATCGACATGCCACAGAGCTAGAACTCACATCACACAGAAATAGTACAAACAGCATTTTGAAGTCTGTGGAACCAGTACTGCAGGTCAGTAAAACAGAGCTACCCACACATGCACGCACCAACTGTGTGTGCATATTTAAAGAGTAAATGAGTTGAATCACATGAGCCAGAAAACTGCTGCTGGATGGTTTCTACACTCAAACTTTTCACCTCTGACCACACTTCAGACTAAATGCATCTTGTGCAGGGGGCTGTGTGCAAATGCAAATGGCAGCGTGCTCCTGCGGTTCTATCAGAACGTGCTGCATAAAGCATCATTTCTGGTCCCACCAGAGTGCATGTCTGCATACACGTTTTTGCTTGGATGGGGTGCAGAGAGGTTTTTACGGACCACACGTGCTTCCGTGTGTTGTTGTGTGGGCCAAAATAGTGGCGCGAGCAACAGCGGAGGTTATCGCGAATGGGAGAAACATGAAATAACTTCAAAGATCAAAAAATAAAGTATGCAAAGCACAGATAGTGTCTCAAATGGACACTTTTCATTGTTTTTAACAGTTTGGCTTGTTGTATGCAAGAACTTTGCTTTTCTCTGAGTTGGCCTGATAGACCAACAACAACACAAGCAAGACTGGCCCACAGACCGGTTGTACCACATTCTCTGTTGTTAAAAGGAGAAAACGTGCATAGCTCCCTGCAGGCCAACAGGCCATCTCCGCCCTGCCAGCGGACTGTGAACGCGCTCTTCCTGCTGAATTTCGCCTTCGTGGCATACAACTGCACTTCTTTTAGAAACTGTTCAAAATTCTGAAATCTGTTGCAAGAAATGTGCTCCGTGCTGCACTGACGCCTATTTAGACTGAACTTCACATGCATGACATGCAGAAGTGAAGTTTGATTTAAACATTGGGCTTGGCCACAGAGCAAAAGTTGTAATTTATGTAACTTCACAAACTTGAAGGTTATATTTTGATTTCTTAAAGGAAACTATGTCCCAGTAGTTACTACCGCAGCCAGCTGATGTGGTGGTGCTGTCAATCAGTGCTGACTAGCTGCTCCAGAAAGATATGCACACACACTGTTTTGTCTTTAAAGAAAAAAAAGCATTTTACATGCTGCATAAACAGCCAAAAGTTTAAGTTTGATATATGTAAAATAAATCGGACATATGTGGGAGTTTCTGTTCTACAGTTGAGTTTGATGTTTATTGCAACTGACCATTTATTCTCCACTTACTTTCCATTTACACAACTTTTAATGTCTCCTGTGGCCATTTCCAAGTAGTGCCTTCCCAGGGCAGAGCCTTTTTTCAGTCTATAACGAGCAGCGCAGCAACTGTTCTCTGTCTCAAATGATTTCATGCAGATTTTCTCTTTAAAAATAGGAGCAAGACAATATGGCATTGCACAAGGATGTCACAGCTCTGTACAATGGTGCGCGTAAGAAAGAATTAACAGGGAAGACAACAAAACGACCACTTGGCCAAATAACATTTTGAAAATCAAATAGCAACCATGGCTAATAAGCTGTGCTGCAACTTACACATGCTTTAAATCTATTTGTACTTTACTTGCTGTACTAACAGACAGGCAACAAAAACAATCTTTTTTAATCTTTTTTACTGATAATTATGCTTCAACTATTTGCTTCTCAAGATCTGCAACTAAAAAGAATTTCTGCTACAGCCTATTCACATGCACTGTGTAAAGTTTAGATGTATGTGTGTGTGTGTGTGTCAGTGGGCTAACCGTGAACATGAAGAGGGTGTAGAACATCAGCGCCATAGCTGAGAAGGACTGCAGAGTGGCCATCATGTTCCTCTGCAGACTCAGAGGGAGTACGATGAACAGCGACACTATAATCAGCAACAGCACGCGAAAACTGCCGGTCACCTATACACAACAGAGTGACAAAACAACACACTTGCTTAGTTTCAGTATTTTTCCTGTTTTCACAACATCTTTACAAGTGTTGGTCGCAAAAGCCTAAAATTATGAAAAAGTAGAAGCGAGTAGCAACAAAATCATGATATCAAACCTGTAAACCCAACAGCTGAGCAAAGAAATTTGAGCCCAAATCAGCAATGACAACATAGAAGGCAATACAGGTCCCCAACATCAAACCGATCATGCTGCAGGGACACAAAAAGAGAGAGACAAGAGAAACCTTGTGAAAATGTGTTTTTAAACATGACCTACAATGCATAATCTAAATATCCATTGTAATGGATCCATTGTTTCCACTGAACATCTAAAATGTTCCAGTGATCCAACAACTGTATTACTGATAGGCAGAAACTAAAATTTGTCAATGAACTTGCCTCGTTTCCACCAGTGCTTTTCCTGGTTTCCCGTAAGCGTGGAAGGCTGCGAAGAATAAAAGTGCCATCAGTGTGAGCAACATGCAGTGCACTAAAAATATTCCGTCCTGATAAAACTAACAATCAAACAAGATTAAATGTCCTCATTCATCGTTTGTAACACATATGGAAGCAGCTTAAATATTGTCCTTGTGGGCAGAGATTTGTTTACTTTACTGTTATTGACACTTCTGCACTTGATGTCATCTAACATTGTTATAAGCAAATAACGTTCTGCGAACAGTTATTAACTGTTCGCAGAACTAGTGACAAGCAACAACTTCTTTCGCCACTTTAACCACAAATCAGCTGTTGCTTAAAATGGGCACCATTCAGGCTTTTCCACAAACATACTGGCGACTGAAAACATTACATAACAGAACAAAATAAATACAAGTAAATATTTCTCTTGTTTGCCACTTTAGCTCACCCAGTCCAGCATAGGTCCTTCGTTTGGTGCTGCTGGCCGTGTGGACCAGAAACATACAAGACTTGTGGGTCATCCATGAACAGAAGAACAGCAGGATAGTTCCCAGCACTATCCCACACTGTGAGAAGACAGATGGAAAGTTAGCAGGCGTGTCCTCAAGCCAATTCAAATGAGATCGTTCTTAAACTTTAAACAATATTTCTTCCTTCAAACTACTTAGAAGCACAATACGGGGGAGGAAACCTTCAGCCAGCTGGAAAACAAGTATACCCTGGAAAAGATTCTGATGCTAGGCCTACAGAAAGGAACAGCCAAAACAAATACAAGCTCCAAACATGTAGTTGTGCTAAAAAGGCATGACAAAGTTAAAAATTTGGGAATAGCTTCGTTGACTAAAAAGAAAAATCATGTAATAAAGCACTAAATGCGATGTGAAGGCATTACATGTTCATAGAAAGTGGAGATATCCTCCAAGATAAATCTGCTAAATCTGCTCCATCCCTGCTGTCATAGGCTGAGAACCTAACATTCGAGGAAACCAGAGTACCCGGAGAGCACTGATGAAACCGAGCACCACTGAGCTCCCCAGAGGGTGAAATCCTTCACATGAAAACACCTCCTAATTTCATATAGTGATAGTGATGATATAAATTCATCTCTCTATGAAAAGTGCTGCTGATGGATGGAGATGCTGCTTACCAAGTGCTCACTGACATTCTGAGGAAGCTGGTGATTCTCACAGTCACTCATTAATATCCCGTCATGCTTATTCACTTTTATATCTCATTTTGTTGTTATTCTTCTACTCTACTACCTTTAAGAGGCAAATAATGTACTTCTTATTCAATCACATAACCCTTTGACATTGATATATATTATATTTGTACTGGTAAAAATGAAGCTACCTGACAGTGAATAACACTGTTAATATGTTAAAATGAGTTTTCCTTTTAAAAATTAGAAGATGAATGCAGTAACAGCAGATCTTTTTCCCAGCAGTCCCTTTCTTATGAAAGATGTATAAGTTACTAATGTTACTAATGATATTAATAAAGGCATTGTTCACTTCAGGTGCTTAGTAACACCTGTTTACCTGTTGTACCTTACTAAAACTTTGTGAAACAAGATTATGACCTAATATGACAAAAAGAGGAGAAAGGGATTTGAGCATTCCCTCTGATCCTGCAAATATTTTAACAGAGAGTGGGGATTTTCGGAGAGACTTAAGGACAAGTCCCGCAAGGTAAGCGTCGCAGCAGCAGACTCACCTGTTTGAAGCAGAAGGGCATGGTGAGCACACTGACTCCAACGATGCTGTTCACCACGTTCATGATGAGACCCGAGTTGGACGCAGTCATCTTTAATCTCCTAAGCGACGCTTCTTGCTCCTTCGGTAAGAAAATGTCAAGCAAAGCCGGACAGCAGCAAGCTGCAGGCGAACGGAGTTATAGGAGTGATGGCAGAAACGGCAGCGCACAGCTGGAACCAAACTCATCCGCCGATTAATGACGTGGCGCTCTGAGAGGAAACACGGAAACAACAGAGCTTAACCCGCGACACACTTCCAGTCTGTCTTCCTTTCAAATGTTACAGTAAAACCGATTCACACCGCCGAGCTCAATGTTTACAATGCGACCGGATAAAAGTATTTTAAGTCACAGGTTGACCCGTTAGTAGTGGCACCACTGTAGTCTCATTAGCTCACCTTTCTCTTCCACTTCTGTTCCTCGCCCTCCGCCTCGCTGTCCTGTTTATGTTATCATTGGTAATTTTGTGACATTAAAGGTCAACTGTCGTCTTTTTGTGTATATAACCTGCGAGTTGATTAAAAAAGGCAGTAAGTCCACCAAGGCTGTTTTTCTAAACGCGTTTCCAGGAAGTACAGATGGCAGCCGAGGAGGTGAGTGAAGACAAGTCAGCCTGCTAGTTTCAGTACTGTGGAAATGCTTGGGCGCCCACTAGTGGTCACTTTGTTATTTTATTTTTTCTTTATTTTTTCCTTAATGGATAGATATCTATCTATCTATCTATCTATCTATCTATCTATCTATCTATCTATCTATCTATCTATATATATATATATATATATATATATATATATATATATATATATATATATATATATATATATATATAGATCTATCTATCTATCTATCTATCTATCTATATATATATATATATATATATATATATATATATATATATATATATATATATATATATATATATATATATATATATATATATATATATATATATATATCCTATCATATAGTCCTATGATACATTTTTCCAGAGTGCTTTCAATACTATTTTTGTTTCTTTTCCCCTGAGTATTTTGGCATTGTTGTATTTGCACTTTTACTTAACTAAAGAACCTAAATAGTTCTTCCGTCACTGATGAGCTCTGTAACCACAACAGTGCCAACAACAGACACGCTTGAATCCTGTTTTTCCAGAGCCCTCAAATATTCCCGTCAGGAAAGGGAAGCAAGCAACAAAAGCCTAAAAGAGAATAGACCAAACTTGAATGACGTTGGAGAAAATATTCAGCCTTGCACCTGAAACATTGCTGGCAGTATGGGCGGTTTATTTCCGTTAGCTTTAGTGCCTGCCTGGTGCCCTCTCTGATAGATGACTATTGTGTTGTATGACCAGGAAAGAGAAGAAGGAGCCCCAGGTTGGACGGGGGGAGAGGTGGGGGTTTGACCTAAGAGCGCTTCCCCCCCACTCACCAAATTCGGGTGTGCTTCCCCCCGGGGACAAGGGATTTTCAGCAGCAGGGATGTGATGAAGCTTTAAGAGGCGCAGGAGGGGAATTTTGAATTGTAGAGAGGTATGTGTGGGTGTGTGTGTGTGTGTGTGTGTGTGTGTGTGTGTGTGTGTGTGTGAGAGAGAGAGAGAGAGAGAGAGAGAGAGAGAGAGGAATTTCCAGCCTTTCAGTATCACCTTCATCTGAAAACACCCTTTTATTTGAATATATTTCTCCATTCTCCTTTAATTGTACTTATTTGTCTATTTTTTCAGCACTTTGTATATTTGCCGTTCATTTTTTTAAAATTTAGACGGTCTAATGTTTATTATGTATACATGTGGATGAGTGCATGCTTGTGTGTTTATGTGTGTGTGTGTGTGTGTGTGTGTGCATATGTGTATGATCAGAGAGGTTAAGACAGGAAAACCCTGGCCATTGTGCGCCAGTGACCCCTCAAAATCAATGTGACAGACCGGCTGATTGGCTGGAGGGTCCTGTCTCTCTGCACATAATCCCTCAAGGTAGACCCTCAGCCAGGCCTCCTGCGCTTGTGTGTGCTGTGTGTGTGTGTGCTGTGCATGTGTGCGTGGCAATATCTCTGCTCGTATGTGTGTCTTTCTGCACCTAATCCCTCTAGATAGACCAAAGGCCATGGGATGGGGTATTAGTGCAGTTACAGCAGGTCGGTCCTGTGTGTGTGTGTGTGTGTGTGTGTGTGTGTGTGTGTGTGTGTGTGTGTGTGTGTGTGTGTGTGTGCGAGCGTGTAGGAGATAGAGAGCTTGAGTGTGGGGACTACTTCACAGTAGCCCAATTAGGCTGCAGAGTGCTTATGTATTTCAGTAGGGCGCAGTTATGTGTGGAGGCAGTAGTGGGTTTTAGAGGGAGAAGGGGGGGGGGGGGGGGGCAAATTTTAGGGCAGATTTGGACGGATAACCCGGTTGGGGTAAAATTAGACGCAGGCCTCTGAATTTGACCTCAGGCCCTCAGCATGACCCCAGGTCACTTAAGGGTCACGGGGCACAAAGCAGAGCACTGACCCTGCACAGGTCAAGCATGCAGGCGGCTGAAAGGACGCCTTTGTGGGGCCTGGCATGCTCACTATTTCCCATGAGCACCAGGGGGACTGTGTCTGCCCAGGAAACTGGACCAGAGAGTGAGCCAGAAAAAGGTGTGTGCGTGTGTGCATGGAAACCATAATTGATTTGTGTTTATATTTCTGCTTGTTTGCCTTACGATTATCACCAGTGAAGGTCATAGTTAATGCTGATTTCTTATGAAAAAAATGTAAAAATTATTTACCTTTGCATGCTGTGGTATGTGTTTGTTTTTGTGCATTTGTAATAACACAACTCAACTAAACTTCATGTTTTAAGTTTCAGCTGAAGGATCATTTGGTTAAAAGAAACATTTTCAGTTTCTCAGCCAATTAATCCTTTGGGCTTATTCCCTGTTAAATCCAATGGTGCTTTTCTTAGTAGCCGGATGGTTGAAATTTTAGAGTTAAGTGATATTTTACTTGTATTTGAGTTTGTGTCAGAGTGAGAGATGGCTGAGAATTTTTAGGTACGCCTGTGGTTGTTGCTCGTGTACATCTGTTAGCGCCTCCTTATTGAGCGCATGCACGCAGCCTCCAGTCCTGTGTGTGGCCCTCAGAGAGGGAGAGAGAAGCCCTCTGCTCCAGTAATCACATTTAATTACGCACCAGCATTAGACAGCCTATGAATAGGGTTTTTAGGCAGGCCTCTCACACAGAAATTGGCTGCATCCAGCTGAACATTGCCCACCTTTGTCCTGCCCGTCCTACTATATTCTATTAAGACTTTGTCATTTGACCATCATCAAAGCACCATGCTCTAGCACTAACAACTGCACGACTAATGCTACACATTAAAAAAACGGGAAGGTAAAGGGAACAATAGGCGTTTTCTTGGCTGAACGACTAGCGTCTGCCCCATTAATGAAGCAAATGGACCACACATTAGACTTCATCCACAATTACGTAGCACCTAAAATCGCAGATAAAGAACACATAGTCTCAAGAAAATTCTCCATGTCTGCTTATCTGAGGTTTAAGCAAAAATCTGTGGGTGCTTCTTTCAGACACAAGAAGTGGAATTTACTTTGTTAATCTCCAGGAGGAGGGGAGGGGTGGGGTGCGGGGGCTTCCTGCACTGTGAAATCAATTTGAAAGCAGAACAATTTTTTTTTAAGATGATAGGGGATTTTGTGTTGCAGAGAGGAAGATGCCAAGTCACCATCTGCATCGCTCAGCTCTGTTTGCATGCGTGATGCGTGTTTACGTGTTAATATCGACTTTAATCACTGTGTTTACATGCGGTAAGAATTCTCGGTCGGCGCCTGTAAACATCACAACTCAGACAGTTTGCAGCCTACATTAAACATGTTACTGTCCACTGTGCGAGGCTACTGTAGAATTAATGGAGAAAGTCTGGATAGCAATGCAAATTAAATATCTACGCATTAATACTGATAAACAGCAAGTCACTGTACTTGACTTGAGTCTCGGTCTGTTGCCAGGATCTGCTCATATATGAGCACAATCGTGTTGCATCACGTTGCACTATACCTCATTACCATGCAGGTGTACAACACTGCAGCAACCTGAGGAGAGTCTCCCTCTAATTATGGGCAGCTTTGTGCTGGCACATGCAAAAAACTTATGAGAGTGTAAATGTTAGATACAGATAGTTCATTTAGTAGTACCGTGATGGTTATGTGATTGTTGGGGATGTGTGATGTGGTTTTCAGTGTTTGTGCAGGCAAGAACAATAGGTTCAGACAGTAATTGGCCACCATGACCAAGACTCCTGGAGCCTCTTAATCAGAGCCAGCATTCATCCTCAGGGTGGGTAAAAGATGTTGAAAACCGATGCAAGGTTTTAAAGATTTAGATCTACAGGATTTAAGACATTTTACAGTATGAAACCATCTATGAAGATAAAGCTGGCAGTGTTACTGGGGCCTATTATAATTTTTTACAGCAATAAACTGTTGTGGTATGGGCACATTGTAAATTAACAGTTTTATGCTGCTACTTTTACTTTACTGTAATTTCATGGGGAAACTTGTTGGTGTATGGCATTAAATCATTTTAGTGCTTCTCTTGTACTCTTTTGTTCTTATCCCCTTTTTGCTGTTTAATATGTTGTTTTTTTAAGATCGAGTTACTATTTTTCCTGATTTTGCATAAATGAGAGAGCAGTTAAACAAGCATCCAGTTGCATCGTCTAATAATCCTTTTACTAAACCAGAGAAACTTCAAATTGTGATCTATATTGCAAGAAAATATAATATTCTAATAAGAGAAGGATGTAAGCACAAATGGCAAGTAAATGTATTCATATAGTCCCTTTCAAGATAGAAATAAAAACCAGAGCATTTATAAAGCAACATTAAGAAATAAACAGTAAAACGAAATTAAAGCTTCAGCTGTTTTTGAAAGAACTACACAATAAATTAAATATTGCACAAAATAATTTATAGCTTTGCAACTTTTATATTTAAAAAATCCAACACAAAACATCTCTTTACTCCTTTTTCCCCCCTCAGTGAAACACGCTGTGGTGTTGAAGTAACACGTGGCGCTGCTAATGATCTCGCCACTTTAAATGTTTATGTTGTTAAATTCACTTCTCTTGACAGCAAACGAGACAAATTCTCTACTTGAGCCCCACACACCGTCTCTGAGATAGTGCCCAAACCTGCCATAAATCCAGTGTGTTTTTAAAAGGCCAGACTCATAAAGAGAAGGGGTGACAGAGCAGCACTGATGGGTCAATATTACCCCCCACCTCGTTGCGCACACACACACACACACACACACACACACACACACACACACACACACACACACACACACACACACACACGCTAAGATGTCACTTGCACGGTTAACGTCCACACATACAGCTTAAGTACACCCACACAGTCACATTTGCATGAAAACACCTTCAGTCAGATTCATATACGAACACTGTATATATATCCAACCAGCCCCCCACACACTCACAGTGCATAGTGAAGCGCATAATGTGCAGTATGTTCACTCCTGTATGTGTGTCTATTAACATGCACACACTGGCCCAGTGTGTTGTGAATGGTGTGTTTGACTGGAACAGAATGACTGTGGGGATTCATGCTGGGTTTCCTCTATTAAACTCTGCAATAAGGCTCACTGTGTATGAGAGTGCTGACGTCCCTGCCCACCTCAGTGATCTACAGCCTGTGTGCGCATGCTAAACTCTCTACCTGTTCCCAATGATCTATGGCTCCGGGGGATTTTATATAGCATATACGAACATTTGTGTGCATTTGTGTGTGTTTAAATCAATGTTTGCGAGTGAGCGTGTCCACATGGGCGTGCAGCTGCATGCTTCACAGACTCCGTTTGCAATGGTTTGGGGTTTGGCACACAGAGGGAGGGAATTCCTTTAGATTCGGACCGAAACAGAGGAGGGTCTCACTGGTGACTCCAAACTGCTCCAAACCTCGGATAGAGGGGGGTGATAATTTACAGTCCGAGTGGGCTGCAACTAAAGGGGACTCAGCAAAGTGGTTGAAACAGGCCGGCCCGTATATCTCCCAGTAATTGACGGCATTTAAGCCGAGTGCAGAGTTCAGAGCCAGGAGAGATGGTGTTACCCCAGGTTCTCTTCAGGTTCCTCCACTCCTCCTTTCTCTCTGGCTGCTTGCGGCTTGCTCGGCAGAAACAAGCTTTTCATTTGAAACGCTCCTTTATGTGGCTCTCTGGTGCCAGCGGCATCATTAGGATTTTAGGAGGGTACTTATCACATGAGCAGCCAGGTCCTTACCCACGAATATGAGGATTATTTCTGCTTTTTTTTTTTTTTTTTTTAAGTGCTTTACTGATTTATTACGGACAGCGATAGAATAGACAGGAGTCTGAATGGCCTCAACAAATCTAGTAAACAGCTTTTATGATAGGATCCAGACTAAAAACTTTGCTTGTTAACAAATATGTATGTGAAACCACTATCAATTTAATGGTTGAAGAGTTTATCTTCACTGCTTTCAACTCTGTTGACCATTTATAAATCGTACAAAGGACTATTCACTGCAGAATATAGTAGGCTCACTGGGGGGTGGCAATCATGGAAAATATTCAGGGATGATTCCTTTAGAAGCTTTATTTCTGGTTTTGTTTATTTATTGTATTTGATTTATTTATTTTTGCATTTTTTGCTTTTATTTCGATAAATGCAGACAATCTCAGATCCCTGATTACTGCACTAAAATTCACAACAGCAAACCCTTCCACCAAAAAGTCACCTTCTTCTTACTAGCACATGACAAGGGGGAAAAAAGATTAAATAAAGATTAAACTAATAATTAAATAAATACACATTAGGAATGCATGAAAAGGAATGTTTTTTAAAAGGGAATTAAAAAATTGCTGTCTCTGGGTGATTTTAAAAGTTAAACTGGAGGTAATATTTCTTGTAGGAGCAATTCATTAGGCACGCCGTTTACTTTTACTTTCATATCTAAAACTTATATAACAACAAGCTGTTCTAAATGGTTGTTAAGTGTGGTTGTTAGTCTGTTTTGGTTTGGTTTAGTTCGGATCGGTTTGGTTGTCCATCTCTGTGCGCGTGTGTTAGCCCTGTTAATGGGACCAGTCCAGGATCTGTCCCACCTCTCACTCTATGACAGCTGGGATTGCTTCCAGCCCCTTTGCAGTTCTCCTTCTAGGGTGCTGAGGCCTTAATATGAAAAATCTGAGCAAAGATCGTAGGTCACAGTCAAACTCACAACTCCAGATATGTGTTAACATCCCCAATAACATCACGCCAGGATGGAAAAAGAGTGACTGATGATGCAAATCTTAACTAACAGCTGCTGGGTTTGTTTTTTCTATTGTTTTTGTTCTTTTCTGTCTCTTAATACTTGTGTGTTAATGGATGCGGCTCCTCGCCCTATAAACAGGAAATATCTGTTAAATCCCAGCAAATAAGACACATGCACAGCCATTCATTTGTCAGCACAAACTATGGCCCGAGTCTCACAGTTATGAATGTCATCTCAGTCTTGCCAAAGCACACATCCAAACACCTCAAAACGCACTCACTGAGGTTCGTTTTCAGCATCATAATCTTATTTATTTAATTTTTAATTATTTCTTGCTCTATTTTCAGTATCAAGACTCGGAAGGGCCTACGCACCCTCGTTCAGTCCCCTACATACTTTTCCACATTCCTCCCATTTCTTTCTCTCCCTTGAACGATAGATATACTATCCTCCTTCCCTCTCTCCCTTTTCACATGCCTTCCCCGCCTCTACTTGTTCTCCCTTCCTCTTCCTTTCTTCTGCTCTCATCGAAATTCAGCGGTGTAATTCTCTCTCCGAGGACACCATTGATCTCTCCCTTCCCGCATGTTTGAGAAACACTGGGCGGGCAGAGCTGGGATTTTTAACGTATGAGGGGAGCAGCGGGGAAACGGTGAGAGGAGGACGACGAACAGGAGAGGGGATGACAGAAGCGAACTAGAGAGGAACAGGAAACAGAAAGAGAAAAGGGGGGAGAGAGGAGAGAGTGAGAGAGAGAGGAGAAAAAGCAGTGGGGGGAGAAGGGGGAGGCAGAAGTGGACTGCCAGGCCCCCCTCCCTCACTCCCTCTATAGTGACTGCAGAAGAAAAGACACGGGCTTTCCTCGTGATCACATCTTCCGCCCCTCTTTTTGAAGCACAGAGAGACAAGAGAGCAGCTATTTACTGGAGCACACACATAATGGCCACTTTTATTTACTTTCGTCCATTTAGCTTCTGCCAAGGACTCTCTAGTGTGTGGGCCAAAAACAGAAACCCGAGGTGTTTTACAAAGTCCCCCTCCTCCTCCCCCTCCTCCATTTTCTCCTCTATATGCATGTATTTGGGTTCCTTATTTACTTGCTTATAGCTAATTCTTAACCACCCACAAAACAAAACAAAAAATCCAAAGCAGAGGTGATATCCAACCCCTGCTCAACATGTGGCCACATTTATATATGACCTGCCTTCAAATCTCCTTCAGGCCAGGCCACATCCAGACTCACACACACACTCCCCTACTCTGACATCAGAAAGGTCACTAGTACTACCCAGGCGGTGATGGAGCTGACCCTCTGTCCCGAGGCAGGCCGATGACCAACCAGCCTTCAGCAGCAGCAGTCGTCCTCTCTTCTAAGTTCACCGCTGACCTTTAAGAGAGTTTCATTGCTACCAGACCTCAGACAAACTGCAGCTCATCAGGCAGAAATGCGTAATCCCCCTCAGCCTCACGCAAGTCAGACTTTCTGTCTTTACACAGGTTTCGTTTTTGTGTTTGTTTCTTTTCCCCACCTTCATATGGAATTTATTTAATTCCTTTAAACTCAACATTAAGAAATAGCTACAGTTATTTATTTATTTTAGATTTTTGTAAAAGTTTGCTTCTTAGTACACCAAATCTGATCATCTCCTTTTATTTTACACATATACATTTGTTGTATTTATTTATTTTATCTCTGCACATATTGTACATTTTATTCTGTATGTTATTTATTGTGATCACTGCTTGCCTTTCTTTTAGCACCAGCATGGGAGAGTACTCTAATTCTGTTGCACTATTATACAGAGAATAACAATAAAGGGGTAAATATTTAAGGAAATTCCACATTTTTAAAATTTATTTTTAATATAATTTTAATATCAAATTTCTACTAGTCTGAATAGTTACAGTAAAATATTTTAGTTCAGGTCAGGAATAAATTATTTGAGCTTTTAGTTACCCTTTTTAAAAAAAATGAGATTTAATAACCAAGGAAGGTGACACTTTTTTATTTTAGTGCATCTACAGACTTAATATTTCAAACGTGTCGTCTTCACTGGTTGAATAATGACGCAAAATAATTTAATATTTCATTTAATTTCTCAACTGCTGATCTGGGGTAAAGAGTTTTCTTTTAAACGTCTGAACAGCCTTCATTTATTTATTTAGAAGTGGTATAAGCGGTCTTAATACAAAGTGCTCGTTTTGCAGCCTGTAAACTGCCCTCACCCAAAATTACAGGTTTTCTGACCATATTTTCCTCTTGGTTTTGTAACCGGATCGCATCCATTTCTCACTTCTTATTTTTTTTCCCCACTCATTGTGTTCTTTATCACCGAAACTTCATCTGTTGTGTGACTAATCATCCCGCTCTTGTTTTCTCTTTCGCGAAAAAGAGAAGCCACTTTCTCTCAAATGAAGCTCACAAGGGGGCTGATCACAAGACGGAGCAGGTCGTGTGTCTTTCTCTCTTCCTGCCTCGTTGTTCTGTGTGTGTCTGTGTGTGCGTGTGTGTGTCTGCTGACAGTACAGTGACGGATGCCCCTCTTGCCCTGTGCTTGATGCCTTTACTTAGGGGCCTCTGAGCCTCCTGCATTCAAAAACAAATAAGCTGCCACATAAAGATCATCCCTCATTTCTTCTCAAGTCACTCAGAGCCTCGTCCCCCGACACAAACACACACAAAGATGTACCAATCACTAACGTACCAACTTCCTTTTCAAAAGTATCCCGCGTTCTCTGCATTGCATTTGTGAACCAGGCACACACGGCTCAACGCACACACACAAACGCACACATACACACAAGCACACTAGGGGCTAACATCTGTAAGGGATTTGTACAGTGAGATGATACTCAATAATAAATAATGTGAACATTTGAAACTCATTTCAGTCCCCCTCTGTGCGACCCCAAACAAGGTCAGAGAAAAATGTGTGTGTGAGTGTGTTTTGCAGGAGAAAGGCAGAGAGAGAGAGAGACCCCCACGCGCACGTTTATGTTATATCTGAGTATTATTCATGCATGTCTGCGATATGACGACTCCCAGAATCCCACAGGTGTTCCCAATTCCCAGTTACAGCAGTGACCTCGCCTCGGTGTCCCCACTCTCACCTTTCACCATTTCCTCTCAAAGAACTGGGGGAAAAAGTCATGTATCATGTTTTCTATCAAATCTCACCTCCTCTGCTAACTTTTAATCTTACGGATCCTTTAATTGGTTTACTTAACGAGGTTCAGATGATTCAGGATCAGACCCCTAGCCCCCTTCCCCCCTCACAGTGTGCTTTGGTATGTGGCCAGTAGGGGAGGCTGTGGTCCATCCTATAAGGCTCCACAGAGCACAAAAGCAGCTGATGTTGCTGGTCAGAGGTCAGCAGACAGCCTCTGAGAAGCACCAGGCGTTCCAGTTGAGCTGACTCAGAATTTAACAGGCCAAAGAAACCTGAAGAAAGGCAGAGAAGGGGTGTGAAGTCACTTTACACTAAGAGAGAGGAAAGGACTCCTCATCTGTCCTCCACCTACTCCTCCAGCCTTTGACCTCCTTGTCCTCCCTCCCTTCTTCTTCTTAAAGGACGGCTGCTTGCGTATTTTCTTGTGGCCGTGGAAGCTGGAGGTCTGCTTAAAACTGTGACGAGATCACCTCATCTGACCCCACTCTGAAAACACTCAAGTCTAATGTGATGTCATCTACAACAAGACCTCACCAGCATCCACCACCCTTAAAATGAAGCTCCGATTCAACGTGAGCGTTCATGTGTTTGTTGCACATGTGCGTGTGTGATTGCATCCTATAGAGGAATGCAGAAAGGCAGGAACTGAATGTGTGTCTGTGTCCAGTTTCTGGTAGGTGAGGCCGGAGAGGTGGGAGATGACGTGTATGTCAGCTAGGGGTGCAGGGAGATGGAGTAAATCTGACTCTGACACACCTCACCACGTAAACACACAAGGGTAAATGCACACACACCTTCACATCTGGTGTGGTCATCGGTCCACTTCTCAGTGGATGTGCCCCTCCTCCAACACACACACACACACACACACACACACACACACACACACATTAATTCTCCCTGTAGTGCTGCTCCTCACCCCTTTCTCTATCACTGGCAAAGTAAACCCACCATGTGAGAATGATGAATGGGCTATTCTGCACCGGAAGCACACGTTGGAAACCTCCTGCCACCCCTGCCCTGCTTCTCTCTCTCTCTCTCACACACACACACCTGCACACACACATGCTCCCCCACTTGCTTTCTCTTACCCTCTCGAGTCTGTTATCGTCTCTCCTCCTCTTTCTCCCCTGGTGACCTCACAGGCCTCCTTCCTTCCTGGTCGCCACATCTCTCTGCACACACAAGATCCTGATGTCTGTGTGTGTGTGTGTGTGTGTGTGAGAGAGAGACTAATACAGAGAGCGTAGTGTCTTGCAGACGGTGTCCAGTGTTGCACACACACCTGCAGGTCATGTGCTTGTTTATTGAGCACTTTGTGCAATTAGATGTCCAAAAAAAAGAACCAAAAAAAAAGAGTTAAAACATACGTTTGCTTTTTAAAATCTTTATTTGAAAACGTTAGCATGACTTATAAATTATTGCAGATAAAACGGAAAATAACAGCATGCAATCCGCGAAACACTATATGAATTTTTGAATTGCAGATTCCCCCCCACCCCTTTTCATCTGTCTTTTCTTCAGCCATAGACGTCACATTGGTGTGAGGGAGTCTGAAATCAGCCAGGGGAAATGTTGAAACTCCAGGTGGTCGGCAACCAATTAAATAAAGCGTCACTGTGCTTCTTCTTCTTCTTTTTTTTTTGAATTGCACACACACTCCTTTTGATGCAGAGACAAAAAGTAAAAAAAAAAAAAGTTAATGTAAAACACACACACACACACACACACACACACACACGTATGTATGTATGTGTGTGTGTGTGTGTATATATATATATATATATATATATATATATATATATATATATATACATATATATATATATATATATATATATATATATATATATATATATATATATATAAATATATATATATATATATGTATATGTATATATATATATATATATATATAAATTTCCTTCTACAAAACCTCGACCCAATGTGGAGGAAAAAGGGGGGAAAGAAACAAGTTTCATTTGCTGTCGAAACATTTGTAGTGGAATTAAACATATGGATGCCACAGGCAAACTGAGGGCTGGAATATATTAGAGCCGCACAATGTTACACTAACCCTCCAGTATCTTACACCGCTCTGAGAGATTAATGGAATAAAGAGGAGAGAGGAGGTGGGGAGGTAAGGGTGTGGGGGTGGAGAATTGGGGGGAGAAAGAAAAAGAGTGAGTGAGTGTTCGTCTGGCTTTCTCAGGCTACTGCAAAATCAATATTTTGCCATGATACACAGCTCTCTCCTCGCAGCTTTTTGGCTGAATACATCCAGATCTGCCCATCTAAACCTAAATATTAGGTATCCCGTGCCGCAGTCAGACTTCAAAGGCAATTACGCACATCTGTTTGAAATTGTAGTATTTGATTTGTTTATGAATCTGTTCATTTGAGGTTTTCCTTCTTTTTTTTTTAACAAAATAAAACAGAGGAAAACATACAAATAAAAAATAAATCCCGAGTCACATTGTCTCTGTGCATCTTTTCCACACGCTCCCGCAAAGTGTAAGTGGGTCATCATTCCTCACTTTACAGATAATATTTTGCATCCTGTTCCAACACGTTGGGTCTCATCATGCCAGCATGTTGGTGTCTGTGAAGAAGAAACCCAAGGAGCAAAACGCTGGAGTGGTTTTATTTTATTTTTTCCTATTGTTAAATTAGTGATTTTCTGCACAGCAAGGTAATTGAAGGGAAAGGCTTGTGTGAAAAAATGTCACAGAGAAGAGGAGGAGGAGGAGAAAAAAGGAGGAATGTGCAGATTTGTTCACAAATGAATAGTGTGCTTGTTGTTCTTTATACCTCGAGTAAGGAGAGAATTGAACTGTCTCAAGGGGAGCAGAGCCGGATGTGAAGAGCAGCTCAAATCTCGGGTTTAAAAAGTTTGCGTCATGAATTTAGGACAAAAAGTGTGACGTTTAAAGAAAGAAGAAACAAAAAGAAGTCATTATGGTTTTCACTTCTTCTTCTACTACTACTATAAGCTCCTGTATTTGACAACAGGGAGATCCCACTTGCTGTGATATGAACTATGAATATGAGTCAGACACCGAGTGTTGTGGTTTGACCTCAATGTATTTACTCGCTCGCTGGGAGAATCTGACTAATATCTATCACAGTTCATGCGGGTAGTTTCATAAACTGCTGTGAAATGAAAGTTCACCTATAATATGATACGTATTATATTTTACCATGTGATCTTTTTTGTGGTATTTTCTTCATATTCTGATTAACAGAAGGCTGTGAGGCTGCAGAGGAAGTGCTGAAATTTGAATTTCAGTTTTTATCTGATGGCGAAAACAGCTGATTGAAGGGAAACGTGGTGTGGAATTTTACACAACAGCTGGTCAGGGATCAGTCCAAACGATAATTCATCGTTTATTCATCACAGCTGATTTATATAAATGGTCCTTTTAATTGTTTGATCAAAATTAGTCTCTTATTTTATAGTTTAATTTACAGCGTAATTAGAAAAAAGGGGCCACACGTTCCTGCTCACATTTGGTTTCAGTAATAACTGACACACACCTTTTAGAAGATTTCAGTGCCATCTTATAATTATTAACAATCGACCCCGTTCCCGAATAGATAGCCATTCTTTCTATTTCTAGTTCTCCCCGCTGATCCTAAAACTTACCGCACAGTTTGCAGATTTCACGCGAAGGACAGTGAATGCGCCTAAAGAATATTTTTAAATGAGTTCACGTGGTTCACACACAATCCACCTTCCATTCCCCTCTGACTGGGCTCTCCCTGCATTCGTAATTATTGTTTACATCGTTTACTGCTAAACCCTTTTTTTTTTTTGCCATGTACTAATTTCATGCTAGACAGCTGCAAAATTATTCAGCATTCTCACAATATGCAAAAGACGTAAATAAATACATTTTTATTTCCTCTCTCGCTCTCTGGGTAACAATGTGCCAGTTCTGGCCCCCATGTAGCAGTTTGACCTTAAACACGCGCTTTTAGGCACAGACCTGGCTATTGGAGCAGGAATTCCCGGACAAAAGGCGCAGACGGCCTTGCCGCCCCCTCCTGGACTAAATTTGGTAAACCTAGTCCCTGCGCATATTTTACACAACCATCCCGCCTATTACCGCAGCTCGTCCAGATCCTACAGTGTGAGAACGACCCGCCAATTTATCATTCATTGCGGCAAATCATGGCGGAGACTGCGTTTAATTGAGTTTGCATTGTATTTCGTTGCTGGGTGCCTTTCTCGCTATAGGGTGTGTGTGTGTGTGGAGCGAGGGGGGTGAGGGGGGATTCTGTCTCAGGCCGTCCCAGTGCAACTGTGGTGGGAGGAGGAGGTGGTGTGTATGGAGAGGAGAGGAGAAGAGAGGGCAACCTTACCCTCCCCCCCCCTCTTTCTCCAAGAACCCCCCCCCCCCTCACTCCTTTCCTCCCGCACCTCACCCCCTCCTCCTCTCAGCTCCGCCTCTGTCTTACAAAACAATCAACTGGTAGTGAATAATGTGCATTGCTCATGTAAAGCGGAGCAACAGCTGCATATTGACGTATCTAAAATAGATTTTATAAATGTAAATGCACTTACTGATAATCGCAGTGATCGAAAGAAGACGGTTAACAACTGTAAACAAACAAGGCTGAAAAGTTGCCTCCGCGTGTGTCTGATTTCTCCAAAGCAAAGCTGACCATGTAGTGGGATTTTTTTTCTTTCCTCCCAGATGATCAGTTGTTAACATTTCACGTGCTGCCCATTTGACTCAGTTGTAGGCTTCTCCACTTCACGGGCCCACCACTTTGTTAATTTGCCTCTTAATTGTCTGCGATGCAATTACGGCGATACGGATGGGCTGCGTGACGCCCATCAGTGCCGCAGGAGGACCGCGCAGGGCCGCTAAATCAGCTCCTTGACACCCAGAACGTCTCCAGGTTATGCCGACAAAACTTGCTGTTTTTGGACCTCGACCGGCTGTTAAAAAGCACCTCAGCGGGCACACACCCCAGCATGCCCCGCTGCTGCTGCTTGCTCCTTGTGGACCCATCCCACCCTACACACCCTCCACCCGACTGATAGTGGAGTCTAAAAGAAGAAAAACGGACATTTGCACTACATTCAGTTGAAGCCATCTGGTGCAGACTTCTTTTATTGCATATATTCAAACATACAGTCACGCAAACACACACACACAAAGCTGTGACGTTTGTCTTGCAATTATTATTATTATTATTATTATTTTTAATAATTCAGATAGACCCGACCGGGCTACAACAACTACAGTCACACGCACACACACACAAGCATCGCTTTAAGGCACCCAGACTGCGGCTGACAATGTAACCCCCGCCCCCCTCGTTTTAATTACTTTATGAATATTCATTGTGACTCAAAGACAGGAACTGAACGACAAAATAAAAATGATAAAACGCTTAAGTCTTGGAGTTAGTCAGCTGTTTTTTTTTTCGAATAAACGTCAAATCTGCTCGTGTTCATTCTAGTTTTATGTTTATTTGTTTGTTTCTGTGAGTTTTTATGCGAGAGAGGAGAAAAGCAGTGATGTGCTGTATGCAGCCCAAGCAAATTTCCCCATAGCAGAGCAAAACGGGTATTAAGATACACGTTACAGCTTCGTGTAATGTAAGTACTGTAACTTTAAAAGAATAAGAATAGAACCAAAACAAGAGCAGAAAAAAATAACCATATTAAAAAAAAATTGTAACCTCAAGGTACACACACACACACACACACACACACACACACACACACACACACACACACACACACACACACACACACGCACACAGAAACTTCAGCTCACAACAATAAACAGCCTCAATTCTCGGCTCTGATACAGTAAATTGTTTTTCTTTTTTTGGTCAAGTTTTTTAAATTTATTAACAAAAAGAAATTAAATTAATTTAAAAAGTAAATAAACGTTATACTGGCTTGACTGTAAGCGTGTTACATTGACGTACCTTTACAGCTGCTTCATTTTATGTATTTTTTAAAATATCAACTATTATTATTTTTTCTTTTTATTATATATCTTTACTGTGTTTTTTAAATTCATATTATTAATGCAGGATTTTATTATTATATTTTGTATTATGAATTTAATTAATAATTTAAATGAAAATGGTCAAATATACGCTTTTATTTGAATGATATAGGTAGCTAGGCAAAAGAAAAACATTCACAGTAAATGCTATTATTATTATTTTTATAACAATAATAATAATAATAACGATTATTATTATTAGTAATAGTAGTAGTTTAGTTTTATTGGGATTTTGATCACTGTGAGGTCCACTTATCAAACACACTGTGAGGAAAAATGAAAATGAAATATATATATATATATATATATATATATATATATATATATATATATATATATATATATATATATATATATATATATATATATATATATATATATATGTTTTAAAGTCACCCTTCCACGACTGCTTGCTGTCTGTAATGTTTCCCTCAGTCCCCTTATTTCCCCCCTTCTCCGTGTTGTGTAATAGTTGTTATTGCTATTATCGCCTCATCGTGCTGCCACAGAAGAGCTGCCTGTCCTGCTGCAGTCACTTTGAATTAACTTCACCAACACGGAAACTCCTCACAGCCACAGAAACGCGCAGGTTACTCTTTTTTTTCTTGGTGCAAACTGACTGAATGTCAGCCAAAATCAGCTTAATGCGGATACGTGTTTAAAGGCGTTTTTCATTAGAAGAGACTCCTCAGCCAAACTCTCGGCGCTCGCGTGTGTTGACGGCGAAACAAACGATCGGCGAAGTGCAAACAAAACGCCGCCTTTTGTCAAAAATATTCAAACCCAACTGTAAAAAGTGCGAATAAGATAATAAGGATAATATCGGCGCATTTTAATGAGCGGCTGTTGCACGCGCTCTGATGATTAGGAGAACTAAAAGCGTGTTCTTCAAAGTGAGCAGACCGGTCCACCGTATGTAATTATGTAAAACGGGCTTACTCCTGCAGCCAGCTTGTAATTTTAGATTTTTTTCTTGCTTTTTCTGAGGACTGTAGGCTTTAATAAAAAGATACAACGTGAGATCAGAAGAAGCAGGGCGAGAGGAGAATTCCCTAAAATTAAATCTTTCAATGTGGAAAACAGACACACACACACCAACTCTCTCTCACACACACACACACACGATGAAATCATCATTGTTTTGGGTGGGAAAATATTACTCTCTCACTGGTGTCAGATTTGGTGAAGGTTGTTGTGCGAGTCCTGCTCTGTTTGATGCAACTAATATCTTAATTCTTTCCTTTTATTTAGTTTGTTTTTGTATTTATACATTTAAAAGCATTATTAATGTATTTAACATGTTTATATTTTTGAGTTAACAGAAAGGTTAGACGCACTCACACACACTCTCTCTCACACACAAAGGATCTCAACATGGCGAATAAACCTCGGCTACAATGATCGATTTATTTGCCGGGTGGGTGAGGGGGTTGTGCCTCATAGTACTTAGTGAAACGGTAATATATTTAATTTAAATTCAGTCATATTTTATATATATTTATAAAGAAAAATTACCGTAAAATTACAGGTTAAATAGACTATAACCGATATAAATATTAAAAAATTAAAATATTTTAAAGTCTGCAATAATATTCTATAGCTTTAAACGAGCTCAGGATTTTTTTTTTATAAGTTTAAAAAGAGTTATTTTTTTCCATCTATAGCTTATACAGTTAAAGTCTGCTTAACTTTTTGTTTGTTTACGTCAAAAACGAACTGTAAGGAAAAGTCAAATTCCACCTAACTCCAGCGCTGATATCACGGCCTTGCTGATTTGCGGCTGCTTGTTGTAAATAACCCCCCTCCCTCCCCAGAATGAAATCTTAAAGCTCCTCACCTTTTGCAAGAATAAAAACAAACAAACAGAGAAAGTGAAAAGAGTAATAGATGGCGTGGTGGAGATTCCGTCCACATTCCTTTGTTTTCTTCAGTCCGTGCTCTCCTTCGTCAGATAAGTGTGTAACATGAGAAGGCAGGACGGACTGCAGCCCTCCTGCAGCAAAACACACACCTCGTAGGCAAAAGCAGGCTTTTGAAAATGGCGCCCCAGCAAACGCCTCCACCTCCCCTCCCGTCTCCTCTCAGTGTGGAGCGGGGAGGAGGCGAGAGGGGGGCGTGCCATGTGTGCCGTGTTGCGCGCAACGGGGCTGTAGCCTCTGCTCCCTTGTCGGTTATAGAATCTGGATATAAAAAACCGTCCCCGGTAGGCTGTTCGCCCGGCACGGCCGCATACGTTGAGCCCCCCCTCCTCCTCCTTCTTCACGTCGACAGCGAGTCGTCGGAGCAATCAGGGAGGGAGACGCGTCGTGTCATTACGCACCGAATAAAAGCGCACTTTCGGGCATCCGTGGATTTCCAAGCCTTTCCCCACCCCCAACAGCCTACCCTCCCAACCCCTCCTCTCTCCCTCGCTCTCTTTTGAAAATCACAGAGAGGTTTCCCGTTTTCGTCCGCGGCTTTCGTGCGCACACGGGCTTTTCTTCGTCTCCTTCGTCTGTCCGATTAGATCCGTGGCCGCTTTGGCGTGAAAACGAGCCGTCCGCACGCCGCCATTCCTGTTCGCAGGCAAGCTGCTTGTGTAACCGCGCGGTCTAGCCAGCAGCTGAGGCTTCCAGGGGAGAGTTGTGAAGTGGGGATCTTTCTCTCTCTCTCTCTCTGGCTCTCTCTTTCTCTCCCTCCTTCCCTCAACGGCGGAGCAGCAGCGAGGGAGAAGAGAGAGAGAGAAAGGAGGAGGAGGAGAAGGAGGGGGAAGCCCACGCTGATAGCTGGAGGGAGCCCCAGCGCGTTGATCCTCTGTGTGTGCGTGTGTGTTGTGTGCGAGTGCATTATAGTCGTTGCTAGGAAATCCTTTCTGTTAGTGTGTGAGGGAGGACCTGCAAGCAGGATCAGAAGGCAGCTGCAGAAAAAATGAAATCTTTTGCAAAATGAAATAAACTTTCAGTGCTTTTAAATATAGATTTTGGGATTGTTTATGTATTTATTTTAAAAAGCATAAAATCTGGATCTGTTCAGGAATGAGTAGGAGCACATGCAGTGCACGTATGTATTTATAAGAGCAAGCGCGCAGCTTTGTGCGATACACAAACTGATACATGGTGGTGATGAAACAGACGGCTTCATCTATAGTGAAGGAATTGATTCAGGACATTGTTATAAGTGTGTAACAATGCGTGTATGTGTGTGTGTGGTAGTGGTGGTATTTTCAGATAAATCACTCTTGGCTTGCAGAACAGTCAGTCCTCACCTATGTAAACGCACCCCTGAGGGTAACAGATTTATCTGCAAGAGGACCATCCTCCTCCCTCTTTTACCCCCCCCCCCCCCAGCCCACCCCCACCACACACACACACACACACACACACACACACACACACACACACACACAAAGACACAGGCACACATACCCTCCCCTTCACCTCTTTCCCTGTCTTTACCCCTTCTCCCCCCCACAGCATGGAGATGGATGGCCCATGTCCCCTTTGTCTAGATGCAAATGGACTTTAACCCCGAATTAATTGATAACTCCCCAAAAAGGCCTAATAGTGCTCTGCTCACATGATGTGCACACACGCTCACTGGCAGCCACTACCAGCCTTGTTAGACATGTTGAGTCAGTCTCCAGAACATTTACACTAAATACATCACGTTTTTTTTCTTTTTCTTTTTACAAGCGGGGACTTGATGTAACTTGATGCAAAATGCACACTAACTACCATTAATTGCCAAACTTGTGTTTTTTTTTTCTCCACTGGGATCGCTTTCAAATTTAAACCAAGCCCACCTGGGAGGAGGAGGAAGTAGGGGTGTGGGGTGGTGTGGGAGGGGGGAGTTCAGAAACCACACAACCACTGTGACCAACCTTTTCTCCACTAAAGAAATCCTGCAACCGTGCTCACCGGCAGGTCTCCCCCCTCACCATCCCAACCTTCCTGCAAGACAGAAATATCACATTGTTGTAAATCTATTTTTACTTTATGTGCAGACATCTGAACTTTCAGGCCTGTTATATCCTGTTCAGATTGCACAAGATGAAGTTGCTTGGGTTAAACATGTAGCTCGGTTTGGGAATGTGGGACCTATACATGATCCCCACTCTCTCCCTATTAACTGTGATGCCACGCTGCTCTGCGACATCACCACGGCACTAAAAAATTTATTCCAGCGCCTTGCTTTCTCAGGTCGATCAAGAAAAAGCGTGCGTGTTGGGGGTGGGATGTCAAAAGTGGATGTTTTGTGTATTTAAGAATGAGTGCATGTACAACCACTTCTTAAAATCTTGTGTACGGTAAACCAGCTTGGTGTTTGTATACCTATCAATCCTGAGCACAGGGAACAGTCTGCTTCATGTCAGGAACAGACTGCATTACCACGGATGTAAAAAATCATCTGGGGAAGAGGCCACTTGTTGCTGGAGATGACGATTGTCGGCTGAGAGAAGGGGATTGGGGGGTGATGAGAGAAGGAGAATAATTTCATCCGAGGAAGATGGATGGTTTAATGCATCTGCTTCGTGTACTTTCCTCAACAAGCCACATAAAAATATGTGATTTCATTCACTCGTCATCACAGAGGTCACTTCAGTATCCCTCCAACTGATACTGCTATTACATTACTTGTTTCTATTGCATAGGTCAACAATTTTTTTTAACCTTTTTGTTGTATATTTGAGAAATGGACAAATGCATGTTGAAACAAAGAGCAAATCGCTTTTTCCCCCTCGTTTTTCTTAGAAGCGTATTTGGTTGAAATACAAGCAAATACAGAACATTCGTAATTGCAGCAACCAGAACACATAAACGATCCAGTTTTTCCAAATGTTGCTCTCTTGCCTCTCACCAGCACACTCATCATCTGAACTTTTCACTCATTCAGCCTCTGGTTTTGCCATTGGTTCAGTCTCATGATCGGTGGAGGGTGTATACACACATGCAGCTGTTACGGAGAATGATCGCTGCAGTACACGGAGGAGCTTTGTCATGGGCTTTACTTGTGCTTCCTGATACAGCGGAGTAGCATTAAGTTACAGTTGCATTGCAGCAGCACAAAAATGCTAAAATACACAGATTTGTGTTGCTTGTGGTGACCTGAGATTTAACTACCAGGGCATTCAGCGTTTGTGCTTTAAGCTGCAGATGTATGGTATGAACAAAGTCATGTGTTGTCTCAGTGAGTTCCAGTTTTGGAACATCTTAAACTTTAGGACTGGTTCCCATATCTTTTTCATCTGATGTACCCCCGCTGGCCTGTCAGAGTCACTCAGGAATCCCTTTGTCAACATCACATCTAACTTTCAAATGGGTTCATGTGACCCCAGTTGAAACTGGATCTAAGTTACTGTCAGCTTGGCATTTACGCTTATGGATTTCACTCAGTTTACCAGTTATCAATTATGGCAAGTGAACTGTCTCAACCACCACTGGCTTATTATTTCAATCGTCTATCCATAACTTTTAGCTATTTGAACTTCATTTAACAGCTGTTCATCAAAATCACCAGTTTACACACTCACTGGCCCCTTTGTTAAGTACATATGTTCTACTGCATGTAACACAAATATCTAATCAGCCAGTCAAGTGGTAGTAAGACTTGCAGCACTTAAAAAAAGTGTTTTAAATGACTTTGAATGTAGCATGGTTGTTGGTGCCATACAGGCTGATCTGAGTATTTCAGAAACTGATCTACTGGGATTTTCTCACACATCCATCTCCAGGGTTTATAGAGAATGTTAAAAAAAAATAAGAGAGCAAATATCCAGTGAGCGGCAGCTCTTTTAGAGAAAATGCCTTGTTAATGCCAGAGATCACAGAAGAATGGCTAGACTGCTATGAGCTGATAGAAGGACAACAGACACTCAAATAACCACTTGTTACAACCAAGGTATGCAGAGTATAAGAGCATCTCTGCAGGAGCAGAAGACCACATAGAGTCTGACGATCCCATTTGCATGTGCTCACCAAAACTGGAGAATAAAAGATTGGAAAAGCATCACTTGGTTTGTTGAATCTTGATTTTTGCTGTGACATTCGACTGATTTCAGGAGCTCAGGCTGCTGCCGATGGTGGAATAGTGTAGGGGATATTTCACTGGCAAACTTTGAGCTCTTTAGTACCAACTGAGCATCAATTAAATGCCAAAGCCCACCTGAATATTGTTGCTGACCATGTCCATCCCTTTATGACCACGATGTATCCATTTTCTGCTTCTCGCAGGATAACACAGCATGTCACAAAGCTCAGATTATCTCAAACTGGTTTTGAACATGACAATGAGTTCACTGTCCTCAAATGGTCTCAGCGTCACCACATCTGAGCTTGTGGATGTCCATTCAACAAATCTACAGGATTTGTGTGATACAATCATGACAGTATGTACCAAAATCTCTGAGGAATGTTTCCACTACCTTGTTGAATCTGGGGCACAAAGAATTAAAGCGTTTCTGAAAACAACCAAGACGTAGCATGGTTTAGCTACTAAAGTGACCACTGAGCATACATTCAGTCAACTAACAATTTCCTCATGCTGTTGGTAAACAATTTCGGCTGTTAGCTAGCTTTTAGTTAAAAATTTCAGGACGCAAGACTGCTAACTAATCGTTTTACTTCATTTAACTTTTCTCCTAATGGTAGTTAGCTGTTTAACTGTTTATGCATACTATTAGCAAATGATTTAACTCTTAATTTAACTCACTGCTTTAATTCTTTGTCTTCTCTTTTGGTGATTTATGTTTGTTTGCTTTGTTTAGTTTTTCTTACATTCCACATATCCATAATTTTTAGTTAACTGTTACAGGTCCACTCATTTTTGTAATTCAACTGTATTCTTTCTTTTTCAGATTAGTTGAAGTAACCTGTCTGTGTACTCCTGGGGATACTTACCCGAGACTGGGAACATCAGCTCGAGGAAGAAATGCACATGAGAAGTCTACATGACGTGTCTATCTGTTAACGTCCAGCTCCCGGACATGTTTGGCTGAAGTCTCTCATATTCTGTTGATGTTTGGTTTTGCTAGCCACATCTGTGCATCTTTAATCAAAGTCACGGTCAGTCTTTGAAGAGAGATATTTCGCTCAGACCGGAGGCCAAAAAGCTACAAAGAAATGAAAGATAAGTATTAACGACAGTGAAAAGAGGGGTAAGATAGCTCAAGCTACAAAAGGGCCGACTCACTTTTACTCTGATTACATCAGAGTTGAGATGACCTGTGACCTTCCAGCTGGACCAAAAATGGATTTTGACACAAACTTGCCTTTTCTTCTCCCAGGCAACAGCCACCCCGGAGATCACATGACTCTCGAGGCCGGCCACGCCAGGCCGCGTGATGCTGCTGCAGATGTGAAGAAGAAGGAGGGGGGGATTATAAAAGGAAGAAAAGAAGTTTTTAGTGAAAGATTGGAAGGGGAACAAGGGCTAGGGGATGACATGGAGAACAAGCGAACACGTCAGCAGACAGTGAGGAGGGGGTAGGGGGTCACAAAGCTAGCTTTGTTTCTGCTCTGGCTGCTACATTAGCAGCTGCAATAAAAAAAGCTTAGAGAGATGAGGATGGATGGACGATGGCATGGAGGGGTGAATGGCCTGGCATGACATTTAAGAGATGTCTCTGTTTGTCACTTCAGCACACTGTGCTTTAATGCTGGAGCATAGAATATGCATACAGGCCAAACTCGTATAAAGACACGGAGACATTCGTGGCAAATTCAAGAGAAAGGGACCACTGTGTGCCCAGTGATGTAACACACTTTTATGACTGATATGCATTACAATATGAGAACAGAGATGAAAGAATTTAGTGCTTTGGCAAGAAGTCATATCCCAGGATGCTTTGCTCTCTTAGCTCACCCGTTTGCAGCCATCCCGGTTATCCAGTTGGCCTCGCCTATGGGGTCACTAGGCCTCTATAAACTTGGGGGCTTTCTTTGCAGTCCTGTGTGTGTGTGTGTGTGTGTGTGTGTGTGTGTGTGTGTGTGTGTGTGTGTGTGCCTCTGGGGCAAACAATCTCCGTTCTCCAAACATCACATGACCATGTAAGCTGTTGAAACCGGCACCGTCTTCAGGTCCGGTGGCACCTTGAAGTGTTTTTCATTTGCCAGAGAGGAGCTGGCCTCAAATGGGAACCAGAGACAGGTTTAATGTCTGATTCTTAACCTACTGCAGCTGTGTCTCGCACACATACAAACACACACACACACACACAAATATCAGGGGTCCACACACACACGCAGGCGAGCTGTCTCAGAACAGGGTTAAGAATGAGCAACTGTATTACACCAGAGCAAATGAGAAGCATCACATCAACGGAGGAAATCTCAAACATTTGTCCACGTTTATCAATACTGCCATATGCGTGCAACATCATGATCGGCTTAAAAGCTTCTTGCAAACACGCGCCAAAAAGCTCCAAAGGGCAACTATTGTCTCCTCTGCAGCTGCTGTATTTTGTAACAAGCATTACAGATGTTTCCTGTGTAAATATGTTTACTGCATAATGACACGCGGTGTGGCTTTTTTAATATATATAATAATAATTATAATAATAATAATAATAATTTAATATATATATATAAGTACAGCACGAAACCATAGAAAGATGTTTTTTGGGTTTTCTTGCACTTTCCTAGCAAAGGAACAGAGGCATGTCACTGCCCGAAGAAATAACTTTGTTCCAGCAGGTGCTAATGTATGTGAAGGAATTCATGAGTGAAAGCCACCTGACACCTCTGATAGTATCTTATTAAGGTGTGTTTACCCAACATGAGCAGAGTGTGGAGCAGTGAGAGGGGGTAGAACTAGTTGCACACTGGCTTTGTTTGTGATTGTTTTAATGAGGAAGAGGGGTTTGCGTTTCAGGCTGTAGCCGTTGGTTGAAATATTCTTCTTGTTTTTTTCTGTCAGAGATGACATGGTTGGGAGATATTTAACCGGTTAGTCCGAGTTCAGTTTGTGCATGCACTGCTGGGGCGGCTGAAACGGTGCAATTCGCAACTGTGACAGGAAACAAACAAATGAGTTTCTGTGATGTCTTGTGGAAGAATTGAAGAAGATGATGTGTGAGATAAAAACACAGACACAATCATTTGAAGTGGCAGAAGTAGAGTGAAAGCACTTTCTTTTCTTTGATGATACAGATATAGGCTTTAGGGTGTAATGCCGTGCAGAAGGAAAGAGAAAAGCTGTGTAAATGTCAGGAACACCTAAATTAAAATAGGATGTAGTTTAGACGAGCTTGTGTTGACTTCTATGCAAATGTAAAATGGAATGAGAATAACTTTCTCCAAACTGCATGACCCACAATGCAACAGCGGGCCATTGACAAATGAAGGTCATGTTCCTCAGTGGGTGGGGTATGCTGTGACCTACCCACTTCCCCTTCCCATAAATCCTTTCAGAGCCAGAGCCAAAACCATACTGGAAGGATTTATGTATGTATTGTGTTGCTTTTGGTCTTGAGAATAGTTTATATTTTTCAACACTGTGATGAGGGCAGCAGCGGTTTGGAAGAGTCATAATAGAATTACTTAGCTTGAACTCTGAGTTTGTGTAAGTGCATTTGCCTGCTGGGGCTGGTAAAGCATATTTCTTGCTGTTGGGATGGAAACGTCTGATGTCACATTGTCAAAGCGTTTCATTACTTAGACGAGTCCACCAACACCCCCAAAAAATCTAACCAAGAGTTGTCATGTAAATCTTTTTTTTTTTCTGCTTTGAGCATGTTCATGTCTTCGCTCGCTATTTTTAGCCTCTCGACTGCAATACTTCACTTTTTGTTCGTTGTGTAACCATTTATATGGCTTGGGTACTTCACGGTTGACGAGATTTAAAATTTCGTAATTGTTGAAAATTCACAACCGTTACTAAAAAGAAAGAAAGAAAAAAAGACAGAGAAAAATGAGCGAATGGAGACTAATTACCGCAGATATTCTGAACTGTAGTTGGGTGAATTGAAATAAATTAAAAGAAACCTGTTCCTCATTTTTGCTGGAGACACTCAGGACCCGCCCTTCGGGGCGTTTGGAGGTCCTCGGCACCCTAGTTTTTGAGGATCCCCTCCTCCCTCCTTCTGTACAAGCCCACGGGGTTCTTGGCCCTGCTTGCGGACGCGGTGATGCAGGGGTTAACGTGGTGACGTGGTGCTCCTGAAGCGGTGACCCGCGGGGCAGCCAGTGTGGTGGATGAGTGAGGTGTGGTGTGGTGGTGGGGGCTGCTGCACTGGAGGGGGAGAAGAGGAGAAAGCCGTGGCTGAGGTGCTGTCCGTGAAGGACAGGCGACTCCCAGCAAACAAGCGGCACAAACATTAGTTTGCGATCACTTCCAAGCTTCTTCTCCATCCTGCGTCTCACTGGTTTTATGTACGTAGGTGTCCGCTTTATCAGCGAAGCGCCCTTCCTAAAGGGAGCACGGTCTTCGCGTGCGATTTCATTTGAAATCACGTCTCTGTTTCTTTTTTTTCCCAGTCCACAGCAGACGCAGCGAAGCAGGCTCGACTTCCTTCCCGTGGAGATAAATTCACTTTTACGCGCAAACTTGTCTGGACCGTTCGGACTTGATCAAAGGCGGCGGAGGCGAACGCGCAGAAATACCGCGGACTCTTTAACGCCCGCGCTAAACGTTTATAGCGCTTTACAATTGAAGCCGTGTGTGTATGGCGGTGTTTTTTGTTGTTGTTGTTGTTGTTGTTGTGTTTGGGTGTTTTTTGTTTTGTTTTTGTTTGTTTTGCTTATCTTCAGAAATAAACCTCCCCTCAAAAAAATAAAAATTTAGAAACTCTGGAAAGCGTCTACATACAGAGCAGGTGGTGAATTTAAAAAAAGAAAAGAAAAAGAAGAAAGGTGGGTAAACTGTGACCTCCAGGCGGTAATTAGGCCTACCATTTGCCAAATAACCGCCACTATAAACAAATGGGCCTATCAATTAGATTTCCAGAAAGGACTGATTGCTCCTTTTCATGCCAGACTTGAACTATTCCGCAAATAAAAACAAGGAGTTTGGTGTGGTCTGCCTTCCATTACAGCGCCGTGATAGGCCAAAACATGGTACGCAGATGAACGGTAGACCTAGTTTAGTAGTCTGATCAAACTTGTGGAGTGAGGAGGAAGCACAGGGAGGCCAGTTTGGTGAAAAAACAAAACAAACCCCCTCTTAAAGCTAAATATCAGAAAGTTGCATGTGTGACTGGCCTGCTCTCCTCCTCCTGCTCCACCTTCACGCATAGATCCGGTTCAGCACAATCACAAATGAAAACAAACAGTAGTGGTGAGAAAAAGGTGTGTGTGTGTCAGTGTGTGAGTAAATGTGTGTGAGCTCAAGCTACACCTTTGTTGGTGGGAATGGGAGTGGGAGTATTCCTGGTGCGCGACTCATATAAGCATGCCTGATGATGTCCCGTTGCCCCCTCCCCTGGAAAAAAAAAAAACAGAATGCAAGAAAGCTTCTAGTCTCCTGCAGGAGACGAGAGTGCATGGGAAAGAGAGGGAGAGGGAGCAAGGGAGAGTTTCTCCATCAATTTTTTGTTTAATGTCAGCGCTTTAGCTCCATTGTGGGAGCGAGAGGACGCGTCATCCGGGCATAAATTTGCTATTATACAAGCTTCACGGAGACTCACATCCAGAAGATCCTGCCGCTTGTAGACGGGAGAAATCCCTCGGTGGGTAAATACGGCAAAAAAGAGTTAACATGTAAGTAAATGGGAGGACTGTTTAAGGCTACACAGTTGAATGCGCGTTAAGCTCGATTATTTTTAAGTTTTGGGGAGGAAGAAAGACTCATTTGATTTTCTTTCCTTTTTAGTTTAAAGCTGGGCGCTTTGGGGGAACATCTGTTTATTAGGTAGGTGGTATTTTGTTTTGTGTTTGACGTTATTCAAGGAGTGCTTTCTTAAAATATATATATCTATATATCGATCGCTGTGTTTTCTTGTATTTTCAATGCCATTTTTTAAAAACTAGCCTAAACATTTCTATAAGCGTTTTTTGAGCCGTGGCCCCACAGTCCAGTAGCGTATGCGTACATGAAATTATTTATTTATGTAAATGTTTGATTGTACAGCTGTGATTATTTATTTAGATCTAAAAACACACAAAACGTTGCAGAATCGCTTTTGTAGGCTGAACGATTCCAACAACGGTTTGTCCTAAAACGTGTGATATCTGTCATCAGACACAGATGGATACTTTTAAGAGTATGAAGTTAATGCGAGAAGGTCTGTCAGTTGGGGCCTCACACACACACACACACACACACACACACACACACACACACACACACACACACACACACACACACACACACACACACACACACACACACTTCTTCGAGTGACACCCCTTAGCTCGGTGTTATAATTTATCAGGTTTTCTCCTGTTATATTAAGTTACGCGGCAAAACTGTGCACTTACACTGAGCTCTTGTTTATCTGCTTGTCTCACTCTGTCTCTGTTCACACAGCAACACACGCACACACACAATAACACACACAGTAACACACACACGGGCAAAACGTTGGCAGGCAGTTCGTCTGATTTCTGCCTTAGTTTGATAAAGTGGCAGCAAGGGGGGAGGGGGGGTAGTTTTGACTGATCCTGGATTTGGAGACTGATGCAGGGATTTCTCTTTCCAGCCCCCCCCACCACCACCACAAAGTTTCCACTGCATTATTGCTTTGTACTTGTGCTTTATTTATTTAAAAATAAACGTTCAAAGACGCATCCATTGTTTAGATAATTAACGAAAGATTGTGACCGACGTGATTACGTGAAGTCAAATACAGTGTTCACGCCCGCGTGCAGAGTTCCCAGAGTTCTCAAGCAGAGCCAACACACCGACGCTTTATAGGAAAAGAAAATAAACTTCAGTTTGCAGACACGGGAAGTCTGAACGAAACACTCCCTTTAATTCTGATCGTTTAGACACACACATCTGGAATTTGTCCTAAAAACTAAAATAAAAACTAGTAATTTAGTATTTTATTTTACTAGGATTTTATTTTATTTAATGGCCCAAAATCATCTAAAATTATACAGCAAATTTTTTAGCAGGTGGAATAAAGCTTGCTCCAATTATAATGTAGCCTTTAATTAGTGTTCATTTTGTATGGACCAAAAAAATAACATTATGTACACACACACACACACACACACACACACACACACACACACACACACACACATATATATATATATATATATATATATATATATATATATATATATATATATATATATATATATATATATATATATACTTTAACTATAATAAATACCTTTATTATAATTAAAGTTATCTTCACATTTTTCAAATTTTGTTTAACTTGTTTAAAGCTCAATCTCTGAACACATATGAGCACACTTCCAAATCGAATTATTGTTGGATGGGTTTTAGATGATCCACAATCTCGTGATTTGTGTAATTATTATCAAATACATTCAAAATGAGACTTCCATTATGGTTTGAGCAACAGACTCCAGGACGTCCTGAGGACTGTATGTTCAAAACTATTCAAAACATCTTCCTCAGAGTTGAAAGATTTCTGAAAGTCTTGTTTCTTCAGTCAGATTGCTGCTGGTGCGTCACCGTGATGGAGTCACGCAAAGTCCTGTGTTGCAAAAGAAGTCCGGTTAAAGGAATCAGTGGCGTTTCTTGAAATGCTGTGTGGCTCGTTGCAGAAAGTGGGTGACCTCTTGACCCTACTGTCCCTCGTGGAGATACTCTGTATTATATGAACATTTTTTGTGAGCAACCAGAGAAATACAAAGGCGTCTTTCATTTTCAACGTCCCGCGAGTGTGTGAGTGCATGTACACGTCTCTGCGGTGGAGGAAGTGCTGTCGACGTCTTAAAAGACAAATACACAAATTAAGAAGGTACCAGGCTGAAGTGGCCCCGCTGCACATCAGACACGCGTTATATTTAATCCACTTATTTGTGTGTATAATAGCAACATCTCCCAAAGTTGCTTACTCCCCCACCTCTCTCTCTCCTCACCCTTTGCTGAGTACAAACTTACAGCGCAAACAGCGCAAAGTCACACACGATATGGCTGTTTATGTTCGTATGGTAATGATAATTAAAGCCTCCACCTGCGTGTTTTGATGGCCCATAAATAGATGCCGGTGCTTTCATCTCATCCGTACAGGCCTGGCGGTGGTTACAGCCGGATATATGGCTCTGTGACAGGCACTAATTTGGTTCCCAAGCCATTCCCTCTGTCACCATCATTATCATCATCATCATCTTCCTCCGCTACGCAGTGTCTCGATCTAAAGGTGTCAGTACACATACGGCTTTACAGTGTTTCCGTGGAGGAGTGCAACTTTTTTATTTATTTATTTATTTCGCATTTCCTGACTCGTTACAGCAGCATCTGTCCGGCACACAGGGGAGAAAAGGTCACGTTGTTTGTATGTGTCCAGTCAACTTGTGTTTTCACTATGTTTCCTCTGTTGTTTTTGTTTTTTGTTTTTGTGATCAGGTTGATGTCTTAAAATGTGTTGGGAACCAAAAGAGAGAGCGAGCCGCTATAAGATCGGGGAAAAGGAACAGCCCTTTTCTTCTTCTTCTTCCTTTATTTTATAACACAGTCCCAAAGCTTGGCAGCGCTTCTCTTCTTTTCTCCTCTCATATGACTCTATTGTCTCACGGGGGTTGCACCACCTTGGATTGTCGGGGCGTCTCCCTGGCGAATGACCCCGTTTGGAAATTCTCATCATTAAAGGCCTATCAGAAATATCTGGTGAGAATAAGAAGGGCTGCCCTGAACGACGGGCCTCCCGTGGAGACTGCTCTCCATTTGGACACATGTAAAAACCAACCAGTTCAATGTGTTTCCCGTTGGCTCTTGGGTTATCCTTTTAAAAATAATGTTTCCCATTTAGCAGTTCAGACGTTTATTCGGTTTTATAGGATGGGGGAGAAGGCGACTTAAACGCCCTTTAGCTATCTACTTTTAATGTGCGGAAAATTCCTCCTTACGGTGATGTGACTCGTCACGAGATAGCTAAAGTTGATATATTCAGACAGAGCTAATCTGAAGTGAACTGATAGAGTTGCACAGTCTGGAAGCAACCCCCCCTCCCCACAAAAGTAGAAAAATAAAGTTAAAAAATAAAATAAAATGCTGGGTTGTTAGATGTGACATCCGAGCTTTCGAGCAGAAAAGTGCCTCTGCTGGCCGGGGCTGGACGTCAGGAAAAAGCGGCCGAGCTCGAGCGGTCTCGCCCACTGCTCCCAGTGTGCAAGGGGAGAAAGGGGAGGGCGAGAGAAGGAAAGAAGCAGTGGAAAAGAGGAAGCGAAGAAGGGTAGGTGGAAAGTGTCAGTCAGGAACGCTTCATTGCTCGAGGACAATCCGCGCGCAGGACCGGTCTGTTTCAAGAGCAATCAGTCAATCCGCATTAATTACCCCCCACCCCCCTCCATTCCTCTCCCCCCTCCTTCTAGGGTAGCACACACTGGCACACGGACCAGAGGAGGCTTGGGTGTGCGTGTGTGCGTATTGTGCTTTCTCGTCTCTGTCTCCACACACGCACGCACCGACCCGCACACCCAGCCCCCCACTTCTTTTTAAGTGAAAGAGAACCAATAAAAATCAAGCAGTAAAAGGCTTTTCCTTGTCACTAAATAAATTAAATGCAGATTTCTGTTTTAAGTGGCGGAGCCCTTTTTTGTGAGCTGCGGAGCAGGAGTCTTTATTATTGTCCCTCTTGTCATTAGCGCACAGGACAACACCTTCAGGAGACTGAGCGGGGACATGAAGTCAGTTAATAGTAATAATAATATTAATTATTACTGGCCAGGTATAGTCAGTATAGTCTGCTGCACATGCATTGCCCAGCACGCTGGGTAGTAGGGTTGGATGTAGTACTCGTTTTCCTTCTAATTTTCCTTAAAAAAAACAACAACAACAACCCCCCCCCCCCCCCCCCCCCCCAAAAAAAAAAAAAGCTTTTGGAGTCAGGAAAAGCGTCAACATTGATTTTAATCATTTACTGTAATGGTTAATTAAGATCCAAATTTACGCTGTATTCCGCAGGAGTTTTTGTTGTTTGGCGTGAGATAAAGTAAAACATATTTGGTCTACCTGGTCTTTTAATATATTCCTTCATGCAAGTAATAGAACTCCCTTATTAGAAAAATAATTATTCATTAAAAATAAATATATTAAAAAAATCTATTTCTTCACACTGAGGCCCGGTGAGTAAATACACAGCCTGCATATTTTGATGGACCAACAGCACCAGCTTTCACAATGCTAATTTGTACCTTAATGGACTCTAATGCGTTATAATTTAGAGACGTCTTACTGGCCTCAAAGCACATTTGGGCTATTAAAATAGTCACTTTGAACAACAGTGCGAGTCTTCATAAAATCCAGCTTTGTGCATCTTTTTGTGTGTGTGTGTGTGTGTGTCTGTGAATGTGGTGGCTGAAGCCTTTTGGAGAGTGCAGGGCTCGGACACGCAGGCTGCTGGGTAAATGGGAAAAGACGGTAACGATTATCTAATTACGGCCGCGATAAATCTGCGCGCTTTGGCGTTATTTGATTTGAATTTTATATGTATCAATTAATTCCTCTCACACGAAAGTGTCGAGATCTCCCCCCCCCTTCCTCGCTCCGCGCGAGTACAGTTTTATAAGCTATCTATCGGCTGCAGACCAGCTTGGCTCACTCCAACCCCCCCCTTTCCACTCCCCCCACCAATGTTTTGTTTGGGACTGGACCAAAGCAAAGGGAGAGAGTCTCTGTTTTAATGTAAAGGGACATCAGTTGGAACAGCCTGGATATACTTTATAAAGTGCGTGCTCAGTGGTGCCGGTGGTGGAAAAGTTCAGCTAAAAAGCACACAGGCTGGCTGCAAGGATTTGTCTGCAGAATGAAACATGACCCTTTTTTGTGTGTTTTTGTAATAGGACTCGAACATTTAGCCAAAGTAATGACATATATTTAAATATTCTAATTAAAAATGTTTCCATATTTTTATGGAATATTTTATATATAATATTTTATGGAATATTTGAAAACAAAAACCCTCCGACACCCTTTCACAAACAATTTAAAGACCAACTTATTATCGTCACGGACCTACCGTTTATACTCCCGCGTGAACCCGGAAATGTCCACTTAGTTATTGATTAGTTGGCAATAAAAAAAGAAAAAGTTTTTGGTCAAAACACCGCGTGCGTGCCGCCCAAAATCAAAGCTCGGTTCCGACTATACAGTGGTGTCACCGTTTTAACGTTTAGATGAGAAAATGCTTTTATTCTGTTTATTAAAACTCAAAAGAAAAAAAACCCACATTCGGCCGTCTTCCCGCTGTCTCCTTTGTAGACAAAACTTTTCTTCCACCATAAAAGAAAGAAGAAGAGCTCCCTCTCGGTAGAGAAATAGTTGCTTTCCGGTTCTTGTTGCCGTCCTCGCCTCCATTTTCTAAAAAAACAAGTTGTTATTGCACCATTCCGCGAATCTATCCCCTACATTTATTACAACGTGTAATTTGCCCCCCTACCTTTTTTTTGTTGTTTTTAACCGTATTCCCTTTGATTTAGTCACTCTTGACTCTCCTTTTGCTCTGGGGCCAACGGGGTTCGCCGTGGGGGGCGCCTTGAAACCGCCCCTCCTTATCTCCTTTCATCGTTCAGCACGGGGCCGCCTTGAAACCGCAAGGGCAGTAATTGCTTTTTTCAGGCAGCCCAGTGCGGACTGGCCAGCAGCCAATCAGAGCCTTGTTTACACTCGGTGATTGACGGTGCTCTGGCAACCTGCCAGCCAATCGGGAGCTCCGCAGCACCGAAGCGCCCGAGTTTTAACCCTTTGCCTCCACGTATAAACAAACCCGCGCGGCAATATTAGCCTATAGCAGCTCATATATTTCGACATGGAAACACACAAGCCCCCATATCCTTCCACTTTTAATTGGCTAAATTAGTGAACCGTGTGCAGGGCCAACCCCAAGGACAGTAATGCTTTCAAATTATGCAGTGATTCAATTTGCCTGTGTGTGTGTGTGTGTGTGTGTGTGTGTGTGTGTGTGTGTGTGTGTGTGTGTGTGTGTGTGTGTGTGTAGCTTATATATATATATATATATAAATAAATAGATATAGGTAATATACAGTATACCGTAGCCTATCTTGTGTGTTTACAGCAATCATAACTTTTCCCTAAAACAGATGCAATATTTTTAATCCCCCGCCATATTAACTAAAAGGTGTAAACCTATAACACATTCCTTTATACAGAGCCTGAATTATCCTGCAATGACCATTAAGGACTCCAATAGCATTTCCCCCCCTTTTTAAGCAGACTATTATTATAATATAGCAAATCTGCACTCTACACTGAAACTTCAGGCCTGCTAATGTAGGTCTCGTTGTGACTTTAGTTGCACACACATGCAAAACAGAGCAGGCTTGTTCACTAAAGTACATTCAAATTCTAATAAGGATTTATTTAGCAGATGATCAAAAAAGGAGAGCATAAAAGGGAGATTTCCCTAAAGGAGCGCCAACAACACTACCACGCCATCGCTGTCAGGCAAAATAACAATAATAATAAAACAGCGTTGCAGTCAGACAGACAGCACAGAGGGCTGCAACGGGATCACACGGCATAAAAGGCTAGACGCTGTTTGCTCTCCACCAGCGATCAGAAAGCGCAGGCAGAGCCGGCTCCTTTCCTCTCCGTGCCGCCTGTCTTCTCCGCGCAGTGCGCCGAGGGCTGCAAATCAAACGCCCGCCGTTTTGCTCCGCGGATCCTCCGGCTTCCTCATTGGCTCCGAACGGCAACCAATGGCAGGGCGCATTTACTGTAGAAAGGGGTGTGTGTGTATGTGTGTGTGTGGCGTAGAGAGGGGGTGTATAGAAAAGGGTAGGTGGGGGCGGTGGTGGGGGAGCGCCTCACGGGCACGCTTTCACATTGTCGTTCTCAAACCAATAGGCCTGCGAGTCCACCCCTCCCCGCGCACACACCCCTTCAACCTCTCCCTCCTCCTCCTCCCTCCCTCCCTCCCTCCTACCGGCGTGTCTGAGTCTCCGGCTGCATGAACGAGCCTCGATTCACTACAAGCCTGAACTTCTACGATGCGTCTCTCCCATACCTCAACTGACTGCACACCACAGTCTGCAGCAGCATAGGATGTAATCAATCCCACATGTTTCATCTCTGCGACTCCGGGATTTTCACTTTGAATATTTTTCGCACTTTTTCTTTCATTATAAGCCACTCGCCGCACGGTGGATGTAACTTGCCAGTGAGTAGGAAATTATTTTACAGTTCTGTTTTTGTCATTTTTGTTTTGTTTTGTTTTGTGTGTGTGTGTTGTGTGTGTGATTGTAGCCGTTTGAATGCCGTTTTTTTCATGTTCATTTTTTTCAAGTAAGAGAGAATTTTAGTTTACACATTTATTATTATTTTGTCTTTTTTAATCTTTTTTTATTTACATGGAGGTATACCTTGGCTGTTCTCTAAGCGCACCGCTATCCGCTGTCATTCCATTAGAGGCAATAAAACGCGAGATGGTCTGATGTTCTGTGCAGAATATTAATCTGTAGGCATCTCTCATTTGCTAAATACATTAAAGGCGCAGATCTCACGATTCTACTGTAATCTAGAGGAGGGAGGGGAAGGCCCCCCCCCCCCCCCGATTTATTTCACGTAGCTTTATTTCCACCGTTTCCTGTCCAGTGTGCAGTGCTGAGCTGTGGGCGATATGTGTCACTTCTTGATTTGACCTCTCCTCACAGCCGAGCGTGTGTTTCTAATTCATTCGGGGTGCTGCTCCACACCTTTCTGCTCTTTCAGTGAGCCCATTTTCATACATTTTAAATTGTAGATTATTTCTTTGTTAGTTCTCCATTGTGCAAGTGTGTGTGTTTGTGTGTCTATCTCTGTGTGTGGGAGAGAGCGAGAGAGAGGTAGAGGTTTTTTTTTATTGCAAGCTGCAGTGCTCCCTCGGTGTGAAGGCTGTGTAGACGCCGAGCTGTCTTCGGCTCAGCCGGGCTTGTCTCTCCCGTTTAGCCGGCCTCTGAATATCCGGATTTAGTGCGCCGGTTATGCTTTGCGACTTTACTTTATTGCTAAATTGTTGAGGGAAACCAGTTGCCCTCTGGACCCGGACCACTTCAAAAGGAAATGCCTTTTTAAATTTCTTTTTTTTTTTCATTTTTATCCAAAGATTCACGCATTTATGATATAGTAGATTTATGCTCAAACAGCACACACGCACACACACACACGCACACACGCACAGATAAATAGGCGCATTTTTCTCTCTCTCCTTTTCTTCTTTTTATGCTCGAAGCCTCAATTGCATTAGTTCTGACAAACGCAATTCTTTGCGGATTTGCTGGCTTTTGTGCGAAGTTCATGTGATGTCGTCTTGACCAGCAGTGGTTACTTTTGTAAGGGAAGGGGGGGATTTTCTTCTGACGACAGTTTGACCCTTTTCGGGGCACTGCTTAGTGGATGTGTGCTTGTGTGTGTGTGTGCTTGTGGAGGTGTGTGTAGAAGGTTTCGGAGGTCTGGGTAGAGTGGAAGGAAGTCTGAACGCCTTTCACGTATGTGGGCTACACACACACACACACACACACACACACGCTACTGTAGATTCAAATGATGATTTTTTTCTTTCTTCCCAAAACTGTTACGCGCGATCTGCTCACGCCGCTTGTTTGCGTGGCGTGCGATAACACGGGATTTAGACTCAGGTTGTTAAATGTAGTCTGAGTGGCTCTCTGTTGACGTGTAATGTAAATATCCAGGACGTGTGTTTATGGACAGAAAATGTAAAAATGTATAGACAAATGTCAGACGATAGTAGTTTATGATTGATGTCCCGTGGAGAAGGGCCATTGTTTCTCACTGCCTAGGGGACAGGAGAGTCCATTTTGCCTTCCCAGTGAGCTTGCAGCAGCAACAGCAGCAGCAGAAACAGCAGCAGCCTCCGTTTCTCCCCCCATTTATTTTTCTTTTACCCTTATTTCCCCCTGTTACTGTTGACTACATGTGGTCAGAAAAAATAACATCCTGCAGCAAACAAAAAGGAAATTAAATTATTTACATGCCCTCGCACTTTGCGAAAAAATATCCTTATAGGAAGGGTTACGGGGAATGTTTGTACGTATAACACACACACACACACACACACACACACACACACACACACACACACACACACACACACACACACACACACACACACACACACACATTTTCACGATTCACGATCACATTTGCTGGGTTTTATCAGAACTGCGAACTTTAGGGAGCCAGGGTGAAAATCCCCTCTAAAAATACAATTCCTGAAAGTTGAGTCCTTGAGCAGCGTGTGTGTGTGTGTGCGTGTGTGTGTGTGTGTGTGTGTGTGTGTGTGTGTGTGTGACTTAAAGAAGACTTGAATATCCGAGCTTATGAAGGCTGTTCTTATGCACTTCATAAAGCCCCTGGTCCACCAGAGCATTTGGTATTTTCTTTGTTCCTCTATCTTGGTTCCTGGGAGGTGCTATCAGCATCTACAGAGCACTAGATGGACGTGCCACGCATTGAAAGGCCTAATAGATGGACTGCTGAGGTGTGTTTGTGTGTGTGTACGTGTGTGTGTGTGTGTGGGGGGGGGGGGGGGGGGGGGGGGGGGGGATGGAAATGGAAGCACCCAGAGCTCCCTATGAGCATCGCAGGGAGTCCTATTTAAATAAATGACCTAGGCTATGAGGTATACATATAAACGCGATGATTTCCTAGTCTATTTCACTGTTTATTGCCCACCTCACAACTCTGGCGATGAAGCATAGAGGTGATTTGATTTGTGTTTGTGATTACACTGTATCCTATATATACAGTACGTGTAGCAGAAATGCATGGCTATTGTCAGAAGGCGAGGGCCACTGCTGCTGACTCCGTATGAGTTGATAGAAATGGCTGTTTCAACGCCAGTTTTCCTCAATAAGCAACACAACGGATAATAATCCCGATTTCAACGGTGCAAACTATCAAAAGTCAAACAGCGATGGTGAAGCAACTTTGGTAAACACGTGTATATAAAAAAAACAGAGAACGGTAAAGGCGCTCTTGGTTTATAAAACCTATATAAGAAATGTCGATCCAAGTCAGAGATCAACATTTCCTCCACATATGAACCGGATCAGATTCGAATTAAAATCTCAATTTACACCAAAAGATAAACGTATTGACGGTATCCGTCTGAAACCAAAGAGTGATAGGCTATTTGAGTCACCCAAAGGAGAAAAAAAAGAATATGTTTTTTACGCATTCTATACTTGGTGCAGATGGTTTCCTTAACGTTTTAGCGCAAGTGCCCCGAGGTCCAGCCTGTTTATGACCGGCGCTTGTTGAGCCTCAAGACTCAACAACTCCTTCACCGGGAGAGGCTTTATACCACCGTGAACTCTTGTACTGTATATGCTTCATTTGTTCGTCATTTGCTCCATTCTTTTTTCTTTTTTGCGCTGATAAAGGAAGCTCCCGTGTTCAGGATTTACATTGTGTTTGGTCGCGAGGAGGAGAGGGGGGGGGGGGGGGGGGGGGGGGGGGGCTCCTCTGTTGGGGCCAACGATGTAGTGCGGGGTAAATCCACGCAAACTCACTTCACCCACATTTTCATCCACAGTGCAGACTTCACCCACCTTTCCGAGCTGGCGCATATCGGCGTTAGAAAGTTAGTGTGCAGCGCAGAACCAAAGTTGGTCAGTAAATGTGGGGATTTTGTTTTATTTTAGGACGTTTGTTGTGTGTGACATTTGAATAGCTTCTTATTCCTCCTTTTTTTCTTCTTCACTCTCTCTCTCTCTCTCTCTCTCTCTCTTTGTAAACCGTGCTTGTTTGTCTAAACACGAGCAGCGACTGTCTCTCAGTCAAGCCTTTTCTTCAGCGCCACATCCCTGGCTGGCTCGTCATTGTCAGCGCTTTGACTCGTCTCCTGCTCTCTCTTTTGTAGGACATGACGGGGACTCCGTTTCGACCCTGCAAAGCCAAAACCGCGCTCAATGCGAGGCGAGCACGAAGTTCATAAAAAGGGATTATTTGCATCTGGGTGCCTGAAACCTTCGGTGCCTCCGGATTTTACTTTGGGATTTGGGATTTATCGCTTCTCATCGGGATGGAAAGCCGAGATTTCGCTCCTCCGCACCACCTCCTGACGGAGCGGAGCGCCTTGGTTCACAGCGCCGCGTCTCGGATGGCGCCAGGCGGACACGGATCCGTGCAGCACCCCGCTCACTTCCAGCCCGGGAAATATTACTCATCCCACCTTTCCATGGGTCCGCACTCAGGTCAGTTTTGGAAGCAAGGTGTTTTTCCCCACCGTGTAACTACAGAGAAGTGTGGATTAAAAAAACAAAACAAACAAGCAAACAAAAAACCCAAAGAAAATATATACTCTGTGTTTCTCTCTTTCTCTGTCTCTCTTGTCTGAAGCATATGTTCCCCATATTGCAAAATAAAACCTTGGAGCTCTTCAGGGACGAGTTAGAATTTAACGCTGACGGAAAGTGCTCCGACTTTCGGGGGGTGGGGGGAATTTAGGAATTATCTTTTTTAACTTTATTTAATCAACTGTTTATGGCTGTTTGCCGAAATGCAAGAATTAAAAAAACTGTATCTAAAATCACATAAAAGAAAAAGGGTAATGTGTTTTCTTTTTGCAGATAGAATTAACTCTAAATTTACAACTCAGTCCAAGCTCACCTTTGTTGTTGGTGTTGTTGTTTTAAAACTTTAATTCCAGGGTTATTTGGTTTTATTTCTTTTCTTTTTTTTTTTTCATATCAAGCTGGGATTATTAGTGGCATAATCTTGTCATAGATTTATTTGGATTCATCAATTAGCGAAGTACTAATCGTTGCCAGTTGATGTAATTAATTAGAATTGGGTTATTCCACCGCTTATATTTCCCATTAAACAATAAATTAAAGCTATTAGCCGAGCCAGTTTCTGCGCAGCGCCTCCTCCTCCTTCACGTGTGTGTGTTTTTGAAATTATTTTTTGGTGGTTTTGGTTTATGCTGGGCGCAAACTGGGGGTCGCAGTTGCCGGGTGGAGAGCAGAGGGGGGACTGAGTGAGTGAAGGGGAGCTCTGGCTAATAGAGGTGAGGGTAATACCAGAAAATCCGGTTTCTATATTGAGCGAAGACGTGACGGGGTGCGAATGGGTTGACAGTGCATGCATTAGATTTAACAAGTAGCTTTGGTATCCTGTCTCAATAGGGGTGTGTGTGTGTGTGTGGGGGGGGGGGGGGGGGGGGGGGGGGGGGGCTGTGTGTGCGTGCAAAGAGAGAAAGAAAAGACTGTCCGAAATCATACTGCGTTTATACCCACGCGCTGGATGAATGTATGCGTGTTACATGAGAAATCTCATTAGTTACCATGTGTGTCAAGAGTGGCCATCCACGTCTCGCGTGTATTTGCTTGTTTTCATGTGTAAAAGGGAAAAAATTGAGGCAAACCGGGTTTTCATTTTTAATTAGTTGCTAAAATACATTTCACATTTCAGGTCAACACGCGTGGATTTTTCCAGAAATCCTACCGTGAATTACTTTTGATATTTCGTGCTCCACCTCCTGGTTCTGTGGTTCTGGTTTCTTCACATGAGAGGAATTTTTTTTCAATTATTATTATTATTTTTAATTTAAAATGCAATTTTACGTCAGCTTGGTTTGTTTAATATACTTTTTATTGCACGTGAGCATTTAGGTTTGTAAACTTGGGCTCTTCCTCTGCGTTTTTAAAAATTATTCATATATAAATATATTAATTATATAAACTGACGTAAGGCTGTAACGTGTATGTTTCTTAAAACTTGAACTGATACTGTACGTTATTTATTTATTATTTTAAAAAATATTTTAGTAAAAAAAGTCTAAATGTCAACACATTTTATTGACAACACGTCTAAAAACACGTGTTGTTGCACAAAAGTTATTAAGCTTTGCTTTATTCTCTCATACGTACATTCTTTTCAGTATAATACTTATTAAACAATTCACATAAATATTGATCAACACTTTACCACATTTAAATATATTATAAATGATTCAGTCTCCATGCATTAACTTATATTGATAAAATATTTTCTATATTTTATGACACGCTGAGCTGCCTGCCTGTTTCTGATTTCCACACACAACATTCGAGCAAAAACACGCCCAGCTCATTTTCAAAGCTAATATATCAAATACAAATGTAACCTGCATTGCAGTTTAAATAGCACCTTGACTGATTTTGCTGTGCGCTGACATGCATAATGGCCCAGTGTAAAAATGTTTCTTTAATGTTGAATAAAGGGGGTATAAGCATAGTAATGCAGGGTGATAATGCTATTGAAATATATTCAAGAGGGCCTCTCACTGGGTCTCAAGGTGCATGACACTGTATTGAGATTCCAGATATCCAGACTCTCCATGCATGTCCCTTATGGGGTTTTGACAGACATGATGGGCATAGAGGATTGTTGTTTAGAGATGGGGGGTTGGTGTATGTATGTGTGTTTGCTTGGAGGTTAGGATGCGGGTTACCTTTGTCCTTGCCCCCCTTAGAGATCCAGAAAGCTGTATGCCTGGCCCTAGGCCTCAGCACAGGGGGTAGATGTGATGTGGAGCTGGCCATAGCAGGGACAGGAGGGTGGAGGGGGAGGTTTTGACAAGGGTTTGTTTCAGATCTTTGTGAAGACACCCTCACTATTTCTTTATATATATATATATATATATATATATATATATATATATATATATATATATATATATATATATATATATATATATATATATATATATATATATATATATATACACACACAGTCTCGCAGTATCAAACTGAGTATATCACTTAAAAAAAATCCTAAATGAAAAAAAAAAAGACTCCCCTCATTCTCCCCTGCTTCTTCATATCCTGGAAAACCTGCAATCCATCAATTTGCTGAAGCCTCTTATTTAGATCAGCATGGTGTCTGCTTGAATATGGTCGCGCTTGACAAGGTGATGGAATGACAGACGCATACCAACGCCATAAGACTCAGCCCACATTTGATAAAACCCCACAATGATATTACACAGGCGTTTAGATTACTGATAGGAGCAGTGGGAAAGCCTTTGTCTCTGTCTGTCTGTCTTGCTCTCTTCCCCTCCCATTTTCACTGCTTTGCTTTTTATTCCAGTCCCCCCTTCTCTTTCTCTTTCTTCCCCTTTCTCTGATGTTAGCCCCTGGGCAGTAGTTGTGCAAGTGTATATGTGTGTGTGTTTGCGTGTGCGATTAGGGTTAGGTTTAGCCCGCAGAAGCACAGGTGTGCAGTATTATGGAGGGCGTGGCTGCTCTTGTCATTGAACAGGTGTGTTACTTCCCAGACAGCAGACCGTTTTTGTTTACATGATTGTGTACGTGAACGAGTGTGCATTTGTGTGACTAAGTAATGCAGACAGAAGGAGTTTACATTCATGTTGTGTGTGCACACATGCAGCTGCACAAACGCACAAACACATACACACTTTGAAGAACGTTAGTCTTAAGCTGCTTGTTTTTTGTGCTTTAAAACAGCAATAAACCATAACCAAAATGTCATAGACTAGATTATCTCTCTGCCACTTCTCACTTTCTTTTCTCTCGGTTACTCTCGGTCTTTGCTCTCTTGAGCTCTTTCTTCAGCTTATGCCCCCTTTTCATCCCAGCATTTTCCCTTTCCTTCTCCCCATGTTCGGTGTTGTTAGTGAAACACAAGACCCTGTAGTTAAATTCTGCATATCTCTACTACAAATGCCTGTAGCTGTGCGTGTGTGTGTGTGCACAACCATCCAGTCCATTCATCAGGAGGCTGTCAGTTATATCTCTCTCTTCCCTTGGAAGTTTTTTGTCATAGGCTTTGAACGTTGCGGCAGCACAGATGAGGCACACCCCTTCACCTTACTACCTGCACACACCTTGGCGCACAAACAACCTGCACGGTGATGGAAGGAGACGGCGCGTTTGTGCGCGTACGCATGGGTTTGGTTTCTGTCCATGCTTGTGGAATTAAAGGCCTGTAGTTACTATAGAGTAGTGTGTGTGTGTGTGTGTGTGTCTAGGGTACTCATTATGTTTAAAGGCAAAGGGAAGCCCCGTAGATAGATAAAGAAAGAAAGGCATGTGAAAAAAATAAGGGAAGAAATGATGGATGGATGGAGCCAGGGAGGAGGAAGGAAGAGGAGGAGGAGGAAGGGGGAGGGTAAGGGTGTGAGGGGGGTAGATAGGCTGAATGTTTCCACCTGGTTGGTAATCCAGTCAGATTACCACCGCCTGACAGCACCCACTGGCCGTCACCCCCACCGACTCCCCGCCCTGGCGTCTCCTCAGCTTCTCAAGAGTGTGAGTGAATGAAAGCGATAGAGAGGAGATGCTTGCCTGTCCCTGCGAGTGTATGTGTGTGTGTCTGTGTGTAGGATGAGTCAGCAGTGAGCAAGCCCAATCACCCCTTTCCAACACCACCCACCAATCTCCAATCCAACCAATGCAACCCGGGATGTACAGGGGGCACATGTAGGGTGCAGTGTGCAAGACGGCCCCCTGTGAGGAGGAGACAGCTGGTCTAGGCTGCGGCCAGCCGAGCTGCGACTGGATTTGGTGAGGAAGGAGACGAGTGTAAACTGTCGATTCAGTTCAATTAAAAAAAAAACAAAAAAAAACCTGACTGACCCACTTTGTGTCATCAGCACTACGCTACACCGAGTGACCGTAAGTGCATAAGTGAGTAGGAAACCACTAGGGAAATTTTTCTAAATATATGTATTTTTGTTGGATAATGTACAATTATTTTCCTTTTTATAAATTTCACAACAGAAAATATATTATATGTGTTAAATAAAATCAAAATTAATTTGTGGCGATTTCAGTGCAAACTGGGTGAAAATCTACAATATTTGACTTTGAGTAGAAAAATAAATTCAAGTGTAAAAAACCATTGATTCCAGTTAAAGCTCCCTTAGCATTGCATTTAAACACACTGGACTAGGCTCTGGAGTAATTTTAGTGTGTGTCATCATAACACAGACACACACACGCTACACACATGCTCACCATTTTCTTTTCAAAATTGCATTTTACATACATGATTTTTGGTCTGCCTCAAAATATAGCAAATCCGATTCCCCACCCACATCAGCGCTGTGCACTTATCAAGGCGCGAGATTAAAATATGCAGCAGGGCCAAAGAAATCACTTAAACGAGCCTGACTTTTTGGAAATTTGTTGACACATTAAAAGCATTAAGTCGTTAAGTAAGGGCCGGTAAAGTCATTAAAGGCATTTCCATTACAAATGAGACTCTTGTGTATGCTTTGATATTTCAAGCAAACCGTGGCGCGTCATTTAAATATATTCCACAATAAGGTCAAATTGACCTCGGAGTAACTGTGGCTGAGATTTAAGGCGTCTAAAAGGTCACATCAGTAGAAAGGGGAAAAAAATTAAACAAATTAAGGAAAAATCTTTTGATGTTTGAGTTTGGAGTGAAGCTTGCATTTGTTCTGAAGTTGCACTTGCCACTGTGACAGGAAGACTTTTGTCTCATCTCCAACTCTCCTCCAACACGAGAACAGCTGCTTATTGTCGGTAGCAGTGATTTGAAGGGTGTGGGGTGCGTTTGGTTGCGACATCTCCGGGGTGTGAACACACACCACCATCTGATGATTTGATGTGTCATGAAGTGAATGGAAAGCGCCAGACTTCCTGTGTCCATGCGCTCTTTTTTTCCTCTTTCTCTGTCACTTGCTCCTCTTTCCTCTTTCTCCTTCTTCTTCTTCTGTTTCTTACTGGCCAGGCCTTTTGCCCCCCCCCTCCCCGGTCTTCCTCACCCCTCTTTAATCGCACGCCCGCCCTCCCCTCTTCCTCCTTCTGCTTCCCCTTCACTATTGCATTTGCTCCTCTCAGCTTCTCGAGTGGTGCTCCAGCCCTCCTTCCTCCTCCTCCTCACAGCCATGGCCCCCTTCACCCCACCCCCTTTTCTCTCTCTCTCTCTCTCTCTCTCTCTCTCTCTCTCTCTCTCTCTCTCTCTCTCTCCTCTCTTTTCAATCGATCCCCCCACCTCTTATATCCATCTCCCGTCTCTGTCTAACTCCCCACACACCCATCGCCTCCTCGCGTTGTTAGCAGACCTTCTCTCAGCAGTCCTCCTATTTCTGTCTCAATTTCAGCCTGCTTCTTCTCCCTTTTCCACATTGTCTCATTTGTTTCTCCCTTCTCTTCTCTTCCCTTTTCCTTTCCTTCCTCCTCACCTCCTCTCCCCCACCACTTGGACAGTTGTTAACGGGCCCGTCCCGGTGCTACTCGGCCCGTGGCCAACTCACTAAATCAGAAACGTTTGGAGGATTTGGCAAGAGGGAGTGAGAGCTCAGTGAGGCGCCTTTGAAGTCAGAGAAACGAGAGAAAAATGACATTTTAAACAGCCCGCAAAACACAAGGCTAAAACAGCTTCTTACTCTGTACAGGAAGACGGGGGCTTTGTATGTGTGAGTGAGTGTGTGTGTGTGTGCACGTGCATAAAAAACAATATAAGTTGTTCGTCGTTGTGGCTCTTATTCGTGACATGACTGCATGAAAAAAGTCACCACATATGTGCAAAGAAAGTGTGCAGATGCTGTAATTCCCAGCTATTTTATGGCCTCTCTCCTCTTCAGAGGGGTCAAGGCAGTTCCCTATTTACGCAACATGACAGGGAGGTGACATCACTTAGCAGGGGGACAGACATGATGTCACAGTCTCAGTGGATCCACAGGTCTGCACCCCCTGAAAAAGCAGTGTTGCAAGCACCACGGCAAGGTAACCCTTATCAGAACGGCTACGGACACCTGAGACAGGCCTCTGCTTTTACCCTGTCTCGGGGTCACATTTTGCCTGACTCATCGTCACTTGAGCTGACTCGTTTGACTCAGCCCGGGCCCTTTCCTCAGCTGTTGTGTTTTGCTTCTCCACTCGATTCATTTCAGCTCTGTTTGGCTCATTCATATTGTAATAGCCTCCATTCAGGCGGGTCTATGTCCAGTTTGTTTTGCTGTCAGGGCTTTAGATGGATGGCGGTGGCCCGAGGTTCATCTGGAGGTGAGGTTAAAGGAGGCAGAGCGGTCGGCCTGCCGCCTGAATGCAGGACCCTTCAGTGTTTTTCAAGAGTCAAACTGCTGCTGTCATACAGATTGAGCAGATTTAGTATTTGGTGTGAAATACAGCTAATGTGCTCCTAAACAGGAAATAGGTACATATTTGTGTGTGTGTGTGTGTGCATGATTGTGAAGGAGGAAGAGAGTAAGAAAAAGAGAGAAGCAGCTGTGTGGAACAGCATGGATCGTTACACAGTGACACACATGAAAGCATTAAGTATATTCAGGAGCCTTTGTTGAATATACATGGAGCTGTGTGCAGCTTTGTGTGTGTGTGTGTGTGTGTGTGTCTGTGTGTGTGTGTGTGTGTGTGTGTGATGGGAGAGGGAGTATCCTCTCCCATGCTCTTGCCCGAGCTGAGAGTAGTGAGAAAGAAAACAAGAGTGAGAGAGAGCAAGGAGGAGGGAAAAAAAGATCCGTCATCAGTCATTCATGGCTAATCAGTCTCGTGGGACGTGCACAGTACACACACACACACACACACACACACACACACACACACACACACACACACACACACACACACACACACACAGTGCCAAGGCCCTAATCCTACAGGGACTGCTCGTGCCTCTGTGTGTGCCTGTCTAAATTTTGGATCCAGGCTGATTAAAAGCAAGCTCTCCCTTTTTTTCCCCTTTTCTTCCCTTTTTTTTTGCACGTTTCTCTCTCTCTACCTCCACTTCCCTCTCCTTCTCTTCCTGTCTCCTCTCCTCTGCATCTTTGATTGCCGGTAAAGTGTCTCTTCTCTTTCTCTCTGTTTTTCTCTCTTGTCTCTTTAATAACCACCTACTGTCTTTTCCGGTCGTTTTGATGTGTGTTTTTGTAATGTTTGGAAGCATGCATGCATGCATAATACAAGGACTTCTTTGTGTGCGGATGCTCACATACGTATGGCTTTTTTTTCTCTTTTTTTGCTTTTTTGCTCTCCATGTGTACGCGTCTGTATGAATGTGTTGCTTTCTCAGAAGCTCCCAGTGCTGGCCTCGCTGCGTTTTATCATTTTGCTTAACTTGTGCAGGCTCTGTCTTTTTTCAAATCAAATAAACGTTAGTGGAACAGATATTAACGTTTCATCCAAAGCTAGACTACAAAATACTCAATACAATTCTGTTCAGAAGGGCAGAAAAGAAAAATTAGAAATAAGACATATATCTTAAATAGTATAATCCTACATATTTCTATATATTTTTATATATATAAAAGAAAGCGTGAGAACAAAGAAGCAGCCCTGTGTTTTCTTTTCAGTTGTGGCATACTGATTTATTTTGCTGCTCGGAAGGCTGCAGTTATGCCAGGATGTTTACCTTTTTTTCTGATAGGGGATTTCTCAACATGCAATGTGACGTTGAGTTTGGTGTGAAAATTCTTCTTTTAAGTCTGTGCAGTTTTGGGCATTCAGGGAAACAGTGAAGCGCTGAAGACACGACATGGCTTATAGCCTGGATTTATCTTTTTCTTTTTTTATTGTGATGTGAGAAATTATTCAGTGTTTTCTTGCAAAGAGGATTTTTTTTGCACCATCTTAAAAACAATTTAGCAAAATGAGCATTTTTTTTAATTATTATTATTCTTTTAAAAACAGCATTGTTCATTTGGTTTCCTTTTACTAAAGCGTTATAGGCATTTCTGTCAAAACAAGGTAACATCAATTCATCACCTTAACACTATGCACAGTGATGCTCTGTCATTCTCAAAGGTCCAGTCTGGTCTAGGAAAAAACCCAAGTATTGCTAAAAAAAACCCCTCAAAATTCCATGTATAACAGCTAAGAAATAATTAATTGGAGCAATCCAATAGCCGAGTGCTCAGGGGACATCCCAACTGAACATGCACCCCCCTGAGCATTGGATTCCTGGTTAATAATCCCAGTGGGATGACTATTTCCTGGATGTCATACCTGTACTCTCTCTTCTGCATATTCAGTTTTTTTCTTAAAACAAACAAGCAAATCATAAAAAAAGGTTTTTATTATTCACAGATTTGTTGCAAATTATACCTGAACAAAACTGCATTATTTGGGTGAACAGCAATAGGCATGTCTACATTATCCCAGAACAATAAATAACAGTATTTTTTCAGATCTAACTATCAGTTTCATTGTAGATTATCAGAAAAATCCATGGTAGTCTAAAACCTTAAGGTATGTCATTTAAGATCAGGTAAGACAGAATAAAGTCCAAATTTAGGGTGAAATGTAACCTAATAAATTTGACATTTTTGTTTTACAATTAACAAATTAAGACTTGAACTCTTTCAGCTCTGTGTTTCATTAAAATGTTGATGATTGATGGGCAGATGTTATTCATTTAATCTGCACATCTGCGAGTTATTATTTGCTGTTGTGGAGAGACACATTTAAAAAGTGCACTTTAAATCTGTGTACATTTTAATCTCATAACATTTCAAGCGTGTTTTTCCTGACGTTGGGGATCTTTATTGGTTATTGTTATTTTTAGAGATTTGTCTGTGATACGTTCATAAATAACGTATGAAAGCTGAAGTGATTGGACTCTTGATAAGGATTTTTCGTTTTTAAATATCTGAATCGTTTTTAAGCAAATGCCAAATATTGGCACGTAAGGATTTTCTGCTTCTTTTTGCATTACCAATTAAATTTGAAGCTTGAAGGTTTTGGCTGCTGGTTGGAGAAAGCAAACAAAACAGTTTTCCCACAGTACGAGACAAATCAAAAAAATCTGGCAACCTAATTGATGACAATAATAATCAATAGACTCTCTAATCTGAGGTTTCTTCCCTTTGGTTTTTTTCTACCTTCATGAGTGTCTTCATCTTTCCTTATGTTTATATTTCCCCCCTCCCCCTCTTCCTCTTCATTTCTTCTCTGTGGATCGCTCTAATAATCTTTTATTCCTGTGTAAATATTACAGCAATGAGGGAATATAAAGAATGGAAAAGCCGTGCTGAAATAAGGTCAGACTGGGTTATTCTCACCTGCTTTCTCTCTCTCTCTGTGTCGCTCACTCTCTCCCTCGCAGACTCCCACCCTTCTCGCTCGCCCCATCCTCTCCTCTTCCTATCTTGTTGTCTCTCTCCCTCTCTCTCCCTCGCATTTGCCGTCTGCTGATCCCGCTCCTCTCTCGGCATTCAGTCTCCTCTCTCCCTCTCTCACACACAAACACACACTGACTTTCTGACGCCCACACACACACATGCGTGCATTCATTCAGTATACTTTGCAGACACGAGCGTACGCACATGCACATATACACACAATGACACCTGCACGTCGAGTCGTTGAGGGTCTAATTTAAGTAAAGTGCTTCTCTAGGAACCACAACCCCTCAACTCATGATGATGGAGGGTGATACGGCACACCAGAGTCGAACACACACACACACACACACACACACACACACACACACACACACACACACACACACACACACACACACACACACACATAGTTGCGCAGACACATTTCCTCCAGTGATACTGGGATATGAGTCTCAGTGGTGTAGGACTGAGGAGAGCTCTGCAGATGGCTTGCAAGTAGCATATTTCAAAAAATAATGTGATACTTGATCCCTGCCGGGAAATTCACCTTTTTCTGGGCTGCTGGCAAGATCTGACTTTAGGGTCAGTCAAAGCACTGGCGGTAGCAGGTAGGGATTCAGTGTCTCGCCAAAGGACACTTCAGTAGGGTGGATGCTTGCTGACATGGATGTGGTTAAATCTGGGTCTGCTGGTTAAAGGATGCTGTCTTCCCCTCTGCAGCCGTCCTCCTGCTTCGCTTCTGCTGCGTAGGTGTGTTTGTTTCCACTGGAGTCTGTGCTAACTTTAGATGAAGCGGGATTGTGCTGCACTCCTGCTACAAATCTCAGGCTGCGATCTGTAACCTTCATAGTAACATAAATAGATTCAAGTCTTAACTTCAGCCTAAGATAAAAGGAAGAGTATTTGACATGGCTTACATTTATTTCTACATCACTTAAAATAACTAGAAGCTTTTCCTTCTCTTAAGTATTTTTTTTTCCACATTTAAAACCAGCTGTATACTTTGAAGTAAGATTTTGTTACCGATTTTAGATCACACTTGCTAGTATTTCCTGTAAATTAGAAATTTCTTTTTTTGATTGGGGACAGAGCTGTGGTATATTATGAATTCTTTAATGATCACAAGCAAGTGTAGATACCACAATCAGGGTTATTTACACATCCTCTGGAAGATATTAAGCAATAAAAGCTTGCACGTGGAGTCATGTGTGTATCTGGCTTCCTAAAAATGTTAAGTCGATAAACTAAATATATATATAAATATATTTTTCTGCAAAAGAAATGCTCTGCTCTCATCAGCAGCTCATTATTTGTCCTTATATATAAATAAAGGTATACTAAACAGCCAAAACAATAAGCGCAAAGAGGCTAAAAGGGGAGTTTTGAGCCTCCCCTTTCATCTACAAGCCGCATAGGATGCATTGTTAATGTACAATACTGAGTGCTTCAGAGGATCTAATAAAATCTAAATACTGACCTGTTGCCTCGCACAGCTTTGACACATTGTTTACTTAAGGTTGGGTTTCAATCATATTTGTAATCATAAATTACTGTTGATAAGTAACAGGGCTGCGGCACCAAACCACAAGTGTTTATTAAGGGCAGCGTCTTAATGTGTTTTATAAGGAGTGAGTATAAAGCGCTAGGTGTCAGAATTTAATTGTGTCTTAACTTCAGCAGATCGCATGATTGGATATGACTTGATACGAAGAAACACACTCTGCTCTCAGCTCACGGTGCTGTGTTTTCTGTTAGACTCACTCTTCCTGGCGTCTTGACCCCCAGGTGTATTTAATCCGCACACAGGTCCATGCAGCTTCGAATCATTATAGCCTGTGTATGTGAATGTGTGTGTGTGTTTGCTGTGGCTGGAGGCTGAATGGACCACAGAGGCGTGGCACGGGCATGTCAGACTGGATGACGACCAAATCTTCCAGAACAGGCTTCTTCACTCTATACCAGAGCTGCAAAACCACTGTGGTGGTAACTGTGGGGAGTTGGGGGTGGGTTGGTGCTACATACACATCCCTGTACACGCGCGCGCACGCACACATGCGGAATTGCATTATTGACCCTCACCGCGGGCTTTCCTGAAATATCAGCAACCTTATGCTTTTGATTAGTGTATGTCTGCATGTGCCTGCACATACCATTTGTGTTTCATTCTGACCCAGGCAGCAGACCAGTCTCATATGACCCCTGTTCTCCAAATTCCCATGTTTTCCTTGGTAAAACCTGGAAAAACTTACTCTGACAGCCCCGCCGCCAAACCCTCCCCATCCACCCTGCTTCCTAAGAATCTCTCCCGTTGTGAGTTCCTGTTCTTCGAAGCCATATATGGTCCTTCCTGCAGCCGCGGGTGGGTGGGTGTGTGGCGTCCAGAAAGTCTGTGGTCAAAAGCAGGAACATTTTCCTCTTTTCTCAAAGTTTAGCGGTGCGTTTGTGGACTATGTCCGCCAATGGAAAAATCGGAACAACTCCAGAGTGTGTGCATGTGTGTGTATGTGCGTGTGTGGGGGCTGGAGCCGGGGTGGGGTAGGCAAGGTGCAACGTTTTCTTCTCATTTTTCATTTAATTCTTCCAGCTTTTGATTTCATTTAATCTTCATGGAGCAACAGCCAGCAGATTTGGTGCTTTTTCTTTTAGGATACTTGCTGTTGTTGGATGTTTAAGTACACACGTGTAGGTGCTGTGAGATAGGAATGTTGCTACAGCAGTGAATGTTCAAAGATGGTAGCAGAGAGAACGTGTGTGTATCCACGTGTGTGTGTGTGTCTGTGCGTGCGTGTGCGTGGATGGCGAGGCTCTAGTCCGCAGCCTGGGAGTCAGGCTTTGAGCAGTGCTGTTCATAGTCTGCTGATTTATACGCCTCACAGGGAAATCTCTCATTTGTAGCTCTTTCATCTCATTTTTCCCCTCCACTCTTTCTCTCTCTCTTTCCCTTTCTCTTCCTCTGTCCTTTCTCTTCTTCCCTACGTAATGTGATTCAGTGCAGCTGCTCGTCCCAGGCGACATGCCATGCTTTGCTTGCACACCCTACTCTCTCTAACATGAATGAGTCAAGAGGAATCGTTGATGAATAATAAGATAGAGCAGAAGGAAAATGCTATCTGGATCTAGTCGAGCAAAAGAACTCCTTTTCTCCCCTGAACATATTCTTTGTAAGCACCGCTTGGGCGCTTACTCACACATTGAATGTGTTTGTGTCCCCAGTGCCATAATGCTTTTATGGACCTGTGTGCGTGTGTGCGTGTATGTGTGTGTGTGTGTGTGTGTGTGTGTGTCTAAGCGCCTTCCACGAATGCCTTGTTTGAGTAGCCCTGTCACTTGTGCAATTCCGTGGTGTCAAAACAGATCAAAAAGGTCTGGCTTGACTCCTGGCCCTAGACACACAGACACACACACACTTAGATATACACACACATGCACATGCACACACACAGACTGAAGGCTCAGTGCCAGGGCCCTTGGTGGTTGGAGGCTTATGAAAGGGTCGGACTGACGAGAGGTTGCCAAGTGTACGGCAATAAGCGTAACAGCCAAGCTAACGAGAGTCAGAACCTCTGACACACGCGCGCACACACACACACACAAACAGACACACACAGAGTGCAGTTTCAGACTCTCGAGTTCTTTCTGCGAGTGACAGTATGTGTGTGTGTAGATGTGCATGTAGGAGAGAGTTCAGTATATCAGTGGGAGCACAGAGGCTTTTGTTAATTGGCAAATGTGACGATACAACACAAGAGGCTATTGATCTTCCATCGGATGGAGATTGATTTAACTCATCATCCTTCCAGGTGTGTGTGTGTGTGTGTGTGTGCATGTATCGATCACCAGCAGTCCATTCACATGCAACAAAGAATATACCTCCATCACTTTATCTGTGTTTGCTTCTTTTACCACAGGACTTTTTTTTTCTTAACCACTTGCAACAAATCTACCTTCCTCTTCCCCTCTCTCGCTTCTCTTCTTCATCTCCCTCTTCTTCCTCTTTCGAAGAGTGAGAAATCTTGGAATGTTCTGTCCTGTTTCATGCTTTTTTTGTTGCTTTTTTCACAGTAAACTTCATCAAGCGCTCTTCAGTAGCTGCCGAAGCACACAAAAGAGGCTGCAGAGTTATATCTTTTCTCACTTTTAAGCATTTTCAGCTGAATTGACACATTATATTGCATATAGTGTAACTTAATTGGTTTAACAAATGCCAAAGCAGATCTTTTTATAACGTAAAAAAGAGAAAATAACCTTGATGTTTTGGCCGCACTCCTTCATCAGACACTTGCTTTGGAATTCTCCATGAAAGGCTCTATGATGTTATTGTTTCTAAACATGACTGCCAAGGTTTTTAAGTAGGCCTGATTGGTTGATCCTTGATTAAAGCAGTCACGAGTTCACCTTTTTTATTTCCGAAAAAAAAAAGGGCATTTTCATTACATTCCTCTTGGTAGCGTTTAAAGGTTCCCCCCCTTAAATAGGCCCATACGATCACTCTCACTAGCAACTGTGTTCTCATTTTTAAGTTCCGTTTCTGTCATTCTTTATGTTTATATATATATATATATGTGTGTGTGTGTGTGTGTGTGTGTGTGTGTGTGTGTGTGTGTGTGTGTGTGTGTGTGTAATTTAATTTTTTGGGCCCCATGTTATCCACGAGAATACCAGAAATATGCCAAGCCACAAAAACCTGCCCAGAAAAGTAAGGCGCATATCCAGCCCCTTTTTTTCTAAAACAGTGTTTAAGTGTTTTTGAGTGGATTTTCCCTCAGCAAATCACATTACAGTCAATCATGAATAAACTAAAGCAGATTTTGCTCACTGTAAGTACAGCTGCCTGTATTACTGTGAATCGAAGCTGATTTTTATTACTTTGGATTGTCAACATCGGAGGATTCGCTGGCTGTGTGTTTATACACTTTTCCAAGTTACAATGCCAACTCGGAAAAAAATGGGAGGGATACGAATATGTTTTTCTACTTTAATTACTGCCATGGAGACTTCATGTAGCTATCTACTTGGTTGGGGACTTCTATATGTGGCAAATAACACATGCAAACACAGAGATAGGTGGTATACAATCCTAGTATCACTGGGGGTCACAATGAATATTTGAATAAATGGATATTTGCAGCTGATCAGAAGATTAAAAGCACTGATGAGTAGCGTCTATGCTCCTTCATCGGCTGAGGCTAATTCAGCATATTTGCATTTGTCTATTGGTGTTTCTGCTGAGAAAAAAGGGGAAACTCCAAGTGGATGCAGCGGTGACAGATGGAAAGGGAATGTGTGGATCAGGATAAAACAAAGGCGGAAACGCAGGCCAGGAGGAGAGGAAGAAGGGGAGGAGAAAAGAGAAACAGGGACAGAAATGAGGTTTATGTTAGTGGCTGGCCTCTGAGATGATTTTCCATATCAGCAGGCCAGAGAGACAGAGTGGGCAAATATGATTTTCTCCTCAACTCAACCAACAGAAAACAGACAGAGAGGGTCAGGAGTCAGGTGACAGGAAAAGGGAAAAAGGGGGGAAAAGACGAGAAAAATGAAAGTAATGAGTAAATGGAAAAAAGATGGAGAGATGGGGGAAGGGCAGAGATCTGATAGGGGTTAGACATTAAAGAACAGCTGTGGGAAGAAAGTCAGGAAGGAATGCAAAGTATTTACATTGCTAAACTTAAATCACAGCACTACTATTTGAAATAGTCGCCTAAGCTTCTTTTTCATTCAATGCAATTTTATTTTGTGGCCAAGATTTGTGTTTCTTTTTAAAAAACCCATTGCTCATGTGAAAGTTGTCTTTCTTTTCTATCGTCTGTTGCACTAGACTTGATACAGGTAGCGTTATGTGTGCATCAGTGTGTATTTGACGTGTCAGTGTCAGTATACGTTTGTGCGAGAGTCTGCATTGCCAGGGGCCTTGAGAGCAGCCTTACACGAGCTGTGTTTTATTATGACTGGCTGAAAAGGCCGCTGATCTACATTTGTACAAGAGAGGATTTGGAGGGAGGAGGGGTGGGGGGGAGAAAAAGAAAACACTGCAACGATCTGCTGTGAGAGAGGAGAGCGTGCGCGAGAGGAGGGGGGAAGAGAATAGGGGAAGATGGAAAATGAAAGTCTCGAGTGTCTTTTTCGTTTCCTACAAATTTTTTATGACTACAGAGGCTGCGGATATCAAAAGCAAAAGATGGAAAGATTTCGACTTTTAAATATTCTGGCTTGTGTGTGTGTTTGTCTTGATCACTGTGTGTGTGTGCGTGTGTGTTCTGATGCTTGGGATCCAGCTGTATAAATACACACACACACACACACACACACACACACACACACAGAGAGAGATTTGTCTTTTAATACTCGCTGCTACCCCATCTTGCTCTTGACTTATCCCAGTACCCTCCCTCTTGCATATGTGTGTGTGTGTCAGAGACAGATTGGCAGACAGCTAAAGGCACTTGTGGTTGTGGTTGTTAGGGCATCGGGACGTCGTTGAGGTGAAGGTACTGTACGCGTGTGTTCCTGTGTGTGTGTGTGACTCAGATGTGGACTGTTGTGGTAATTGCCTCTGATGCGACGCAGCGTTTATGAGTAACGACCCAACCCACCACCTCTCTCTCGCCCTCTCTTTTTCTCTCTCTCTCAATCCCGTGACTAATTACCTGATTCCCTGTGGATTTGTTTCCTCCTTCCCCTACAACTGTTCAGTTTGTTCCACTAAATGAGAGCATGCTGATGAGCCAAACTGAACTGAGTATTCTTGCTCAGTTTGCCGAAACTGTTACAGCATGAGATTAGACTTGCACTCAGTTCCGTGCAAGAGCTGAACTTGGTTGTGACCCCGTGTGATGGTTTATGAATGATCAAATCTTTTGAAGGTGCAGAGCAGGCCCAGCCGACCAAATATGTGACCGCAAGAGCAGACTCGTGCTAAGACATGAGATCGAGTTCTATAAATACTGTACCTCTGGTTTGTCTCTTGTTGATTCTTTTACTAGTGTAGGAAACTTGAGTTTAGGAATCTCTTGGGAAGTTGGATTTGCATCTTTGTTCGATTTTTCTGCGAGGAGTTGCAGTGAGTCGGCGACATGTCATTTCAGCAGTTTTTGCAAACCGGTGTTTTACTTGTAACTACCTAATGACTTCTATCCCGCCACTTTATCCCTTTAACACTGATTCTATGCTGGACTCGTTGCCAACCGTCGACTTACAGCTCAGTACATGATAACGGGATTCTCACGTTACGTCAGCAGTGCACACACGTGGCAAAGATGGAATTATGCCTTAGCTTGTAGGCAGCTATTCAACAGGGGAAGGCTCAGGTAATTGCGAGGTTAATTTGTTTATGCTAGCACATATAACACCACCTCACGATGATTCGAGTCAGCTAACCAGTTTTTTTTAAATGTTATATCTTAAAATTCTCGTTCATGTTTGTACTTGAATGGTGCTTGTTCTGATCACAAGTGGTGAATGTAGCTTAGCTAAAAATTTAAGCTAAGCTACAAGCTAACCTAAGTGCCTCAAACTAGCTTGCTTCTAATGGCCACCAGGAGTTGACTGTATAGAAGTTCATGAGAATATGAATTTGCTGCTCACGTGATCTCTTAACTTAGTACACACTTTGTGGATGAGTTTATGATCTTGGTTGCTAGTTTTAAGTTTTACTGAATACAACGCAATGTGCGGTTTGTAAATTATGTCCCCTCTTAGAGTCAGAAAGGAGGACAAAGCAGCATGTGCTTTAGGGTGGCTGTCTTATGCTTGACCTGTCTTTATGCAATGAACGTGCAACGTCCTTTGGTTTCTCAGTCGCATCCCACCTCGTTTGTCAGATCTGATCTCAGAAGAACAAGAGAATGCGTCAATATTTCTCACTGTACTTCACTCACCAGCGGCTAAGTCCACTTTCTATTTGCAGCCTATGGTTCTGATTCACACAGGAACAACCAGTGGAAACGCTACATTACCACATCTTCTATGTTGACCACGTGATGCACATCTACACCAAAAAAAAGCTTTGGCATAATAGGAACAGGCGTAAATAAATTAATACATTCACACAGTTGTGTGATTATTTTACCCCAATCATACGTGGTGAGATAAGAAGTCAGACCGCACTACAAGCCATGGTTATTGTGGTGCCTTTATTTGCATATTTTGTAGAGACTTTAGCATGTATGTTTGTGTTCGTGTTGTAATTAAATGTATATATTTAGCACTTTGGGCTAAAAAAGATCAGAAGTAATATTAACACAGTTTGCAGGGCTCAACTCTCGGGGTTTGTATTTGAGTAAAAGATTTAGGGGGTAAGAAAATGTTTAGGTGTCACATCAGGGGGCTGGTTTTTCATGCAAGGTCAGCTTAAATTCAGTAAGTGGGGCTTCACAGTCACTTGTGTTAGGCGTTAACGCTTTTTAAAAATTCTCTCCACCAGTGGGAATTAGGCACAACACCACTTCAACCTTGCAATCTTTTATTTTATATCTCGTCTTTCACTCTGCTACATGATAGCTATTTGAAGAATAACAGCTAAAATTGCCTCCCGGTGGCCCGAGTAGTTCAGCTGTCTCGGTTTGTCATTTGATGCTAATTCTGGCTAAGACCTGGCATCAAAGTAATGAAAATCATCTAAGGTTAAGGTATCATCTTTGATTAAAAAAAATAGTTTAATGTCACATTCATGCCTGAGACCCCCATTCTATACCCATGAAGATCAAAATGGAATTCCTGAAGGTTTTTAGTGATTGTAGTTTTAAAGAAAAAAAAAAAGATCTGTGTGTCACATGGTAAGAGGAAAAAATAATCAAAATTGGAGGACTTCCATCTGCAGTGCGAATGTAGCCTGAGGGGATTAATTTCTCCTGGGCAGGTCAAAAATGAGTGTTATTATTATTTTTCTCAGCAGTAGTCAGTGATATTAATATGTCTGCAACAAACTACATCTCTTTCTTGGCACAAGGTAAAATCAAAGGCGTTCTCAAGTGATTTACAGTCGCGTGTGCTCATTGGCACCATAGCAGAGTCCCCATGACTCCCCTTCCCCCATTTATTCCCCTATCATTTCTCTAACCTCCAGGCCCTCTCTGTGTCCCTCAGGTGCCTCCTTCATGGGTTCATTCCTGGCTAGCAGCCTCGGGTCCCCGTCCTCCCACCCCACTCACCCCTCAGGACCTGCTGCCTCCCCTTCTTCCCCCTCCTTCAGGTCTGGACCCCATTCAAGCGCTTCCCCTATCTGGTACCCACATTCGCATGAAGGTAAGTTTCACACACACACACACACACACACACACACACACACACACACACACACACACACACACACACACACACGCACACACACACACACATGCACACACAGGAAGCAGCGCAGAGAACTTGGGTCTCTGGTTAATCCAGGGTCTTGGTTTGGGATTAGATTGTGATGGAGCCATTAAGTGGTTTAACCAACACTGAGCCAAGGCCAAACACGTGCAGCAGTGATGCCTTAGATGATGCTACTTATGGAAACACACACACACTTCTTGTTCTGTTTGATAGCAAGCATGCGGTTTTGTGTTTGTGGCTGCTTTCTAGTTCACCATGTTCAAGCACCGTGTCAAAAACTGATGAGCAACCAAAATATTTCCCTTCTCTCTGGCCCCAACCCATAAAACAGGCCTCACATGCACGCTCAAACCTCAACACAGCGTAAAAATAATGTTACAATCAGAAATTATTTAATAAAATTCTTCAGGCTTTCACCCCTCCTCTCTTTTAGGAGGGTGACCCCACCCCCGGTAAACACACATAATCACACACTGAAACTCACCCCCATTTCCAGCATCCTCTCCCTTTTCACAACCCCTCCCCCTTCTGACCGCAGCCCCACCCTCAGGGCCCCTTCTGGGCTAACCGACCTCCAACGGCCCCCTTCCTGATCAGACACACACACACAAAATGTGCGCATCCACACGCATCATGTCCTCTTTTCGACTGTTAACCATTTGTGGTGAAAGACTGAGCTTGACTTAGTTATCTGTCCCTTTCAGGTATGTGTATGCATGCTGTTCCTGTGTGTGTGTGTGTGTGTGTGTGTGTGAGAGAGAGAGACAGAGAGAGAAAACGAGACAGAAAGAGCGAGGATTTCTCTTTTTGACAGTGAGATGGGTCAAAGAGATAACTTCAACAGAAAGACAGTTTCCGCCACAGGCTGCGTTTCTTAACTGACTGAAAACGGCCAGAATCAGGATTTCACGTTTCACTACCTTTTCACTAACTGATCGCTGGTAAACAGTAACACACACAGTGATGTCCCCTCACACCACTGCAGATGAATTAAACAAACAGCCAGTGCTGATGTCGATATCATAAAAAGCAGTGACATTTAACCAGCTATCTGACACATGCAATTATAATTTTTTCACTGCATTTGAACACTTTTAGCACGTGCATTTAATGAAAACAATAGACTGTGTACCATTCGGGTATGGCTGTTCTACTATCCTGATCTTGTCGTTGCTGAGTCATGGATTTCAAAGCCCATTGTGTATGTAGTACAAGTCAAAACGCCTACTGTAAAAAAAAAAAAAAAAAAAAAAGGCCTCCTCTGACTCACTTTACCTGCCAGTGATGCCACTAACTACTTGAGCAAACAATAGCAAGCTCATACATTTGTCACTTTAATTGCCTCTAACCCTTACCTTTAATCACTCTGAACCAGGAGAGTAAAGAAAGCAAGCTCGGCAAAGCAAAAAACATCCCCTTCCCTTCCTTCTCACACCCTGCTGGCGACCAAGTGTACAAACACCGAAATTTAATTTGGACAAACATGCCGCCTGTCACTCACGCTGGTGGTACACTTCTCCACTCTGCCCTGAGTTTATGTTTTAAACACTAGACAAACTCGCAAGAGCTGGGTTTTTACCTTAAGGAACTTCTCCCGGTGCCTCTAAAGACTTTTGTCTGTAACGACTGCCTCACTCTCAGCTCGTCTAGCTGCGAAAGGACTGCAGTTGAGCCCTAAAAGTGAGCCCCGTGTGAGCTTCTGTCTTAGTTCAGATTCATAGAAAGAGTCAGAGGCAGGACCTGAACGGAGCAGCAGTGAAAGGAGGCTAAGAATGTGTGTGTGTATCAGACGTATTTTGTGTGTGTGTGTGGCTCTGCTTTGATGTTTGAGCACACACACTTACGCAGGAGTGCACGCACCCACATGCACAAACACGCGCACACACACTACAAATGATTGTTTTTAAGAATTCAAGCCAGGGAGCTCCGGTAGGCGGTCTGCCAGCTGGCCGGAGTCCAGAGAGTGGAGCGTAGCCAGCACGGAGAGAAGAAACCTGGCCGATACACACACACACACACACACACACACACACACACACACACACACACACACACACACACACACACACACACACACACACACACACACAAAACTGACACACATAAAGTCACAGATGAGACATATTACCTCACACCCACACCAATACACACAGACACTATTATAGCCCCTTGTGCGCTTGTTTTCTCCTCTCCACATCTATCCTTGTTTTTTTCTGTCATTTCTCACAAGCTCATCTCCTTACTTCCCCTTCCACGTCCTCTCATCTTCACCATCTATAAGTCCTCCACTTCCCTTTGACACCCCCCCCCCCACCCCCCCACCCCCCCACACACACACACATTCCCCTCTCCTCTCACCATACGCCTCACAGCAGCACCAGATTGGGGGGCTTTTCATATCGACAGCTCTGTTTGTCTGGTGTCTTTTTTTTGTCTCCCTGTTCATTCAGTTGCTCACCTTTCCTCCCTCCCTTTTTTCCTTTCCTCTTGCTTTTTATTCCTCATCTAATTTTTTGCCACTCTGCCCCTCTGCTGTCTTTATTCCCTTCGCTCTTGTTTCTCATCCCTCCCACCCCTCCTGAGTTTTATCACTCGTCATTACCCGGGGGATTGCCCTTAGATGGCTGATAGAGCCTTTTGGCTAATTGTTGCCATTTAGATTCACTGGTTGTTAACCAGTCAGAGTAATCACACACACGCAAACACACACACACAGGCACACACATACACACACGGGTATGACACATTTGTGCATTTACACTGCAGCGTGAACACAGAAAGCCCCCTCCTCCTGACACACACACACACACACACACATGCTGGAAGCAGTGAGGGGGTGTTGGTGGTTTTGCAGTGTGACTGTGGAATGCGTAGGATGAGTTTTTATGGAGTGCTGTTTACTTTGGCCACCGCCGTTAAACTTTTAACGGCTGCCAATTAACAGGCCGGCAAGGACACTCTGTGGGGCATGAAACCAGCTGCTGGAGAACACACACGCATACGCAAACAATCCCAAGCCATTTTTCTCTCCACAGTGCTGAGACGTGCACCTCTTGTATGGTGTGTGTGCGCGCGCGTTCATGTACCTATATGGGATTGTGGTTATTTTTGTGTGTTTTCTTTTGTTTCTCCCCTCCAATAACACCCTTCCCCAACCATATACACACACCCACAGTGCTGTTCACCCATCAATGCATCCAGCCACCCCCTTATCAACACAACCTCCAAGACCTCCTCTATCCCACGATGCAGTTCAACGTCCTTGAAGACGAGGAACAGAGTGAAACGACCATTTACCTCCCAGTGACCTCATGGGAGGACCCCGTGTGTGTGTGTGTCTGTGTGTCTGTGTGTCTGTGTGCGAGTGTGTGTTTTAAAGAGGGGGTGGGCTGTTCAAATGCTTCATAATGTTTGTCTTGGGTTTGGGAGAAAGAGCAAATTCCACCCAGTAAAATGCTGCAAACACTTGGCAGTAGCTGTCGGCTGTGGTTTTTGTCACCACTTTGTCCACTGTAAATAATGTCAACTCATCTGGCATGTTTGTGCGAAAGTGCATTTATGGTGAAAGTAGCACTAACTGGACATGTTTTTTTTTCCTGCATTTTCCAAAATGGCCCCGTTCCATGATAGATTGTAGAGATAAACTGTTTGTTTAGAGGGCTGCTGAATGTCAACGCTGCAAAGAAACATCAATTCTTTCGTGCTCTGCCTCCCACTGACAGGGTACCCCAGCTATTCAGGAAGTCTAGCGTCTCCTTTTCTCCCCATGAGTCCCCTGGATCACCATAGCAACAGCCTCTATGGACAGCACCGCTTCTATGAAACTCAAAAAGGTAGGTGTGTGTGTGTGTGTGTGTGTGTGTGTGTGTGTGTGTGTGTGTGTGTGTGTGTGTGTGTGTGTGTGTGTGTGTGTGTGTGTTCATAAAAAAATAGCTTTTTATATACAGGGCATCCCTAAAATGCTTAATCAGCATCACCACAGGAATAAGAACACCTAGACACTCAGAGTCCAGTTATTCAACATGGCAGTTTCTTGTCTCTTTTATGCAGAAATCATTGTAGGAACACATTTTCAACCCTAAAGATCTATTTTATCCTCTATATCTTGTGCTTTTAGATCACTTCTACCTGAGAGGCCTTCCTCCTCAGCCACCTCTTCTCTCCACCAGTCACAGCCTTCCTCCATTGTCCAGGACCGCTTCGGGACACCCACTTGGCTCTTGCAGCCGGGAGACAGACAGCGGGGGAGTTGGTGGCAAGAGCACCAAGGATATTGGCGAGAAAAGCATTTCGTCTGTGTCAAAGGAAAAGGAGCGATCGAGCAGCAAGGAGAGGCACCAGGAGAGCAAAGACAAACTTAGTCATCACCATCTTCATCAAATGAGCCCTGCTACCACTCCGTCTGGCCACCACCAACAAGCTTTCCCCCACCCCGCCCTTCTTCCTCACCTCAACCTCCAGGGAAGGGAGGAAGACCACAGACATGCTGCAGAGCGGTATAAAGAGTACAGAGACAGTGACTCGGGCAGTCAGGGAGTGAAACATATGAGTGCCTGCAAATTGTCCATTGGCTCGGGGGCAGAGGCTGGCTCTCGAGGAAAGGCGGGAGCACTAAGTAGCTGCGGTGGTGGTGCGGGTAGACCTCTATCTGGAGGCAGCAGAAGGTGCTCAAAAGATGGATCTATAAATGGAGAGATGAGGATCAGCGAATCCTCGACTTCCTCATCTGAATGTATGAGACGGGGGACGGCTGCAGCGACAGCAATCTTGGCATCTCCAACTCCCCACTCAGTGGCTTCCTACTCTATGCCTCCCCCTCCTCCGCCGCCACCACCTCCTCATGCCTTGCATATGGGATCCACGGTTGCGGGAGGGTGGTTACACCATGCCCATCATCATCCTCATCCTGAGTTTTACTGCTCTCCCGCTCCTCTCACACTTACGCCCTCCAAAGATCCAGTATCCACACCTGGCAGGGAGGCAAAGGTCATTGGCCCGACTTATGTGCCCTCAGTGGGGCCATTGGGGGACCTGGGCACTCCAGACTGTCGTGGAGCAGGAGGAGGTGGGAGAAAGGCAGATGATAAAAGTGGAGAAGGATCTCATGAAAGTTTCTCTCATCACCTTAGTCAACTTAGTAGCTGCCAGAAGAAGGAAAAATCGCAGCAATACCAGCAGCAGCTGGGATACGGCAAGGCTGACAAACCTCCTGACTGGAGTATGCAGACGCAACACTTCCACAAACAAGGCTCCAACGTCAATTCTCAGTCAGAACTGAGGTCTTGCAGCCTTGAAACTTCTTCGTCCTTCAGAGATGTTGAGGTTGTGGACGACGTTTACCGACCCTCGCTTCCGGCAGATGCCCAGGAGAAAAAGTCAGTTGAACAGGGCTTATCAAAAAATTGCCCCGATGCTAGCACTTCTCCCTTGGGGGACTGTTCCCACTCAGTTTCTGATGGGAAGATTGGACCGGGAGCAACACCTTCAAGGGAGGGACAAAAGGTTGCAAGGATAAGGCACCAACAGCACAGTAGCCACGGAGCGTGTGCAGAAGACAGGGGGAAAGACGGAACTCAGACAGCACTTTCATGGGGGGCACGAGGGGACCACCAAGAGGACCAGAGAAAAGGTTCGGTTGGTAAAGGTGAAGTAAAAGGGCTGAGCAACAAAGCTCCACACAATGATCCCAACCAGCTACATTCGCAACTGCCTCCACCTCTGTCCTCCTCATCTGCCGACAGTGAAGGCAGTGCCATGAAGAACCTAATGAACTACAGCTCCCAGCAGCCTTTGCTTCTGCCACAGAGGAGCCCCTTTGGAGGTCTAGGCTGCCTCGAGCAGGGTGGAGACAGATCAGAGAAGGGAGACAGAGGAGGAGCTAAAAGCAGCACCTCCCAGCAGGACCCTCCCAAACAGTCACTCCCTCCTCGCCGAAGCTCCGCTAACGAGGGGCAGAAAAGTGACAGAGGTGGAAAGGAGGCAGGGGAAGCAGGAGAGGGGGAAGTTCGACAGCCTCCAGTGGGTATTGCAGTCGCAGTAGCCAGGCCCCCCCATCGTTCCCCAGACAGCACCCCTGGCCATAGCAGGCAAGGCAGGGTACTGCACAGCATGAAAGGTCAGACATCATTTGTGCTCTGTGCACTGAAAATTTCAACATGAGGCTACATTAATGGAGAATATCAACAATTAAACACACAAGAACAGCTGATGGTGTTCTTGATTCACTTTGACATCTGATATATTTAGAATGACTCCAAAACCCTTCCACACTACTTATCATTTAGCACGTTCAAGAAGAAATTTATTACAAAATAATTTCAGGCAGCAGTCCCCAATCCCCGGGCCACGGACCGGTACCAGTCCATGAGTTGTTTGGTACTGGGACGTGAGAGTTGAGGCTCAGGTGTGAAATTGATGGTTTTCAGGATTTTTTTCAGTTTTTAGCGTTAACTCAGTTTCCCTAGGTCTTTTCCCGTGTGTTATGAATAAATCTTCTTCTTTTTTGGTACCGGTAATGGTTTTATTTTGTTGTATTTATCCACGACACCTTAAAGGCCGGACATAAACCAGTCCGTGGTGCAAATAAGGCTGGGGACCGCTGCTTTAAGATATATTTTGACATAGAATATATGGGATACATTAAAAGTTAGCAAAATCCATGTAATCTATGTAGACCATGTACTGTCTTTTGCTGTGCATTTATTTCCTATACCTGGTTGGAAATTGTTTACATCATTTGATTGTACATAAAAGTGCCGATAAGTTATATGTTTCTGGTGCTGTATTTGTGTAATTCAGGGGTGTCACGCCCTGTGTATCCTCTTGGTCGGGAGGCTGAGGAGAGGAAGAGGATCAATGAGGATCAGATCGGTCTTCATCACCTGGACAGAGACAGAGAAATGATCATCAGGTACTCTTAAACACATATTAACACACACACACGCATGCACACACAAACACATACGCACACGTTCACACACTAGCATCTGTTCATTTTTGCTCTTATCTGATAAGCTGTAGTTCTTTTATTCTCGGCTTCTCTCTTCCAGTCTGAAGCTGCGCATCTCTTCTCTCTCATCCATTTACTCTTCTCACCCTTTGATGTGGTATTTCTGTACACCCTCACTCTCTCGCTCTCTCTCACTTCTCTTCTCTCTCTTTCTACCTAAGATGAGATGTGGTGCATTAATGTTACGGGGACTAATATGGATGTCTCTGAAGTATCGGGCTCTTATTATGTAGTCATATCAAGGGAAGAAAACATATAATGAGAACTCATAGACCAGGCACAAGGTGATGTCTGTTCCTCTTGCCGTCACATTTCCTTTTTCTCGATGATTATAATGGCGGTAGTGGTAATGAAGATGACAAGGATGAAGATAATGATCATAATGACAGTGATGATGGTGACAATAAGAGGGATAATCAAGATAATGACAAAGTTCATACCGCCTACTGCCACGACAGGGAAAACAAGGATTGCATGGAGTTCGCCAGGATCCACCCTTCCAGCAGCTGCCACGGGGATCTGACCTCTCACCTCTTGGTCCCCGGAGGAGCGAGCCAGTTGGGGGCTGATCCCGCTGCACATGCTCACCCAGCTCACCGCCACTGGATGCAGAGAACAGGAAGTCCATCCCTCTGGATGGGGCATTCATACAGTGAGTAGAGATCTAACTTTATACCTTCAGCTTGTTCTGTTCTTTTGATGCCCTCCAATAGACGGCATAAAGTTATTTCTTTATTTTTTGTTGCAATTCCAAGTTGCTATATTTTTACATTATAGGTCTGAGTCACGTGGGAATGACTCCAGGGTTTCCTCCAGGTCTTCCCAGCACTCTGCAGCCTGTCTTGGGGTCACTTACCCAAGACCCTAACTCCCCACTAATGGTTCTTCCAACAGAACCAGGGCCTCATCACCACCTTGGTATGCTAAGCATCCTCATACACACATACTCCTCCCCCCCCTTTTCATTTGTATCATCAAAGCCTCTGCCATTTCTCTCCCAGAGTTTTAGTATCATTGGCTAATCATAATATAATGCTCAACTAAGTCCTTCTGTCAGTGGGACCATGTTTTATAGCTTCGTTAATGGGAGCAGCTATTCTGCTGCCCCCCCTCTGCGTGTGCCCGGCATTATGCAAACCATTTTAACTGGCGTTTCATCTCTCTTGTGGTGGAGCACTGATGTGTTTGGACTGGACTTTGTGCTTTCTGTGTGTGTGCTTTCTGTGTGTGTGTTTAAAGTTGTGTTCACGTCTGAAACAATACGATATGTGAAGGGTTTTATTGGGCACCTCAGCCATTGCTGGAGAGACAAAAGTGTTTGTCTTTGTGTGTGTATGGTGAGTGTGTGTGTCAGCGCTGCTTTGCAAACAGGCTGTGAAATTTAATTATCTCCCGCCTCCCTTGCCTCGCTCCGTGAGAGTTCCTGTGGAGAGGGGAAGTGCATCCACTGAACCCTTCCCCTGGGAAACATTAGCCCACTCAGGCTAATCTCACAGAACAAAGGTTCCCAGCGACAAGGCAGCCAAGGAGGGATGTGTGTGTGTGTGTGTGTGTGTGTGTATGTATACTCATATGTGTGTTCACATTCATATGTGCTAAGGGAGAGGATGTGATGAAACTATGTGTTTCCCTGTAAAGAAAACCTGCATAGAAAGCGTTAAAAGTGGTGATTACAGGTTGTTAAGCATGCATTCACTATTCAGTGATTGTGTCTGAGGCCAAAACACAGCTCATTCGGGCTACAAATGGTCTATTTTCAGTCTTGCAACAACATCCATCAATGTCTTTCTTCATACTTTTTACATTGTTTTTTTTTTTTCTTTAAATCAAAAGAAAACACTCAGCCGTTTCTCTCATTTACAATATCTACTCTAGATGTTCTGGAGCCCTCGGGTCTGTGGCCTCCTGTTTATGGAGGCAGAGGCCCCCCTCCTCACCTGCAGCATCACCCAGTTTACTCCCGCCCCTCCTTTCTACGGCAACAGGAGCTGTACGCCCTGCAGCAGCAGCGAGCCATGGAGCATATCCAACGCCAATCTTTAGGACAAGTAAGACCAGTATAAACCAGAAACCTATGACAATGAGTTATTATTGTGAAACTGTGGACAAATGAGAATTGGGAAATACGCTGAAGTTGCGCAATGGCACTTCTTCCTCGTTTCAGCTGTTATGACTACAATACGCGACCACTACTGAATTGTTTGAAGATCTCTCAGTGCAGATATCCTGACTTCTTAACACTGAAAGAAAAACATATGCAAAAATCACACTCAGCAATATTTATTTAAGCCAATGACTTCCTCTTGTGTTGGAGAATGGTTTTACTGATAAAGACACATTGATGTGTTGCTTTTACGCTTTCACATTTGCCAGATCATTTGGCAATCAAGCGATGTGGTCATTTCTACAGTTCTTCTCCCCCCCCCTGCTTTTCTGTCATGTTTTTTTTTTTTTTTTTTTCAGAATTAATGTTTGTGTTTAGATGCAATTTGGCTTGTCTTATACAACTGCATTTCCTGCTGTCATACAGTCGTAACTGGCCATGAAGATCAAAGTGTTAAATTAGCATCGTGTAACACATTTAAAATGTATTCATCCAATCATTGTAAGGATTACTTCTCAATCGCTTGTTCTCCGTTTCTCCTCTCATAGAGAAAACATGATGATAGCACCATCACCCTGGAAGATTCAACTCATCAATCTCCACCATCCAGGACTCCCTCTTCTTCTTCTTCATCCACGTCCACTGCCTCCTCCCATGCAGCCAAACCCTTCTCTCACACCCCACCTCCACCCAAGACATCCACACCATCTCCGGGAATGTGCCCCACTAGCCGTCAGTCACCCTGCTACCACTCCCCATCCACGCTTCCGCACCCGCCAAATCCTCTGACTCCTGCACCGAGCCCTGCTGCAGCAGCTCCCCGGTCCCCAGCCCTCAGCCCTGCTCCTTCACACCTCTCTAAAGGACTGGAGAGGGGCAGTGACAGAGGAGAGGGACAGCCACCTCAGGACTACCCACAATCCCTCGAGCCAGGTTTGTGTGTGCAGAAGCTCCCATAGGCTCGTTAATGAATCCACTGTCTGAACTGAAAAATCTGTGCCAGCAGGCTGGACCATCAGATAGCATAAAGATGGCGAAACAGGACACAGAGACAGACAGAGCATAAGAGAAAAAGAAAGAGGGAGAGTGATGGAGGCCGCTGCTGCTGAAATGCAGCACTGGGCTTTGAAGTGTGGTATTCTTTTGATTTTGCAGAAATTGTTTGAAGCATGGCTGGTCCCTTACTCAGTGTGTCCTTGAGTGTATGTGTGCACTTTTTTTTTTCTGTGCGAGCCAAAGAGGGACAGCGGGCAGGCAAGCCATTAAGGTCAGAAAAAAGCATATGGGCACTCTGTCCATGTATGTATGTGTGTGACCTGCCAGTGTGCATATGTGTGTCAGTGAAGGTCAGTGAAATCTTCAGATAGAGCCTCCTTATCCTTCAGGGGTCCTTGAGAAGAACACGCGGAAGGATACGCATTCATCTGGCTGCGTTGTCAGGGGGGCGGAGGGATATCATCAATAATAAGAGAGCAGGGGTGACAGGGCTGGCGCTGCAATCACAGGAAAACGGCAGGGTGTCATCAATATCCCACCTAGATCTATATACTTACACTTCTACACCCACACACACACATGCTGTATAATACACACCACTGTGGGCACATTGTGTTTTCAGCACCTTGCTGTTAATGTATTATGCCAACTGTAATCACTGGCTTCATCCTATCTACCTGAACGGAATTGCAATGAATTTAAAGAACAAGAAACTACAAATATTTCTATTTGTTGCAGATAAATACATTTTGTTTTCCCCTATTTCAGGCTGATTTACAGGCTTTAATGACAAAGAAACTATTTGACCAGTGCGCTCTCTCCCTTTCTCCCCCAGACTTGCCACCTGTTTATACTTACCCTCCAATCACCATGGGTTACAAGGCCGGGCCCTCGCCTCCAGAGGCTCGACTGGCTGAGCAACCTATGTTGGAGGATGAGCCGGCAGAGCCTGACACTAAGTCCCTCCCACACCAGTGCCACATCAAGCCTCTCACTGTTGAAGTTGAAGAGCTGGGGAAGGAAGACAATGAGAGGGTCTGTGAAGTGGTGGAATCCCAGTGTGCACTTACAGAGGAGGCGAAGCAGGAAACAAAAGGCTGCTCGGTCTCTCAGCCTCAAAGTGAGATTTCTGGATTGCCGCCATGCCCTTTCCCAGCTCCAGTCCCAGATCCAGCCTGCCCAGCCACAGCCACAGGCAAAACCCTAAAAGTAGAGCTCTCCCTGGGTTGCCCGGGCCAGCAGGCTGGCCTGGAGGAGCCCCAGCTACCCAAAGAGCAGGAGAATGATAGGGAGGATGGAAAAGAGGACATCGAGGGGGATGAGGGGGAGAAAATTCATCCCAAACCAACAGAATGTACAGTCTCTGTGCCTGAAGAGCCTGGAAAAGTCCAGGCAGAGGAGGATGGGCACAAAGAAGGAGAGAATGTAGAGGTAGTGGAGGATGAGGAGGATGATGAGGGGGATGGGAGAAGACCAAGTGAGGGCTTGGTGAAATTAACGTGTAGCTCTCCCGCTCCTACCACATCCGCCGACCCGATCGTCCCTCCAACGGCAAGTACAGCAGCTCAGCTCCAAGGGGCCTACATGTGGAGCCTGGAGCTCCTAATCGCTGCAGCTCTGTGTGCCACCAGAGATGCCTTGTACCCACCTGTACCTGTTGACCAGGCCCCATGCCCTTCACCCAACCACGGCATGGAGATGCTGGGGGAACTGGCCGAGCTTGAGATCCAGCAGAGGAGCAGGGCGAGCAAAGCAGGTGAGAAGAAATTCATTTGAGAACGCATCGTCTGTCTGTGTGGTCTAATCTGCTTACACATCTACAGACATTGGTCCAATTCGAAACCTATGAAATGAAACCAAAATAGTTCTAAACAGCCCCAATAATTAGGTCTGCCTTTCTTACATTATCTTCTTATAGTAAAAAAAAGACCTAAAAAAAGACTAAAATGCCCTTGAAATTGAGATCAAGGAAAAAGAAAAGAAAAAAACTGTCACCATGCTTTTCTTCTTGCTATACAATCACACACACTTACAGTGAACACATGAGAGAGCTTTGGGAGATGTGTGCAATCCAGATGTGTCTCATGTCACACACACCAACACACATGCACAGACACAAAAAAATTCCCACTAACTATCCTGCTTCCTTCCTCAGCTCTGTTTCTCCACTCCTGCCTATAGACCAAATTTTTTCCCTCTGGGAAGGATGCTTATGTGTATATGCCAGTGTGTGTGCATGCCCGTGAAAGTATGTGTGCATTTTGAGGGGACCCAGAGATGGACAAGCTAAGCTTTAGAAACAAGCCAGGACGCACACACACACACACACACACACGCACACACACACACACACACACACACACTCTGCCCAGTGTGTCCCCCAGGCTCTGGCGTCTTGCTTTGCTAATTAGACCCTTTCCTTTAAAACACTTCTCCTGTAAGCGCTCCTATTTTCCTCTCGTCCCTCTGAGAGAAAGTGTTTTTATTTATGCCAGCATCTGTGTGTGTGTGCGATTTGTACGTGGCGTGCACGCGGCTGTGTGTGTGTGTGTGTGTAAGCTGTTAAGTAATCCCAGATGAATCCCTGCTCTCCTCCATCAGAGTCTACGTGTCTCTCCACCAGGCTGCTTGCTCCCTGCCTGCGCCTCCTCCCGCCTCTCCTCCCTCTTTGTTACCCCCCCAACACACGTCTCCTTTTTCTTTTTTCTTTCTTTCTTTTTCTTTTTTTTTTATTAAACCAATGTAATCTTGTGTGTAAATCCTGCCTCTGCAAGCCTTGTTGACGGAATTAATAAGTGTAAAAATCATAAGTCGCTCAGCTGCTGTCTGTGCATGTGTGTGTCAGAGATACAGCGCGACTGTGCATTTGTTTACATGTGCATGCACGTGGTTAGCATGTGTAATAGGTGTGAAATCAATAAGCCCTGTTGTGGCGTGGAAAACGTTCTTCAAGTTGCAACACATTTATTTACCCCCCCCCCTCCCGCTCTGACCTCATCGCCGAGAATGTTATTAATACCGCTGATGGCGTTTTTGTCATTGTGAATGCGTTGGGGGAGATGAAACCGATCCCAGACAGATGCGTTTATGGCGTTCCTTGATGCAGAAGGATATCTCAGCTGTTCACTGGAGATCACAATTACAGATTAAGGAATCAAGAGATGTGCCCCCACCCCTTCTCTTCTTCATGAATTATCGCCATTACTTCTATTTACACGTAGACAGAGGAGGTATTTGTGTAATTTATTCCTTCGCATTTCCTTTATTTTGAAATTTCACACCAATAAATTCCTTAATGGTCTCTAATGATGACTAGGTCCACAGCAGCTGTAATGGTTTTTAATTTTCCTCTACTGTTTTTGTTTTTCCCCTTGAAATCCCCTGTGCCGCCTCTTATTACACCCTTCACCCCCGTTAGAGACACGGTATGGTATTATTACTGTGCAACGATGAGTGTGTGTGTGCGTGCATATGTGTGTCTGTGCGCTGTAGGCGGAAGGTATCTATCGATTGTGGCCATCCTCCAGGATACTAAACTAGGTGTGGTGATGTCAGTAGTGATGTCATCCTGTCAGGGTAATCGGAGCATGCCATTGGCTCAGAGGTCTGACAGATGAGATGGCATTGACCTCTGCGAGCCGGGACAGGACAAAGCCGCATCTCTCAGCTCCTTCCCGCTTGCTCTGTCGCTCTCCGAGGAGTTACCTGTCAATCTCACATCTGTTTGTTCACGCACGCTCTCGTTTCTCTCTTCACAGACAAAGACTGCCCTCCTTTCTTTCGTCGCTATTTGCCGTGTTTTTCTGTCTCCATCTTCCACTCCCTCACACACATACACACACTCACACAGGTCTTAATGATGTCAGGTGTCAGTGAATGGGCCTTGCGGCTCCAGTACACAGTGGGAGTGAATGAGGAAGACCTCTCCTCACCTGCCTCTCTTCTCCTTTCCTCGTCTCCTTCTTTTCTCTCCTCGTCTTCTTCTCTAAGGGGAAATTGGATTCTGTCCATGTCCATAATGAGGAGATGTAGGAGAATAAATAGATAGCTCAATAAACACTTTGCCTCTTATTGCTTCTCCTCCCCTTTACTCCCCATCCCTCCCTCCCTTTTTCTCACCGCATCCCACAGTCCTTCTTCTCCTCCTTCTCTTACCATCTCTCCAATTCTCCCTCACATAGCCTCACGCAGTTTGCCCATGTCTGCATAGCTCAGCGAAAATGCTGTAGGGTGCCTGTGTGTATTCTAAATGAGTGTTTTTTTTATTTGCGTGTGTGTGTGTGTGTGTGTGTGTGTGTGTGTGTGTTTGTGTGTGTGTGTGTGTGTGTGTGTGTGTGTGGACCGTCTCATGAATATTCCGTTTCATCTGCCGCTGCCGTGACAATGACAGAGTTAATGACAGTGACAGATGTAGAGATCGTTCCCTACAACCCCCCCTCCCATGCGTGTGTGTCTGTGTGTACGATTAGGCATGAACACCAGTATACATCAAATAAACTACACAGCTAATATCATAAATATCACCACTTTTCAAGACGCCGTTTCATCGCCCGAGAAATAAATCCTTTCAGCACACGGCGTGTTTTATAACCAGGTGTCAGCCGCTGCGTGATGTACCAATCTAAATCGAAACAATCCGTCTCCGCGCAGGTGAGGAGGACATGCCGACCTTTGACCTCCACAGTCTGGCGACTCTGGTGGCCGCCCGTGCCCTGGAAGTCGGAGGGGGACGGGTAGATGTGGATGCGGATGGTGCCGTGGACCAGCAGTGTCCAATCAGGAAGAGGGTGAACCTGCGCAGGAAGTGCAGCTGGACGCCTCGGCACGAGCCGGTGAGGCACGGGTGTATTTTGTGTTTGTGCATGAGGACGTAAATCAGTGAGGATTCAAAATGTGGCTCAATGGAGTGCTGAACAGTTTGAACAGAAATGAATTGTTTTATACTTGTTGTAAATAAAACCAAAACAATTAAAAAAAAAAATCTAATTTCTGAACTGAACAGCTAAGAAATCATAAAGGAAAAAGCCTGTTGGTTATTATCAGGGATACAAATGAGAAATAGACTAATTTCTAAGAGTTTAAATAATAAGATTAAAGCAAACATGCCAGTAAATTCAACATGAAACATGTAAAATGAACATTTTTACTACATCATGACTTAATGTGTTTTATTTGGCTCTTTTTTCCCACAGTTTTCCACCATGTAGGTACCCAGTATTTCTTAAATTATTTACAGCATAATTTATTTACACTCTCCTAAAAGAAATTCCCCTTTATTCTCTTATTTCCCCATATCTACTTTTAAGCACTGGTGGGAATCGATGAGTGTTTTGCATGCACTGATCCATACAATAAAATGACACATAAATTCCATAAATTCAGTGGAAAATCACACTATAAAATGAATGCATTGTGTAGTGTAGCAAACGAACACTAAAACACGGGTGCAATAAATATAATCTATCATAAGAAACAAAAAGTAGTGTGGATTAAAACCAATACACTGTGTGTTCACTGAATAACTGAGCAAAACGTGTTAGTGATCAAATAAAATGGATGGATAAAATTTAGAAAAAAACTCTTTTAGTTTGATCTGTGTTGAAATTCAAAATAAAACATTTTCATATTTTTTTGTAATGTTCAAGTAAAGATGACACAAGTGCTTCCTGTGTGGTGGAGCTTTACATTTCTTATTAAATTCAAAAAACTTCAAAACAAGATCCGGCTTCACCAATGCTATCAGGCGTTTGATTTTAAGACTTCAATAAGCGCACATTTATCCTACAGATTATTAGATAACTACTTGGCGAAACCTTTTTAACGTTTACAGATTGATTTTACTTATGTTAATATTTGTTATCTGCGACAGAAAGTGCCTAGGGAACTACATCAGCCTATTAGAAATCTGCCAGTAAGAGCAGAAGTTGTTGATTTGCTAAAATTAACTGCTTCACACAAACGTGTGAGCGTTTGGTTACAGGAAAGTCCTCAGCAAGCTGGCCAAACACAAGCTGGCTACATATCCAATGACTGCTGTGCTGAAGTTGGTGTTCAGCATTTAAATTCCTCTGCTCTGTGTGTGTGTGTCCGTGTTTGTGTGTGTGTCAGGTGTGCCCAGTGAAGGGCTCCATGGAGACCATGGGAGGGGAGGAGCTGGCCATGCGTGTCCAGCTGGCTGAGCTACAGCGCCGCTACAAAGAAAAACAGAGAGAACTGGCCAAACTACAGAGGAAACACGACCACCAGTGAGCAGAGACAACATACACACACACACACACACACACACACACACACACACACACACACACACACACACACACACACACACACACACACACACACACACACTTATTTTGTCTAGTCTGAATTCTGCATTCCAATATTCACTCTTCTGCTTTCATGCTGCATCTGCGTGCTCATATTTAATGCAGTTTGACCTGTAGCCGATACAAGCTTCTTCCTGATTTCTCCCGCTGTCCGGATTGCATCTTTAATCTCCCTCTCCGTACCACTCCACCTCCTCTTCCTCCTCCTTCCTCTTTCTGCAGGAAAGAGGAGACATCTCGAAGCCCTGCTCGCCGGGGGCCCGGCCGCCCCCGTAAGCGCAAGTCCACCCCCGGCCCAGCTGCTGCAGAGAGCTCCAAAAGACTCAGGTCAGTCCTCTGATATTGCGTTGGTATAATCAGTGTGATTGGCAAGCCCAGCTCATTCATCCTGATTTCTGTTTGTGTTTTTAGTGAAAGGCATGGTTGATTTTCAAGAAGTTCTTCTTCAGCTGAATTGATTCAAATGCTCTCTAGCTGATGATTTGCTTGATTGGGCACTGGAAGGAGCTGCTCACACACACACACACACACACACACACACACACACACACTGATGCACACACAGACACACACATACACAGTGGGGGTTATGTGATGGGAGCTGTAAGCTGGGTGTGATTTTTAATGAGAGAAGGTAATGGAGATGAGGGCTTCATTAATCACCATTAATCACTTTTAATCATATTTATCACTTGTATTGATTATGTCCTGATTCCATGCGAACCTCCAGCATATATTAATACAGCTGGACAAAGTTCTGATGTACAGTTATTACAGTGATAAATGACTCCACGCCACCCCCACCAGCTGCAACACGCAACCACACATTATTTAACACCTCACACATGCAAACCTCCACACTGACTCACATTCACGGACACACGCACGTGTGCTAGTGCGTGCAAGCAGCCGGGATTCAGCAGTGATAAATGTGTTTTCTCATGATGCCCCACCTCTGTTAGCATGTGCACCCCTCGCCTTGATAAAATGATTAGAGAAACTCGAGGTTTGTCACGGTTACCATGATTAGAAAGCGCTAATGAAAATGACAATGAAAGCCTTTAGTCATACATGCCAGTGCACTACACACACACACACGCAGAGAACTTGTTTAATTAGTAGAGCTGGGTGCTCCGTGCCTGAGCAGCATTTCTGTTGTTATTAACAAGCAATGTATCATTTGTTTATGCTTTCATCTTCTAATGAGAGTTGGGGTGTGGGTGAAATAAAACTGAAAGAAAGCGAGATGAAGAGGAATGGTAGCTCTTCTAAAGTGTGCTGACTTGTTCTCTTGATATCTGGAATATGAAGCATATATGGTGAAAGGTGTGCGGATAGCCAGCTTGGATTTTATAGGTGAACCTAGCTTATCGTCTCACCTCTTGTCAGTTGCTCTTGAAGTGATTGGGCTACATTAAAAATTGTTAAAAGCACTTAAAGATGGTTTAAAGAACCTAGCAACCACCTTGCTGTTTTGTGCCGTGTACTCCCGAACACTAATTTGACTGAATCTCGGGTTAAACGTCAGTCATTCAGGGGAATGAAACAGACAAAGGTGATCTGGATAGTTAGAATCTTCCTCTCCTCTCCTCTGCTCTCCTGGGAGCAGAGATGCTGAGAGCCAAACCTTCCCTCTCTGGGAATATAGGATTCACCTGCCTCAGACACCAGCTGCTAACTGTTGTGTGCCTATGTGTGTGTATATGAATGTTAATGTGTGTGTGTGTGGGGACTGCCTGTGGTGGTGCGAGAGAGCATGCAGGCAATGAAGGAAGGACAGAAAGAGGGAGAGAGAGGGAGGAAGGGAGGAGTAGTGTTCAATAGAGGTTAGTGTTTATCGATTGAGCCCTGAAGCTCCGGTCAACGGACAGACTCCCCCGAGACTGCTTCATTTCTCTCTCTCTGTCTCTTTCCCTCCCCCCTCAACCATTCTCCTCCACCCACTGTCTCTCTCTATCTCTCCCTCTTCTTGGTTCTCTTCACGACAGATAATTTCTTACCCTTTTTTAGTCTCGCGATCCGAATATTCCCGTGTTTGCCGTCAGACCGCGCCGAGGCTGTCTCTTACCTCATCAAAGTTACGAGACAGACAAGATGAGTGGGAAGAGAGCGAGACAATGACTGAGCTTCAACACAGATAGAAGGGACGCTAAGAAGAAAAAAGCAAAAAAAATAAAAGGGAAATGCAGAGATGCAGAGAATAAAGACGTGTGATTAAGCTGATTCTTTGTTTTCACATAGGATAAATTCTCATTCAGCTGCGTCCCTGCTGTGTTTTTATGTTTTTTTTCAGGGCTGGACTGAATGTACTGGAGGAAAAAGCCAGGAATTCAATGTCCAATCACAACTTCAAAAGCCTCAGCACTGCACAGGTCAGCCGCTCGCTGCTTCTCACGGTTCATCCGCACACACAAACACACACGCTGAGAACTATTTCCTCCTGCTCCTGTTTTTTTTTTTCTTTTTCTAGATATTTCAATTAGCAGAAAGGAATGAGTCAATAATTAGTTGTTCCCTGACTGCAGATGAAAGCTCGTTGTAAGCACAGAGGTCGACCCAGCGCCCTGAGCTCCAGGCTGGCCAGGCGGGTGACCCAGCTGAAGCAGAAGGCTGCAGCCCAGCGTGGTTCACAGTCAGCAGATATGCTGCACAGCAGCGAGAAAGACGCATCCAAGAGTCACTGCAGACAAGGCGGAAAAGGTGGGGGAGAGAGAGGGTGCATAAAAACACTTGTTCACTAGGCAGCACCTCGAAACTCAGCTCACCCCTTTTCTGCTTATCTCTTAGACCTGCAGCAATCCCACAGCGCCGCTCAAACCGGGAAGAGGAAGAGAGGTCGAAAGCCCAAAGTTCCCTTGGACATCAACCCTAACAGACCTCACCACAAGGACAGCCGAGTTACTGAGAAGCATGAAATAGATGATGAGAAGAGTGACAGCGAGAGCTCAGAGCATGGTGAGGTTTTTTTCTTGATATACAGTCTGGTTGTGTCGCCTTGCCAATTAACCAAAAAAGGATCACGCAGCTGATGCTTTGGCCGTAAAATTTTACAGCCTTTTTTGGTCAATGGAATGCACACATTTTGCTGATAAGAGCTTTATGACAAAACTACAGTTTCAGAAGTTTGGAAAAGCTCACTGACAGTTTCACATGCGAGTCAAGCGGCGCTTATTTGGTGTGTGGGTCAAAGGACACCAACCAGATCTTGTGAGATTTTGCTGTGAGATTGTGTGTGTGTGTGTGTGTGTGTGTGTGTGTGTGTGTGTGTGTGTGTGTGTGTGTGTGTGCGCGCGTGTGGAGCATCTGAGAGTGAGATGTCTGCCGTCATCAGGGGTGTCCTCTCACTTCCCAGCTCGTCTGTCACACTGTTAAAACAGTTAACGACTTGCCACGGGCATGCGACACGGCCCTCCGCCCTCATCGGCATATGGTAATGTGAGCCTGCCCTGGCCTCCCCGTTCAGAATGTCACACCCAGCTCCTCCCATCTCTCCTTAACCTCTCCAACCTTGTGAAAATGGCCACACTGAAGTGCCTCGACTTGAGGATACACAATGACACCCGTCCTGACTTTTAACGGCTCGCCAGAGAGATGGGTGCGCCATGAAACCAACATAACATGGAGGAAAACACTAGAATTTCACTGACCCCGTGGCCTTATTGGCATGAAGAATTTGTGGTTCAGTTAAGTGTGTGTGTGTCTATCTGTGTGTGTGTCTATCTGTGCGTGTGTGTGTGTTTGCCAGTGTTTGTATGTGTGTCAGGGAAAGCGTTGAAGAGAATGCCATGTAAGTGACAAGTGTGTCAGATGTGTCAACACCCGACGCGACCCCTGCAGCCAGCGAGACACAGCTGCCATTAACAATCTGTGTATGTGTGTGTGTTGTGTGTGTGTGTGTCAACATTTGCTCCCTGTCACAGCAGTTAAGTAACAAGCAGGGCATTATTGTTTAGCCATTAAAGAAGGTTTGCTCATTGAGAGTTAATTTGTGACGAAATGCCCGACTTTTATAGACCCTCATAGAAATTTGACTTGCTTGGCATTTGAACATGCGCACATTTAGCAGCAGGCCCAAAATGTTAAGGAATCTCGAAAGCTCGCTGTCGATGCATCTCATCGAGTGAGTCCTTGGCTGTTAACAGAGTTTACATATAAATGACTTGAAGCGCTCTGACTCTCATACTGATGTCGTGATTTCACAATTTCACAGAGGAAGATGCCAGCTATGACAGCGAAGACGGAGCCGGTGACATCAAGATTAGCTCATCCTCTAAAGAAGCTCCTGCAAACCCTGCTGGGGGCATATCTTTTTCATCACAGTCCTCCAAGCTGCAAACAAACCAGAAAGCCAGGAGTAGGAGACCAGGACCTCTTGGTGAGATGTTTATACATATCTTTAGATTTCCAGGAGACAGATTTCCTTTCTTCCGTTTTTCTGGTTGTGTTTATTTTCTGAATGGACACTTTTCCATAAGAAAAATTCCATGAATAGAGACTGGGTACACCAGGCATTTACATATCATGTTATCTGTTTGAACTGCACACTGTTGCGTTAATGAAAAGGCATGCACAAGGATTATAACATATTGTGTCAGTAACAGGAAAAACTGACAGAAACTTTCCTCTCCTAAGTCAACAGGTTTGAATGGCAACGTTCACTTGAGTAGTTTTTGGCTGTTAACGGTCATGCAAATTGTGATGTTGCTCCCATATTCAGAGGAAAACATTATTTTCTCTTCAGATGTCCGGCGAAGCTGAAGAGTTGCAATCTATTTTGCATGTCGTCTCCTCCTCTTTTCCCTTCACACGCATGTTTCTAAAATGTATCTTTTTTCACAAAGAACCATAACCCGATCATATCAACTTGATATCAGTTTTAACACGCTATCTTTAATTTACATGATGCTTTCGTCTCCATCCTCAGGCATGGGGATCTTACCCACCACGGACCAAAGGAGAGCACCCCTCAGGCCAGGCCTCGCCAACACAGAGAGGAGTCGTGCAGATCACCTGCCGACCAACAGAGCATCTCCCCTCAGCTGGGGCGTATTGCCAGTGGGCTGCAGTTTTGGCGACAGCCATGAAAACCACAGAGCTCTGACTGAGGCGAAGAGGATCAGCAAGAAAGATGAGAGGAAGACCTCTGCAGGACAGAGCTTTCGTGGAAAGGTGGGACATTGGATAGCGACGTGTAAACTGACATTCAAACCTCGGATCCCCCCACTCAACTGCCACACCTGTGCATCTCTGTGGCAATGATCAGAGGAAAGAGAGGGCACTGATAAAAAGCATCACTTCTGAAATTTTTTTTTACAACTTACTTTGCATGACCGCTTCTGATAACGTTTGTTATTTGCTCCCTTGCACGGAATAGGAACTGTACTTTGAAAGAAATCATGCAATATTTGTAATTAATATGATGCTCTGAGGACAGTGCAAATAAATGCTCTCCCAAAGTTTATTTATTTAAGGGAGAGAGAGTTTATGTGCTCTACAACTATTTGTCTCCCCTGATCACTACACAAAGTAGTAGGATTCGAGAACGGAAAGGTGAGATACAATAACCACATTTAGAAGCTTGGTGGAAAGGTTTTATAGTGAGCATTGAGCTGTTACAGAGTCCTAAACAAGGCAGAAATAAAACATGATTTTTGAGTAACAAAGCAGAAGGGGAACTGGTTACCGTGAGTAAAAGAGGGCAGGTGACTCAGAGGGTTACTCCCTTTGGCTACTGCATGCAAAGTAAAGCTGAGAAAGAGAGAAGAAGAATTAGGAAAAGCCCTCGCCGCAAGTTCACTCCTTGCTTGTTTAGGTGTGAGCCACACCCTGCCAGGAAGTCTTGAAAATCCCGTAGATTAACACTGACAGCGCCTACCAATAACTCCTGCTCCCATACGGGCAGATGCTTAACATCAGCTATAAATCAGTCACTGTGGCAAATGCATCGTTTGCTGTCGTTATAGGTGCATGTTTGCAGGCGCGCCGGCTGTGCTAACAGACCGCTGGCCTCATTTTATCTGTGCGAGCAGCGGTTGGCGAGACACTCGCATTTCGCTTTAATGTGAGATGCCCTCAGGTTGCTTTAGTCTTTGAGTCATTGCAAGGGAATGTCCAAAAACACATAACTCCAAACCAAACAAAGGAATATAAAGATAATCATTGGCCTTAATGCTTCACACACCCATGCGTGCTGGCACACAAACACACACATATCACCGGCGTTAAAAGGAAATAGTCACCCATGCCCTCTGGTGACGAAACTTCTATTAATAAAATATATGATCTCTTGATGTGGAAAACCTAACACACACGTCAAATATTATGAACGCTCTTCTTCGGAAAGCCTAAATACAAGCAGAAACCTGTTGGGCGAGCTTACTTACTTCGTCAGTCATCTGTCATCTTTGGATAAACTAGCTGAAACCGGTCTGGAGATGGGTAGTATCTGGTGTGCGTTTATGTTCGTACGCGATGGTGAGAACGTCCACCTCAGGTCAAGAGTCCTCCATCAATAAGGTGGATGTGCAATATGTGCCGCCTGTGCACAAACAATGGCAAGTGTAAAAACTAAAAATTTAAATAAAAATAAACCAAGAAAAACAAAACAAAACAAACAACATTCTTGAGGCTTTAATGATGTATCACATTACAAAAGACATTGACGCCTGGGGTTACTTTCCAATGATGCATTAACCACATCAGTTACATCAGACTGAAACGACTCTTTTAGTTGTCTGCAGGTCCTGTGTACTGATAATTAGTTTGTGTACTACCACATCCTGCTTTCTGACCACTGATGTAATGTCCGGTTTCTCTTTTAGGAAAAGGGTTATGCCGTGAGCAGACTTCTGCAAAGCTTCGCAGCTGATGATGGCTTTCGCTTGGATGAAGAGAGTAGCTTCTCTGAGGGAGAGGAGGATGAAGAAGAGGAGGCCAAAAAGCTGCTGGTTCATCTTCCTCCCAACATGCCTTCCAGAATACCTGGTAAGTATAAACGCTGACATATAACTTAGTATTACACAGAATCACAGGCTTGCTTTACCACACACAAATGCTCCGTGTCTGCTCCTGCGTCCATCTCCTCACGTTACACCGAAACTGACGAGCTCACTCACTGCATGCTCAAATTTTGTATATTTCAGCTTTTTTCTTCTTCAATCCATCTTTCTACTCCCTCCATAGCTCTGCCAAACTGTGTGTTAAGTAAAGAGATGTTGGTAGATGGACTGAAGATCCTCATCTCCAAGGAGGACGAGCTACTGTATGCCGCCTGTGTCCAAACTTTGGACCTGCCTGATATGTAAGACCCCATTTTCCTGTTAGTAGTGCATAAGGCATTTCCACTTTCTGTTTTTTTGTTTTTATCACAAATGTGCTTGTCAATGCAACAATGTGACATATCAATCCCTCAAATACAGGTATCTTTATTTGAGGGATTGATAAATTGTTTATTAATCATGAGATCTGGAGTGTTTTTCGAGAGGCGAAAACTGCGGAATTTATCACCAAGAAGGCATTTAGCAGCAAGAGTGTTGTGTGATTTTCAAAACACTCGAAAACCGAGCATATTTAAATGCCTGGCAGCTGTGAGAATCCTGACAAACAAGTTGCTGAGATAATTGCAAAGCCTTAGGACAAAACCCCTTTTCTTGGTTCCCAGAAGACTGCTTTGAAATGTAACAATAAAAACTGCTAAAAATTGGAACTCATAAATTAAAATTACAGTTTTTTTTCAATGTTTTAATTTTTTTTTTTAGATTTAGTGTTGTAATTGAAGGGGAACGAGGTAATCGCCCCAGGATATACTCGCTGGAGCAACTGCTACAGGAAGCCGTAAGTGAGACCCCTTAGCCTGTATAACGTTTGCAGGTTTGTGATGACCTTCATCTGAAAAGTTTTGCAATTTTTTTCTCTCTTTACCAGGTGCTGGATGTGAGGCCACAGACCGAGGCCATCCTGACTGCAGGGACGCGAGTGTGTGCCTACTGGAGTGAGCGCTCCCGTTGCCTCTACCCTGGCTACGTCCACCGAGGTGAGTTACACATGCCAATCGCCTCACTCTGCACGCAATAACAAATCTTTCCAGCAACCCATGTTCTCCCTACTGTGTTGGGCAATTAGGAGGTCCAGGTGAGGAGGAGAAGGACGGTAGTGTGATGGTGGAGTTTGATGATGGTGACAGAGGAAGGATCTCCCTTGTGAACATCAGGCTTCTGCCCCCCGGATACCAAATTCGCTGTGAGTATGGCTTTGACTATAGGAGTTATTGAAAAAAGAAGCAGTGTATATATGTATATATATATATATATATATATATATATGTATAAATCACTTATCAACCCTTTTCTGTCAGGTGCTGAACCCTCTCCAGCGCTTCTGATCTCTCCTGGACGACGAGGTCGACGAAGCTCCACCCAGGAGAAGAAAGACACAGAAAAACCACCCAATGAGTCAGAAGGAAGGCCTCAGGAAAAAAGACCAGGTAGGAGAAAAGGAACGAAGGCTTAGTTGAATCTGTAGGGACTGAATATCTCTTAGGCTTTAACATATATACTGCCTGAGAAGTGCAGATCCACATGCATACATGCGAAGCAAAGCCTCTTACTGTTCCAACTATCAGCTAATAATCAGGAGCTCAGAGTGCAGGTTCAATACCCAAAGACTCATAAATTTACATTCCTAGTTAGCCACCTGTCATTTTGCCTAAGTGTAGACTATCTACATAAATCATGATTTCATCAAATGTCGTCGGTGTCCTTTGTGAAGTTAAGCAACAAACAAGTAACTGATCTCAAAGTAAGAGTGACAATAAAACTGGGAGGAGAGACAGGTTTACCAGGTTTGTTGTAGTTTGAGTAATGGATATGTTGAAACTTAGGCAGGTGAAGATGAAGGAGATAAAGATATTAAGTTTCACTAAAGCCCTTACTTCCACAATTAATCATAGTTTGTTCGTTAGACCTGACATTTTCTACTGATATTAACTTCCCTCTGGTGCTGGCTCCTTTTACAGTTGGTAGACCGAAGAAAATACATTCGGTGCCTAAGACTACCAGCACACCGACATCAGTGACTGACACCATAACAAAAGGCAGCTCTTCCATGCTGAACTGGTGCGTTCCCAGGAAGAGACCGCCAGTGGATTTCTTCCTTTTCAATGGGACGTCCCGTAAGACCCAGAAAAAGATCAGAGAGCGAGACTTGGGGTTATTTCATCGGCCTTCCTCCCACTCTTTGGCTCCACCAACCCCTATCAAAGGCATCTTTGGCTCTCCTTTTGAAGTTGACTCATTCAGTAGTATTGCTAATGGGTACTCTACCTTTGGAAGTGGTGGAAACTCTGGATCTGGGAGACCAGTTAACGCAGTAGCCTCCATGGGGCTCCGGGACTCCTCGTCTTCTTCTTGCTCCTCGTCTGTCACCATGGGTATGACAGCTGGGAGCCGGAAGCCAGCGAGTGAACGTGACAGGAAACACTTTCTTGTGAAGTTAGACCACGAAGGAGTGACCTCTCCTAAAACAAAGAATGGCAAAGCCTTGCTTCGACTAGGGGGGGCTGCAGTGAGAATAGGGAAGAGCCACGCCTCCACAGGGGCACTGCTGCGATACATCCAACCCTCCCTGCTGGTGAAAGATGGCAAGAAGGGAGGAGGGGAAAGAGACAGTGGCGGGGCCCGCTCTAAGGCTCCTGTAAAAGGCGTTCCACATCTGAGAAAGGATCTTCTATCGGCTGGTCTCGGAGTTCAAGGCGGAGATTACAGTTTGGACTACCCGAGTGACTGTCCAAGCTCTTACTCGGAGCTGGATGAGGATGATGAGGATGACGGTCAAGACCCTGACACACGAAGAAGAACTGTCTCGTCCCATCGGGGTGGTCGTTTTCTGTCTCGTCACGCCATCTGTTTCTCATCATCTTCCTCCTCCTCTTCCTCTTCCGGCTCCATCTCCTCTTCATCCCTCTGTTCCTCCGACAATGACTCCTCCTACTCCTCTGATGAAGAGTCCTCCTCCGTGCTGCTGCGCCGTGCACTGCTCCAACAGGACAAACAAAAGCACAGACAGAGCATGAACTCTGATCTCCTGAGCCCTGATCTTGCCACCTCCAACTCCTCTCCATCTTCTTCATCTCCAGCTCATGGCTATGTGACAAAAGCCAACATGGCCATGAGCTCAAAGATGAGAGCCGACAGAGTAGAAGACAGAAAGGACTACGTATCAAAAGGAAGTATGATGAGTAACAGCAGCAGCACAGCTAAGAACCAGTTAAAGAGGAAGGATGGTCCCAATACCCACCATCACAGTCAAAGCAGTGCTGGCCGCCAGCAGCTGAAACCTGCCTCTAAGGACCCGGCAACAGCTAAGAAGCAGAGGATGTCTTCACCCGAGCCCCTGCCCAACATGGCTCCTCTACTGCCTGGACGCCAGCTCTGGAAATGGTCCGGCAACCCCACACAGGTAAGAAGATTTGTGTAGTATTTGACTACTTTTTATCAGTGTTTAACAAGGCTTAAGAGATGGCTATTTGTGAGTAATCAGTGTTTATTGATTAGTCTATTGTGTTCCCAGACTGTTTTTTGGCACTGTTTCAGCTTTTTTGTCATTGTGAGAATTTCCGAGCAGCTTTGATTTCTAATTACGTTCTCTAAGTCATTTGTTTCATAATGCAAATATATTATTTTGCTTTTATTGCTTTTACAAAATCAGCTGATCTAAACCTGCTGGCTCAGTCCATATGTGTCTGTGAGTCCTGCTGGAAAATCATATACGGTGCTATTTAACCTGCATAAGGCTCATACATTTGTTCTGCAAGTAGCTTGGCAACCGACCTCTAGCCGAGATCCTATATTTCACGATGTTCTTGGTGTTTCTGACTTCAGCTTTGTCTGTTGTCACTGATGCTTGCTCAGTTCTGCTGCTTTTCCAGCATTTTGACCTTCCATATAAGCAAATGAAAGGCCAGAGTCACACCACCAAAATAAACCTCATCAGTCAACCATATATTGACTAAAGGGGTCTTGCCAGACTTGTCGAGTATCAGTATCCTACTTAAGTCCTCCGATCTAAGTAGGTTACTGATTGTTGCTCCAGTTTCTGCCGTGTCATACCTTGATTACACACGGTAAATGCGATGATCAAATATGGTCTATCTCAGATTGCGTATTCTGCTTCAGACTTTGTACACATTAGCAATCTATCTTAGTTGGTGTGCTTAATCTGTGAAATTGTTATCCAGTTTATTAAGTTGCAGTCCCGAGATAACAGAACAAAACCTTTTGAACAACCGCTGCCATTCTCTTCTTTCATCCTATCACGCTGTTTGCTTAGTAAACACCACTACATCTGTCGTCTGAGACGTGCAGCTCGAAAAGAAACCGACCCTTCGGTCAGTAAATCAAAAGGTGCAGCACAAATATAGGTACATTACTCAACTTGTGCATAAGATTCAGTATTATTGCTTTATCAGAGAGGATTACTGGTGTTATTGTAAATGTTAGGTGCTGGAAATCATCCACTAAAAGTATGTTAGATGAATACATTATGGTGGCCCTGAGAAAAACACACACTAGTAAATAGAAAATGTAAAAAAAAACAAAACAAAAAAAAACACAAAAGCTTACAAAAACCTTAAAAATGTGGAGTTGACCGAGCATAGAATTAATTCAAGTTGAGCTCAATGGTTTGAATGGTGCATTTCATTTGCTTTTGTCTGTTTGCAGCTGGTGTGCATCTGCAAGCCACCTTGCAGCCCATCTGTATCCTAGCTTTTCCTTTCGTGTTGTATTTGACTTTATCATTGTTGTCACTGATGTCATTGATTCTTCTTTTTCTTACTGCCACTTTTCCCACATCCAGCTTCGGATGGTCCCAAAACAAAGCCACGTTGCCAAATATAGATTATTGAAGATAGAAATATCCATACCTTAAGATTATACTAAAAAAATGAAGCTAACTGGGCTGGGTTTTTTTCTCTTTTCTTTTTTTTTTCTTTTTTTCTTTTGTGTTGCACAGATTTTGTTGGATTGGTAAATTATACTGAACCTTGCCCTAGTCTGCTCTGGTGATGAAACAAACTGTAGAAACTGTCTAAATCAACTGAGTGCTGTTTTCTCTTTCCTTCACAGAGGAGAGGTCTGAAGGGTAAAGCCCGCAAGCTTTTCTACAAGGCCATTGTGCGGGGCAAAGAAACAGTGCGTGTCGGGGACTGCGCTGTGTTCTTGTCACCCGGCCGGCCCCAGCTGCCCTATGTGGGCAGAGTGGAGAGCCTCTGGGAGTCATGGAGCTCCAGTATGGTGGTCAGGGTCAAGTGGTTCTACCACCCAGAGGAGACTCGCCTGGGGAAGCGACACCGTGACGGCAAGGTAAAAAGTGGGAAGTGCATGCAGAATTTCTGGAAGGGAAATGGCCAAATTAACAAGACTGTGAAGTTTTCATGAGCATATATTACTTCTTTTTATTCCGTACCCCCAGATGATTGAACTTCCACTTAGATCATAAAGCTATTAATATTTGCAGATCTCTAAAAACTAAGCGTACGGTGACTCAAGATTAATCTAAGCTTTACATAGTCGTGCATTTTATATTTCTGGAAAAGAAATGGTTTATTTGGAATAAAGAAGAAAAAGCAAGATGTTTAGACTGAGCAGGAGCATATATTGTATGAGCAAAGACAAAACTACCATGAACACTTTCAAAACCTCAAATTTTCTCATTGAAAACCCCACAATCAAAAAGGTATTTGTAGGAGTGAAAACACTACAACAACAAAAACACACAACAAAAAGCATGAAAATCTGTTTAAATATGACATTATTCTATTCTTCCGATTGTCTCTCTTCCAGAATGCCTTGTATCAGTCGAGCCACGAGGATGAGAACGATGTGCAGACAATTTCCCATCGGTGTCAGGTGGTCAGTAAGGCTGAGTATGATCACCTGATGCGCGAACACAAGCCGGGTACCACGGCTAATGACCTCTTCTATCTGGCCGGAACTTATGAACCAACTACAGGCCAGCTGGTCAGTGCAGATGGCATGGCTATTGTGTCCTAGCACCACCAGCTAGGAAGAAATCAGAAAACTGACCTTGTCTCCGGAGTTTCTAGGATGGTTCTTCAGAAGACAACAGGGGGACAAAGACAAATCAGGACAAAGAACGGAGGGCTTTGGTTACTGATTTACACGAGAAAAGGCGCTAGCCCGCCAGATAAAGCCTGGCAACACTGGCACTTAAGAGGAGACTGGTTTGTTCCGAGGAAAAATCTGATCGACGTCAAATTTAACCACTTTATCAGAGCATCTTGTAATTGTGGCGAGATCGCTGCAAAACAAGTAGAAAAACCAAGGACATGAGCACTTTGGAGTGTAGTATTTCTGGAGGCATAACGGAGACTTGGCTTCCTGAAACAAAGAGAGCAGCAGAGAGCGTCTGCTAAGGAGAGACATGCTGTAAACCACACTGGTTTGGATGGTTTTAATGGTCTTATACTGGTAGTGTAACTACAACGCGGAGATTGAAAGATATCCAACAGGACCAATAAACACTGTAGTTTGGACTGTGTGTTTAAATGTGCGTATTTGTGTTTGCAGAGTGGCTGCGATGACCCTGTTTGACATATAATTAGCTCTAAGTAAATAGTGCTTTAGCGTGTGTTTATACTGTACGTGTGTGCGCGTGTGCGTGCGTGTGCGTATGTGTGTGTGTGTGTGGTCATGGACGGGTGTGCTCATACAGCAAAGATGTCGACGTCATGGCACACGGGTGGGCATGCCTCTGAATATTAATCAGCCCAGTACTATTAAACGTGCAGTTTTCAGTCTTTGCGACTGAAACACAACATTAAATTTTTTTGCTCTTTTCAAGCCATACACATCAATACCTCTCTCTCTCGCATGCCCCTGCTCGGGTGCGGAGACACATGTACAGGTAGTTGGATTGTTTATTTGAACTGTGCGTGCATGTTGGGTGTGCGTTCATATGTGTGCGTGAGAGCGCGCCTGCGCTTTGTACAGCATTATGGGAAGGATTACATGATGTAAATAGTATATATTTGTTCTTATTTCTTGTTTTTCTTTTTGCAGAGAAGATTATTTTATTTAGATTTTTTTAGGGTGTGTGGGTGAGTCTGGGGTGGGCGGGGGGTGGGGAGGGATGTCAGCCTCTAGCAGAGGTTTCTTCGCTCTCAATGCACTGAACAGTATCAGATGTTTGGATTGGACATCAGACTGTATGACTGATGTGATGACTTTGTGGTTGTAGCCTCTGCTTTAGGCAAAGGGTAAATATGTAGAAAGGGTATTTGGGAAATTTTTTTTATAATGTAATCAGACAAAAAAGCTCTTTTTACTTGTGTCCAGTTCTTTCTTTCTTTTTTCTCTTTATATTTTACTCCGTTAGGTTAAGAATGTGCATTTCCTTGTTTTGTTTTGTTTTTCATTTGTATTTAATTTTTTTTTTTTACAAATACTGGAAAAAGCAAGCTGACTTTCTGCTGTTCTGCGATCCTGAAAGAATCTTCTGTATCTATTCTAGCCTGTATTATAAAATGTAGATATTTATCCGGCAGCAAAAAGAAACATACCAAAGCACCTGTGAGTTTACGCTTCACCACATTAGAAGAAGGAGGAAAAAAGGAAGAAAGAAACAATTTTATGAAAGACGCTCAATCAAATCTGAATCTGGGACCTCTGCAATCACCGAGGTATTCGACAGAGTTCCCTCTTGTTGTCCGCTCGCGTACATCCGGCGTTGCTATGACGGCCCCTGTTGCAGCAACATTGTCTGCACACCGCCCGGCTGATGCACTTGAGGTCTCAATGGCAACCAGAAATGGCGTCACGTGACTGTGAAGGACAATCAGAGCCAATCAATCGGACAATGCCGAGGGACAAAAAAAACAAAAAAAACAAGGATCCAATCATGACTTATGCTTCTTGTCACTTTTATTCCTGCTTTGCCAAAAAATGTCTATATGTGTGTGTGTGTGTGGGTGTGTGTGGGCGTGTGTGTGTTGTCTTTTGTCTTTTTATGTTTGTTTGTTTTCGTCATTTACCATTCTGTTCTTGTTTATGCAAGCCTGTGCTGGCTGTCTGTGTGTCGGATGTAAAGGGGGAAGAACATGAATGCAACCCCCCCCCCCCCCCCCCCCCCCTCCTTTTTTTTTTTAACTGACTTTTAACAACATTGTTCCTGTTACACTGCAAAGCAAAAGCTTTAAATGGAAACTAATGTGAAACTCAGTTTGGAAATATTACTTTTATGGGTCTTTAATTTTTAAAAAAATGAAAAAAGAGAGATTTAAAGCTTTTCTTTAAGAAACACTGGATTCAGTTCTAAACATCACATTTTGACAGAAGCAACTTTTGTTTTTGTTCTTTCTTTTTATAGACCCACTGGAACCTGTTTTGTATGGTTGAGATTGCCTACTAAAATATATTATGTGATTTCAGTCATGCTATGGAAATATAACTTAAATATTTCCTCATGTACAAAAAGAAAAAAAAATATTTATCTTAATTTTATTGCCTTTTTTGTGTTTCATTAAAAAAAAAGAAGAATTCTTACAAAATAAAAGCATGTCAGTTGTTTCTTTCCCCACTCCACGCCCTCCCTCCACCTTACTGTTGGCTGTGAGCTCGTTGAATACCTCCCAGTGATCATCAATGCCGATCATTTGTCTGCTGTAAGAAAATGGACCGCAGAAGAAAGCAAGAATGAGGAGGCGAGTAGGTGGGGGAACACGAGACGAGGAAGCAATTTGAAACTATAGCTGTAGCCGATAGAGGAGGAAGAATGGGGAGAGAAAGGGCAACTGTATCTTAGGGTGTTTCATGAGAGACGACGGGATAAAGTCTCTGCAGGCTCTACAGGTGGGTCAGGTATTCAGAATAATAAAAAAACAGAACAGGATCATTAAGAGAACAAAGGGAGGATATCAGATTTCAGCTGGCAAAGATTTCAAATCTGCACTCTGCATTTTTGTGCTAGCACACAGCTCATGTGAGAGTCTATAAACCACTATAAATAAATTATGTCAGTGCATTCCTGCACTGCATGGGTTTTCTGCTAGTGTGTGTGTGTATTACCCAAGAACAGTTGAGATTATATCCCCCCTGCAGGCTGTGGACTGCCTGGGCCAAAGTTTGCAAATTTGCTGGTGCTTTATTCAAGACTTCCTGCAACATATTCACACCTTTTGTATCGCATTGAGCCTTTTGTTATGCCGCTCACGGCAAACTTCTACTTTACCTTTGACCTCAAATTACAATCCAGTTGCCTTGTGGCCCCTTGCATTGCCTTGAACATCGGTCATAAACTTTTTCTACTCTGAGCTGTGGTTTGTTTTTTTGTTTTTTTTAAATGGCAGCCCCTCCTTCACAGTTTTTTCCATTTTAAAACTCGGGCCAGCGTCTGTTTTGCTTGTCAATACATAACAACTTTACTCATGGTCCTTGGCCATACATACACACATTCAAATAGGGGCCAGTGGTATGTGTGCATATTTGCGTTTCTTTTGTCTTTTGCATTTAGCTGTTTCGGCAGTTTGACTTGTTATTACAAAGATATGAAACAGTACTCCCACCACACACACACACATGCTCCCTTTCTGCTTACTGTTGGTCTTTTACATCCTCCTCATCGGCCACTCAATCAACCGACGCCTTCAAAACACACACACGTTAAGTGCAGTCTTTGACTCCTTATCAGCAGGTTTGCACTGGGCTTATCTGGTTGACATTGTTAAACTACTTTACCCAGAATGCTGCAGGAGATAGGGCCACAATGGGAGGCTCGGGTGCCCTTTGGGTTAATGAGAGAGGGCTTTCACATTGTTAGAGCAAACATGCTGAAAGCTGATTTGTGTGTGTGTGTGTGTGTGTGTGTGTGTGTGTGTGTGTGTGTGTGTGTGTGTGTGTGTGTGTGTGTGCGTGTGCGTGTGTGTGTGAGCGCGTGTGCAATGGGTCAAGGTGTCATAGAAAGGTGTGGCAGTTTTCGTTGCATACCTCTGTTTTCAGGTGTAGGTTTGTGCAAAGGCACAACATCTGAAGCATGCTCACCTCAGCAATCCACTGAGTTGAGAAACAGCGAAATTTGGCAGACTGATACAGGAAAAGTGTGTACCTAAGATGCATATGTGTGTATGCATGTGTGTGTGATGCCAGGAGGTGGGGGATGGGTGGGTCCAATCCAGAGAAAGCCCTCTATTTAGATATAGCCCGAGCATGTCACCAGAGTGAATGAATGGCTGTCAGCTGCAGCGGGATGCTGCATGTGTGTGCAGATAGTTGGTACGTGTATGTGTGCGTGAAGTTTTATATGCGTGTGCGAGCTTGTGTATATTCAGGTCACTCAGTGTGGGAGTAAGGAGATCAGCGGCTTCTCTGCATCACCTCATCCATCGTTCATCTGAGCCACAGAGAGCTCGTCACAATGATCCATCTTACTATCTGTGTGTGTGTGTGTGTGTGTGTGTGTGTGTGTGTGTGTGTGTGTGTGTGTGTTACTGTAGATGTCCCTATAGCCAGCCTGACTCATTTGTAGTTGTGCAACGTATTCTGTGGAAACAGATGGAAGGCTTACATAAATCATGGATTCTTGGCAGTGTGGAAGTCATGTCCATGTCTTCCTACATTACAACACCAACAAGCGTCCACTGTTCCATTTCCCCCAGTTTTATGACTTGACTCTGGACCATTACATGGAATATTTAAAGGAAAACATTAGGCTTGTACTTTCTTCTGAATTCCCACAGATAACTGGCCAAGTGTCAATGATACGGCCATGTTTTCAGCTTAACATATGAGTAAAAATATTTGACAGCTTTAAGGCAGTAAATATCAGGATTTGGTGTCAGTTCCTCAGAGAACTGGGCATTAATTTTATAGCTGCCATTCTGCATTACTGTTCGGGGATCATAATAAACAGTGTATTCTGTACACAAAATACACTGTTTTTATACTTTTAAGACTTTTAAGACATCTACACTTGGCCATTAGATTATTCTATCATCATTAGATCATTAAAGTAGACCTAATGTGGCTCGGTTCTCTAGCTTCCTTTAGTCCAAAAACAGCTAGAAAAAGGCTTTAATTAACGCTTTTGAATGCTGCTAAAAGTGTTGTTCAAACAAAGGTTTTCTTTCTTTTTGCAGGTTCAAGTCGAGTTAAATGTGGTATGACAGGTAAGTGTTCATTGTTCTCTCAGGTTGCAGGCACCGGACGGTTGCGGTTGCTTTCATGGGTAGAACTGCAAATATTTTCTGCAGATACTTGCTGGGAATGATTCCCTTTTCTTCAACAGGCTCGTGTTTCTTTGTTAGGGAGAGGAGGGGTCAGTAAAGTTTAACCAAAAGCAGAATCCCCAAACGGGTCAGGAACGTACGAGTTAGCGAACAACACGGTGTTAAACTAAGAGACCAATATTACTGAATTAGAACACTGAGTAGCAGTGAAAGTGAAAGAAGCAGAACCTGAGGATAGAGAAGAACCATGACAAGATTGGTAACCTGTCCATCCTGTACTCTTCCTTTAACCTTGTGAAATTTTGGCTCCAGCCTCTCTGTAACCGTGAACTGGATAAGAAGATAGATGGATATGTATTGTTATAACAGTTGGCCCTGCTATTAAACATGGTCAAAATGTTAAATAAAGATGTCAGTACAACTACAATAAATTCCTGTGAGCCAAAAGTGGAAGGTTCCTACTGCTCTAAATATACTGTTATACTGAGAGTGTATCTCCTCGATATGGTAATCTCGAGCACAGAGCTCTGCCTGTGAGGTCAGAGCCCCACTCACCTGCTGTTCCTTTCTTCTGCCCTTCAAAATCAGGAGGTTTTCCAATTTAGAAACTTAGGAGAACGTTAGCTTAAAGCAGTGATGTCAAACAAAAGGCCGGGTAGCCAGACTTGGCCCACCAAACACTCGAATCTGGATGATTCAACAGCTTTGGAAAATTTGAAGGAAGACGTACATTTTGGACATTTACCTGTATTTTCACAAGGTTTACAACTTTTCTACTAATTAATATCTCCTCCATGGGAATTCATCTCCTTCATACACCAAAGTAAATGAGAACTAAACAATGAAATGACAGAGAGGTCCGATTTGAATGATTTTTACTATGGGTTCACTTAATAACAAAGAAAATAAAAGAAAGAAAGGATATTATCTTTCAATTATTAAATAAAATACACATTTATCACAGAACAGTCTTAGTTAATGATGATCTAACAGAACTTCTTCTGTTATTTTTACTAATTTATTTCTTAAAACTAAAGCCAGAACAGTCATGCTGACAGACGTATTTCGTTTACTACAGCAGCTTTCCTTTTCTTTGTAGAAAAACTGACATGTATTGTTTAAATATCAATTCTTTCATATTAAAACACCTCAAGGGTTAAATGTGTGGCTAAACTTCTTTACACTTACAGAAAGGGGAGTTTCACTGGTCCAGCCCACTTCTAATCAAAGTGGGCTGTATGTGGCCCAGGATGTAAAATGCCTGGCTTAAAGTGACAAAAGCTAACACATTCGTGTTAACACATATTGTTTAAAAGAGGATGAACTGAAGGGCTGCGCCAAAGATCAGGTTTGTTTTGAACTGCGAATCGTGTAAAAGATAGAAAAGGTAGAGTCCAAGAATAAAATCTGCAGCTGGTAATGAGAGACAGCATGAAGAGCTGACGTATCAAAGCTGCCACTGTTGAGAAAAGCATATTTTACACATGTTTGTCTTGCTGTTTGTGAAAGCTGTGGTTTGTCAAAGCAATCATTGTTACATGTGGCATATTAAAGGCTGACGTCTTTAAATATATTTTGTTTTCTTCTTTGTCTGAATGATAAAGGTAACAAGAAAAAATAAATTACTCCTAAAATAATGTTTATGGGGTGATTCAATGGTGCAATGCAAAACGCATTAAAGCAACTGTTATTTATTTGAGCACAATATGAGTTAATTGAGAAAATTCTGCTCAAAATAACTGCATTAAAATGACCAATTTAATCAATTTGTATTTTCTGATACACCATTCCATGTCAAGGTAAAATCCTTTATCATTACAAACATTGTGTACACAGTGAAGCAGGGAAAAGAGTGACAAGAGTAGAAAGAAGAGAACAGTGACGAAAGGAGAAGAAAAAAGAGGAAAGAGGGGCTGAGGAAGAGGCGAGGATCAGGATGATTTTGCAGCCAGGATGCTGTCTCAGGGTGACATAGTGCCAAACTTCTTTCATGATGTCCTTATTTCACTATTAAACCACAGGAAAAGTAATGGTTTGCTTTCTGTAATGAAGCTAAAACAGACTCCACACACATACACGCACACGCTGTACATTGCTTAGACTAGTTCTGGCGGTTATCACTGATGCTGGTATTTGATATTTGGAATAGTAGAGGAGACTTGGCTGACTTGTGGCCGCCTGCCCCGACAATCAGAATAGGTCAAACATCTTGTAAAGTCTTAGTGGACACAGCAACCCGATCTGCAGACACCTGATAGCAGCAGTGCGGGAATGTGTGTGTGATATTTATGATAGGATCTTGATGCAGGCAAGAATTTACACGTATCTGTGTGTGTTTGTGAAAGAGAGGCACACTCGATTGCCAAACCTGCCAACTCTACCCCAGCGACAGCAGGAGAAAAGATATATACAGTGTATTTATATTAAACAACTAGTGTAAACCCACCCACCCACATGCACACACACACACGCACATATACATATCGCAAACAGGCCTGTATGTTCTTTCCTCTTGATCTGTTGTCAGCTACACTGTGGGGGTCATCAAAATACCTGTAACATTACACCTATCTGGACGTAACACGTACAGTAAATTAAAGCGAAACCTGAACTGTGTGGCAGTGTTGGAGGATTTATCACCTCACATGCTTCTATCACCACTTGAAATGTGAATTGATGCAACAGGCAGACAGTCGGGTCCCATTTCCTAACATTTCATCGGGTTTTTTTAAAACAATATTCCATATTAAATGGATACTATATCACAGGATCACTGTAACAGTTTTCATCGACGTGTGGCGTGCTCACAAGTCCATATCGCTTCTGTGTGAAACTGTTTCTTAAAAGGCCACTTGTTTTATGTCATATGTCAGGATATCTGGGGAATTATGGGAGGTTAAATTATATGCTGCTGTTGTTCTGTGTGTAAATTTAGACTGATGAGAAAACTGCTGTAGCTTTAAGTTGTGTATGGAAATACATTTTTTAAAAGTTCAAGAGAAAGTGAGTCTCTGGAGTTTCTTATGGTCATTAGGGTATTCACAGATCGGTTGGCAAGCGCTTGATGGCTGACGCCTTTTAAAATAATTTGCAAAAAGGTTGAAGAACTAAAAACTTTCCTGTCTCTCCTTTGGTTGATACTAGATTGCTGCAATCACCCTTAATTACATAAAAGATGCTGATTTGTCTGTAGACACTACTCACCATCGTCACTTTCCAAGAAGCTAGCATGTTTTTTGGTCACTAGCAGTTTGCATGCTAGTAGCTGTGCCTTAACAGAGCAAAAGGCCCAGCTTTGGAGTTGTACTCTTCACAATTACACTATAGCTTAGAGACTAGTTTGCAAATGTTTGCAGACTAGTCTGCATCTTCCATACAAACTACTCTTGCAGTTTTAAGGTGGTTTTTGGTGCCGCACCAGATAACTCTTTGCAACCAGTTTCACAGTACCAACTGCCAGCAACTACTCATGAACCATTAGCAGGTTACACACTTTTCCGCACTGACAACACTGATTGTTGTCTATACCTACATGTCTGAGGCTTTAGCAACTGATTTTAAAATGACTGCCAGCAGCTTTCACAAACCACTCGCGCCCCACTGGGAAATGTCTATTCTTCCCTTATGATGAGTGAGCATACTGGTTGGCCAGGATCAACGAGCCCAACCACTGATCCATTTTCCTAACTCCTTAACCAGCTTAGTGTTTGTGGGAGTGCTAGAGTTTGTCTAACTCCAAACCTAACAAATTATTTTAGTTAATGAGGTTCAGAGGTGATGGGGTAGAATTTAAGACAAGCTACTTATTCAACCCTCTAGTCTTTAAGCTAAAGGCCCCCTGGGTGCTGCTTTGTATTTAGAAGAATGACTGAGGCATCTGTCGTCTTAATAGTTTTTATTATTAATAATATTTTTTATTATCTTCTCCTGTAAAAAACGCAGAAAACATGCTTCCTAATATACATAACTTACAACAGGCTTCCTCTGTTGACTAGCTTGAAAAGCTGCCTGCAGTTACTTATAGAAGTCAGCTTGTCATTCTCATCCCACGTAGGAAAGAAAAAACACATTTTGAAAACCAAGGCAAATTTTTTCGTGCTCTCTCTTTTTAAGAAGCTCTAATTACTGAGACACAAAAATAATATCACCAGATATCTGGTAAAATGTGAAAGGCAATTTGGGGTAGATTCTTTTTTTCTTTCCAATTTACACATATGGGAGATTTGAAAGCAATTAAGAACACATAGAAACTCTGTAGTTATTAGAAATCCCAAGATGAGCCAGGTACAAATATTGATAATAATAATAAACAGAGATGGTGTCTAGATGTAGTTACCATGGTGATAAGTGACTGAAAATGAATAAACAATTTAGATTTTAATTGGTAAATGTAATAATTTGTGCACTGGAATTAGCCCTGATGGGCCTGCTTCATATTTAAAAAAAAACCACACACTCTGAATATATGAAAGGCTGAGAGATGCACGAAGAGTAAGAGTCATAAAAGACAACTGCCTTTGTGTGTTTTAAAACTCACGCTTGTGGTCCCCAAAGATGAGATCTGTTCTTCTCTGTCTGTATAAATGACAATTCATCAACTGACAACAATCCTGAGAGATTAAGACGCCACACTGAGTGAGCAGGGCCGAACCACCAGGAACATACAGTACAAAATCAATGGAACAGTTAAGCCTCCTATATGTCAGACAACAGGAATCAAGACAGGCCCCGGAAACCCTGCTTATATTTTGGTCTTTTTGTTATCCGTGTTGACTCAGCAAAGTGTGTGTGCGTGCGTGAGTGTTTGCATGACAATGGGAGACTGAGGAGGATTATGTGAGAATTATGTGTGTGTGTTTGAGGAAGCTGTATGGAGAATTTGTGGTTGCGTTCTTGCAGTAGTGAAAGTAAAAAGTATGTGTGTGAATAAGACTGAAGGTTTTGGATTAGTGTGTGTGTGTGTGTGTGTGTGTGTGTGTGTGTGTGTGTGTGTGTGTGTGTGTGTGTGTGTGTGTGTGTGTGTGTGTGTACACCCCTGGCAGCTGTTTGCCCCACCCAGAGCGGTCTTGGCAGTGTCTCCTTGCAGTAACTGCTCCCACATGTCAGCACAGTCAGGGCACTCTCCTCAGGTGCCAGAGTTTCAAGTGTATGTGTGCCTGTGCGTGACTATGTGAGAGAAAGCAATAGAAAAACAAAGACTGATCTGATTCCTAGCCTGTCCATTTTATACACTTGTGTGCTATATGAATAAAACATCAAATATTATCCGGAGAACTTCCAGGTTAGGCAAGGTACGGCTATGTTTGTGTCAGGGCCACATGGGCCAAGAGACCACTTAGTGACCATCTGGCAACCACCAGTCATGAGGGAAAAATGGGTATTTCCCCAGACAGTTGCAAGTAGTTGCTGGAGTTTGCTGGCAGTTGCTGTGAAATCAATCAATCAATTAATTGATAAAGGCTTATTCAAATATGCCTGTGCATTCTGGCACAGTTTTTAGGCGGTTTTTCTGAAAGCTTGCTCACAGTTGTTAGCATGAAATTGACCACTTAGGCTACGTTCACACTGCAAGCGAAAGCGCATTTTTTTGACCCTATGTGACCCATATCTGATCATGGTATGACAGTGTGAACGGCACAAATCCGATATTTTCAAATCCGATCTGGATCACTTTTGTATGTGGTACTGAATCCGATACATATCCGATGTTTTAGAAAGCGACTGCTGTTTGAACGGTCAAGTCGCATTACATCCGTCTTTTACGTCACTGACACAAGACAGACGCCAATTATCAGCGCCGGAGAAGCGCCTGAGAAGACATCGTGAACGCTTCCTGGCCATCCAGTGTAGATGTCAGTGAAACTGTTGGGAAGACAACGTTGGAGAAACGTGAACATTTTATTTGTACTGTATAATCTGCAGATTCTGACAGAAATCTGCAACTATCCTTTGAAGCACCGCTCCGCTCTAAAACAGCAATAAGGATCATTATTTGGCCATTTGTAAATAACAAAATAACTTTAAAACTTAAAGCAAAACTGGGAAACGTAAAGTCAGAAACAGTCAAACAATACTGTTTGGTCTGGGTCTAAACAGAGTGCGTTGTGTGTGACGTCTTCTTTTGCGCATGCGGGCCGCTTTGTGGGTTCACACTAGAGCGCGTTTGCTGTCACATTTTATTTGTAGTGTGAACAAGCAGACAAAAAAATCGGATTTGATCAAAAAATCGGAATTGAGCATTAAGACCTGCAGTGTGAACGTAACCTTAGAGATACATATTGTGTATTCTGTGCTGCAATGAAAACTTTGCTTGCTTTGGTGCTTTGTAACCCATAGTTTGCATTTAGGGCGGCTCAGTTGCAAACCTTTGCCGACTACTCGCTAAGTGGTAAAGAAAAGCAAACCAAAAATGGAGACCTCTCACCTGCAAAGTAAAAATTGCATAATTTAAAATACCTCTGTTTGAGCAGTAAGGTAGAACTTTCAGTTTGAAGTTGATTTTTTCCATGTCCAATCTATGTTTCACTTTTTCAACTTTCACTACAACCTTCAACTGGGTGGCTGTAGCTCAGGGAGGTAGAGCTGGTCACCTACTGATCGGAAGGTTGGTGGTTCGATCCCTGGCTCCTCCAGTCTGCATGTCACGTATCCTTGGGCAAGATACTAACCCCAACTTGCTCTCCGATGCATCCATCGGAGTATGAATGTGTGTGAATGTACTTAGAAAGCACTATGTATAGATAAAGTGCTTGTGAGAATGGGTGTGATTGGGTGAATGAGACATGTTGTATAGAGCGCTTTGAGTACTCTGGGAGAGTAGAAAAGCGCTATATAAGAATCAGTCCATTTACTACAGCTCAGAGAGTAAAGGGACAAGCATTCGCAGGCAAGCCGTCATCGTTCCCAGAAACTAGAAGCAACTGTTAGCAATCAAAAAGAGGCGCAGACACAGGACACAGCATCGGGTGGGTTATCAAAATAAAGAAACCTGCGCAGACTAAACACTTTGATTCAGAGGTGCATAGTGTAGGCCTATACCCATGGTTACATTACAGTTGGATATGATTACCTCAAGACCTCAGGGTATGGTAATGTTCGGATTAGATTGGGGTAAATGTTAAAATATTAATGTTACAATAAGATAACATGAGAAAGATAAGAAGTTCTTTATTTATCCCAAAAGTCGGGAAGTACCGGAAATTACCGCATATTACCTTATAATTAGGATATGGTAATATAGAGTTTAATTAAAAGTAAATTTTGTTTTTATGTTTTAAAGTCTCCTTTCTGGAGGAAATGTTTGCATCAAAACAATAAATGATATGTATGAACATTGGCACAAGTCTGTCTTTGTCACTGCTGTCTGAACTACTCCGAGTCCTGTCAGTCTTTATTTATCTAGCTATACTTGCATGTGTGTAAGCCTAAGTGTGTGTTTGGGAGCATGCATATGGTAGTACAGCCCCCTGTGTGTTATTCATGACACGTTTCCATTGGCTCAAAGAAAACATTTCATCTCTAAACGTCCCTTTATCTTCTCCTGAGGTGTGTGTTCGAGTGCCTGTGTGTGTTTTTGCATAATGTGTCTCTGGTTCTGTAAGTTTTCTTCAAGTAAGCATAAACGTGTGATACCTACACGCACATCACAGGCCTCACAGTCGTGGGCTTTGTCTTTCGGTGTGTGTGCTGATGAGCGTGCATGAGTCAGTGTTTGCGTGCCGATGCCTCTTCACCCTTTCATCTCATGAAGTGTTCATCGGTCTGTCCTTCATCAATCACACCATACGGCAGATCACTCATCAGCCTGGTGTCCTGCTTTAAAACGATAAGATCTCTATCCACATAATCTGTCTGTACACGCACGCACACACACACAGCTGCGCACTCACGTGACGCCGACTGTGATCATAGAGAGTTTCGAAGGTATTCTTGCTAACACGGTAGGAGGCCCGCCGTTCGGCACCTACACATTATTACCCCTCCTAATAAACACACACCCTACAGCTCAATGTTAGTCACCAGTGCACACATACACAAATGTTCACACACACACACACACACACACACACACACACACACACACACACACACACACACACACACACAGTTTCCATGGTGACGGATAGGCAGCCATGCAGAATGAGTGCATATTCCCTTGGGACATCTCCTTTGTCCATCTTTCCATCGCTCTCCTTTAGTGATGACAAGATGTCTCCTCCGTGTCTCTCATTTTTTTTCCCCTCTTCAGTCTCTGTTCATTATGCATAATGCATGTGTTTCGATTCATAAGCCACACTTCATATAGCCCATCCAGTGAGTAACAGCAGAGGTGGTCTTTGTTCCCAAACTCTTTCCTCCAGATTTGCCCATTGTATTGCTCAAAACTCTTATTCAACAAATGCAACTGAGACGTTAAGGTAGCTTGTCCTGTAACCTCGACGGTGTTGCAATAAGTGCTGCTTGAAGCAGTTTGAGTGGCAGCTCCTCATTATGAGTAACTCTAGTATGGATGGAGGGAGGGGAGGAGAGGGGGAGAGAGCGGATTGGTTGTTCTGTCAGTGGTTGTGAAAAGAGGCATTGGTTGTGTTAAAGGTGAAGACTACCCCTCGATGTCCTGTGTGTCACAGCAATCAGCATATTGAGGACATAGATGGACACAGGAAAAGTTATCTTTCTTGCAAAGTCAGTATTTTGGACAACAAGTGCAATTCTCAGTGTCTCTTTTTTGAAGGGTTTGGTATAAAATATTGCGAGTGGGTACTCAGAAGATGAACATGCACAGTTGTTTGAGAGGGCATGGTGCAGCATGGTGTGAATCACCCACCAGATGTCATGTCGGAGCCTCATTTCATGTGACCATGTGACAATAAGAACTGAATTCACCAAGCAAAGGGTGAGAGAGGCAAAGGGTTATGGCTGACACCACGGGGGATAGAAGGCAGGGGAGCTGGAAAACTTGGCTGAAAGGCTGAGAGGCATGGGAAGCAGATGAAGCCACTCAAGAGGGGGTCCCAGAAGTATGGAGAGCTGGCTGCAATGGTGAAAGCAATGCTGGGCAGGAGTCTGGCAATGGAGACAAAATCCCTCAGCAGACCGGCCAGGATCCTGAGCACTCCAGCTCACTCTTTGGAGCAAGCAAGACAGCGGTTGGATCTGGCTTAGAAACTAAAGAGGAGCCGGCCTCACGTCAATCAACCTTTGAACAGGCTTGGACCTGGTGACTATGAGAGATGCTGGCAGCAGCCATCCCAGCTAAAGGATAGTTATCAGCTGACCCACAAGCAGAAAACATGTTGTCAATGGTGTTCAGCAGTAAGACCTCCTTGGTGCTGGGAAGCAGTGAAGCTGAAACACCAGCAGAAAGGACCCAAATACACAGCTAATGCTAATGAGGAAGTGATAGGCAATCACAATGCAGGCAAAGACAAGTGAAAGATGCACAAGACAAATTGATTATAAAAATAAAACAGGAAGTCAAAGGAAGAAGTCACACAAAGCACACACTGGAAAACAGACGCAGCATGGGCAGGGAAACACGGGAGACATGGGGAAAAGGTCAACACTAAGAAACACAGGGCAAAAGCCAACGATTACCTTATAAAAGTTAAGTGCTAAAGCCAAAAAATACACACTGCTTGTAATATTAAAACATCTGAGCTCTGTAATTCTGAGAAGCCACAACAAAACAGTAGCCACCACCGCAGTCCCCTGTACACACACACGAGACCGACTTGTTCTGCCCCATGAGCACAATACGTTAAAAGCATCATCATAGCCAGGTGACTTCAGCTCTGTCATCTGGTATATATTTAACATCCTCTAGGTGTTAATTTAAAACAGTTTCTTATGGGTTTTGATATTCAAAGTGTGTGTATGCTGTTTTTCTTGGACCTCTCTTCACTGTCAGCAGAGATGTTTTATTGAAACAGTGTAACAAACTTACTCATCAGAGCAAAACGCAGTGATTTAAATGCTCAGGCAAACCATATGCGCCATGTGTGCAAATGAAAAACCATTGGTGCAGAAATAAATGTCTCTGCCTCTGTCATTTTTAGACACTTGAATACTCTGAGGCACTACACGATTCTTAGACACTTAATTCAAACCTTAAACATAAAAGCACGTGTTGCATTTTTTCCCCACATCTAAGCTCAACATGGCATCATTGCACATCCTGTTAACTAGATAACAATGACAATGATAGAAAAGAACTTTTCTAACCTAAAAAACATAAATCTTGACAATAAACTGACATGAGTGACATTACTTATTAAATATTTTCATCACTTTTATCTTCTACAACTAAAATAGCCATAGTTTGATTCTCTATGATTGAAGTTGGGGTTGTCAAATATTTGAAAACTATTCATATTGTTCGATATTCATTATTCAAATTCAATAAATAAAGTATGAGTTTGCAAAGAAAATTTACAAAAATTGTGACGTGACAAACTGAGCCCAAAAGATTAAAATGTTCTATAAATCAAGACTTACCTTCATAATAAGACATTTTAATGCAGCTGATATCATTTGGTGTCAATTTTCAGCATGACAGATTCATGTAAACAGGCACATTTTAAATCAAACTATTAGTTTTCAAACACGGAAGTAAAGTAGTCTGGTTTCTGAACCTAGAGCTTCAATCACAGAGGCCTAGACTGGTCACCATGCAATGGCAACCTCCAGTTGCTAAGGGAAAATTTCTATTTCCTGACCAGTTGACAAGTGTTTGTTGGAAGTTGTTGGCTGGTAAAAATCAGTTGTAAACAGGGTGCTGCACCAAAAACCTCTTTGTAATTGCTGTGGTTGCTAAAAGATGGCTGCGCTGCTTTGAGAAAAGTTGACAAGTGTTTGCAAACAAGTTGGTGTCAACTGGAAGGAGGTTTTAAGTCCTGCACCGTATACCTCATTGCAACCAATTTCAACCGGTCACCACCAGCGACCATTCAACCAGCTGGTCAGACACATTTTTTACTCATGATCAATGGTTGCTAGATGATCGTTATGATAGATGATGATCTAGGGCTGTATGATTGTGGGTTTAACAAAGCAATGACTGAAAAGTAAGTAAATAGAGAAAAGAAGAAATGTATTTTACAAAAGTGTTCATCGACTACTTTACATTATATCAAAGTTTCGTATCAAAGTTTTCATATCTTCAATGTTGTCCCATGAAAAGATATAATAAAATATTTACAAAAATGTGAGGGGTATACTCACTTTTGTGAGATACTGTATATATAGTGCCAAATCACAGCAGTTTTCTCTATAATAAAAGCAAGCACATGGCAACAGTGGGAAGAAATAAACTCCCTTTTAACAGGAAGTAACCTGCAGCAGAACCAGACTCGGGGAGAAGCAGCCCTCTGGGAGGGAGGGGAGGGAGACAGGACAAAAACTGGGTCTAGTCTTTTATTATTATTTTATTTACTATCTATTTAATATTTTATTTACTTCTATTCACTTTTATTCACTCCAACAAAAGGATATTTACAGTTAAATATATCATACATTTACATCATACTTTTTTTTTTTATATTGGGCAGATAAAAGACTGAATCAAATAAAAAGATGATGATCAAACATGACACAGTTTATTCTAAGTGCAGCATGAATATGTGTACAAATTGGAATATCCATCTCTTAAATTTTTGATGAAAAGTTTCACCTAAAGCCTACATTGCAAACATCACAACACATGGGTTTAGCTAAATATATTGGAAACTATCCAGCTGTTGCTGTCGAAATCACAGTCTTGATCAAGTAAGTGACTAACCGGGCCATGCAGCTCGATTTAAAAATGCTTCTCCCCAAAACCCCATGATCTGAATCACATGGTACTGCTTCCCCACAACTGTGTATGTTCTCCATCTTTTATCTTAATAGCATATGAGTTAAGAATGGATTTATTGAAGGTCAGCAGTGTTCATTCAATATCTCCTTTGAAAATGTCATGAGTTATTCAATTTTATCCAACCATGTGGGGACCACAACCAAATCCACAAAGATGTCAGCTCCGATATCTGAAATAAAACAGACAAATTATTCATTTAACATTTCTGCTTTTAGATCACTTCCTGACAACATTTGTAAGTTCATCCTTTACGGTATGTTACATAGAAAGTTACTTTTTCTGCTCATTTTGGAATGCAAAAGAGCAATACCTCTGCCAAAGGAGCTTCTGTAATCGTTGCTCGACCACACAATCCCCCGACAAAATGCAACAACACCGAATGTTGTAACACTGGTTCAAAATTCTCGTGTTGAGACTGAAATAGGAATGAGAAATGAGGAGTTGGGGTTCAGAGAGATGGACAACTTGTGCAACATTGGTTGTAACGCAGCAAAATGAAAGGTTTGGGGATATGATACCAATGGGACATGGACAATAAAGGGCAAGGGGAGCAGAGGTGAACGGTGAGGGAGGCGATGGCTTTAAAGTGATCTTGTCTGAGAAGTCCAAGTGCTATCTGCCATTTCTCTGTGACTCAGTTTCGCTGTCATTAGTTGTTGCACAAACTACTTGAGCTCATTAGCTGCACACAAAATATCAGCGAGGGCTAATTGAGACTATGTGGTCACGAGTGTGAAGGTTTTAACAGGCTCGCCCTCCCCTATGGGGAAATGTTGAAAATGTGATTACGAGAGGGAGATGTTGGAAATTATCAGGGGAAATGTTAAGAAAACATCATCTGGTTTTACCCTGGGCTGATCTACTACCCAGTGACTGTTCACCCACACCACAGGATCCCTAATAAATAAGACTACAACTGTGCACTTCACTTTTATTGTGCGCGTGTGTGTGTATCTGATGTGTGTGTGTGACCTACCCTGTCCCTTGGCACGTGGAACATTTTGCACTGCTGTTTTTACAAGCTGCGCGTTAAGCTGTCCATCAAATGCCAGGAAAATACCCTGGATCCTTTCCCCCCTATTACACACACACACACATACAAAAATGCGCACACAGACATTGATTCCCCAGAAACCACAGTCGCAGTAGTGGTAGCTGCTCCTCTGCCAAGCTCTTAAACACACTGAAACCAACCTCTCCACTCTTTACAGCCTCTTTTATACATGAGCCTTCTCTCCTTACATCTCTCCCTCGCTCATCCATCCTCCCTGCCACCCATCATTTATCTCTCTTTATATCGCTCCCTAAATATCCTTTCTGCTTGGATACAGGCCGCGTTATAAAGCAAGCAACTGCTGACTAGATGGGCTGTGATACAGCCAGCCTCATCTGGCCTTACCACCTTAGATTGGCTTGTTGTGAGATACGCTTGTAAATGTAAAATATAGCTTGACATGGCGCACGGCTCTCTATTACAGCTGCTTTTTTTACAGTCAAAAGAAAGGGTGCAAAGGCTGCGTGAGCATTTCAGTGTGTCTGTGTTTCTGCTTTATTACAGGTAGGCCAATATATCATGATGAAATTAAGCATGAAGGTTACACCTGAATCACAGCCACAAAATATCTGTGTCGCTGTAAATTTACCCTCGCATGAGGGTTATATTGTGTCCTCGATTAACTACTACAAATCCATTTTGGTCATGCTGTTGTAAATAAGCAATAGTGTCTGTGTACTATTAGGATCTACAGTAAGTAATACGTCAGAGGTTTTAGCTGTTTCAGATTGTCCACAGGATAGTCCATTTTGCCTTTAATTGATAATGTAGTTAGCCAAGAGGAAGACAGGAAATGTTGCGATACATGCAACAAAGAGCCCTTGTCTTGTGCCACTTTAAGCTTTTAGCATGGAGCATGCAGGAATGTGCAGTTTCTTCTGTAGAAATGTGGACACTGGCCTTGTGTAACAGAAATATGTAGATAGCATAGCCTGTATTTAAAGGAAGGACGTAGCCATGGTGACATCACCCACTGGTTACTTAACACAACATATTTTAAACAGGAAAAAGAAGAGCCAGGAAGCTGGAGCAAGAAGCCTAATGGCCTGAACTGTTTACCAAAATGAAAAATGTGGCAGATGTTACTGCCCTGTTCTGGTATTAAGTTACTTATCTCTACAGGGTGGGCCATTTATATGGATACACCGTAATAAAATGGGAATGGTTGGTGATATCAAAGTCCTGTTTGTGGCACATTAGTATATGTGAGGGGGCAAACTCCTCAAGATGAGTGGTGACCATGGTGGCCATTTAGAAGTCGGCCATCTTGGACTTCTCCATTCACATAAAGGTTTGCCTCATCACTGAACAAAAACTTCTGTGTGAACTGAGGGTCCTGTTCCAATTTTTGTTTTGCCCATTCTGCAAATTCTGTGCACCAATCTGGGTCATCCTCGTTGAGATGCTGCAGTAGCTGGAGTTTGTAAGGGTGCCATTTGTGAGTAGCTAATATCCGCCGAAGGGATGTTCGACTAATGCCACTCTCCAGTGACATGCGGCGAGTGCTACGCTGTGGGCTCTTGCTGAATGAAGCTAGGACAGCCACTGATGTTTCTTCATTAGTGACAGTTTTCTTGCGTCCACATTTTGGCAAATCTAACACTGAACCAGTTTCACAAAAATTAGCAAGCAGTTTGCTGACTGTAGCATGGGAGATGGGTGGTCTTGCATTGAAATCTGCTGCAATGACCCAGTTATTGCATTTACCAGATATCAACACAATTTCGATCCGCTCCTCACGTGTTAACCTCTTTGACATGTCAATGGCTGTGAACAAAGAAAACTTGTAAATAACTCATGAAAGAATAAAGTTACGTTGAAACCAAGCACACCATTGTTTTTCTTGTGACATTAGCCATAAGTTTGATGTGTCACATGGTCCTCTTCCTATTGAAAAAACAAAAGTTGTATCCAAGATGGCCGACTTCTAAATGGCCACCATGGTCACCACCCATCTTGAGGAGTTTGCCCCCTCACATATACTAATGTGCCACAAACAGGACTTTAATATCACCAACCATTCCCATTTTATTACGGTGTATCCATATAAATGGCCCACCCTGTACTTCCTGCTTTACTTACTGAACAATATGTATAACGTTCCAATAGTGTAAGACCTTTTTAACCATGATATTTATTCAAATTCATTCAAACAAATCCATTTAATATGAACTTAATCCTAAACTCCATGCCTATGGCATTTCTTTTGATGACCTGAATTTCCTGAAAGGCAGCTGCATTTTAACATCCCTATCCAGGAATCCAGATTTCTTCAAACAGACAGTTTTTGTAGTTTTGTTTCTATTTACCACCACATTGGATTAAAAATTCTCAACACCAGACTGAAGTGCAGTCATTCAAGTTTAATTCAATGGTTTTTAGAGGGTTTTAAGGAATTATTATTAAGGAATTACAGACATTCACACAGTCCACATTTTCAGAGATTCAAATTGAATTGGACAATTGACTGTCAAGCAGTTTTATGACCAGCTTTCTTTGTTATTTCATGACAAATAAAGCAGAAATAAATGTTGAAATTGTATTTTTTTTTAGCTGTTAAATGTAATTTTAAGTCATAAAAAGATGCCAGTGCAAAAAAAAAGAAGAGTTATAGCAAAAGTTTTAGGGGCATTTAAATCAACTCTCTGGTAGATTTTGCTGTGACCAGCTTAGCAACACCAAGTATCCTGAATGACCACGAAAGATACTTAAAGTGGAGGATAGCAGAATTATTTCCATGGTTAAGAAAAACATCACAGGTGTATCACTGTCTATAATCAAGATACACATTCATAAATGGAAATAAAGAAGATTTAAAACACTAGTTACACTCCAGAACAAGAAGCCCAGATTAGACTTTGCCAGAAAACATCTAAAGGAACCTGCACAGTTCTGACAAACAGATGAAACCAAAATTAACGTGAGCCAGAATGATATGAAGAGAAAAATAAGGAGAAAGAGAGAAACAGTTCATAATCTGAAGCATACCACATCATCTGTCAAACATGGTGGAGGTAATGTTACAGCATGGGGACGTATGGCTGCCAGTGGAACTGGGTCACCAGTGTTTATGGATGATGTGACTGCTGATGGAAGTAGCAGGATGAATTGTGAAGTGTACAGTGCTATGCTCTCGAAAGTACTCTGCAAAACTGATTGAATGGCTTCAAAGTGCAAATGGATAATGACCTAAAGCATACTGCTGCAAAAAAAAAAATCAAGTTTCTCACAGCAAAGAAATTAGATATTCCTCAATGACCAAGTTAGTCACTTTCAGTTACTGAAAACAAAAATGTGAGCAAAGAGACCCACAAGCAAAACCTGAAAGCGGCCGCAGTAAAGGCCTGGTGGAGAATCTGAGGGAGGAGAAAAAGCATTTAGCGATGCACATGGCTCCAAGACTTCAGGCAAAGGAGACAGCATTCAAGACAATCTTTATATTTAACCCTTTATTAGTTTATCCAATTAATTTTGAGGCTCTGAAATTGAGGTACATTGTATACAAATGTCTAATTTCTAAACATTAATCCACAATTTCGGTTAAACCCCTCGAAATAAAGTCTACACTTCAATCATGTGCTGATTGTTGATTGAAACTCCACTGTGGTGGTGTACAGAGGCAAAACTACAAAAATCGCATCTCTATCCAACAAATTATGAACCTAACTATATTTAATAGTTTCTCTTCTCAGAGCAGTAGTTGGAATTTTAATAAAGAGAAACACTACACAGTTCAGGCATTTTAAAAATGCTATATTTGTGTTTGTTTCAATCAAAGAAACATGTCATGCTTTCCTCTTAGGCTATAATGATATTCTTCATATGAGTTCAGCAAGAAAATGTTTGTTTTATAGATATTCTATGTTGATATATGCAGTTCACTGGCCATCAGCACTTTCAAAAAATCAGTATTGGCCTTACCCTTCAAAAACTCAGTTAAACCCCTGGTTTATCTATACATCTGTGTGCATGAGAGAGCCTGTACCTGGGGAGAAAACACTGCAGAGAACCTTTGACAAATAAAAGGTGGGAGACAAAGGGGAAAGCTAAAAGGAGAGAAAGCATCACAGGGGCCATGATGGAGGGAAAAACATCAATACCGTGTGCATTTAGAGGAAGTGAGTGAGAAAGAGCAAGAAAGACAGAGCCATGGGAGAGAGGCAGGGAGCTCCGCTGAGAGAGAGAAGGAGGCTTGAAAATCAAGAGAGGAAGTCTAAATGAGATTATCTGAAAGAAGTCGAAGACAATGAGAGAAGCATTCAGAGAAATAGACAAAGGGAAGAGTGGAAGGCTTTCTATGACTTGAGCTGCAGGAAAAATCAAGCCTTGTCCATGAAGTGCATTCTGCTCAAGCCGATCTTCAGCTTTGCTTTTAGCACAGACATAAAGACTTCTAGTCTCCATTAATGTGCAAACAGTAATTGACATCTTACCTGCATACGTGCATGAAGTAGCCACGGTGATAGGATGAAAGACCGCACAATGAAACAGACTTGTGGCAAGAAAAAAACAAAAAAAACAAAGAAAAAAAACCCCACATAACCCTGGAACTCTGCTAATGTGCAAAAGCATAAACAAAACAGTTCATATAAAAAATCTCACAAGATAAGACTTATTTATTTGGTATTATGTCATTAGCAACAAACTGCCAATTTGTGAGTCCATCTTTCAGCATTTTCTCTTCCCTGCCTTTATGCTTTTTCTAGTTTTTGACCACAAATTTAGCTTTTTGCATGTTTGCACAAAGTAAACTATAGCAAGAATATGTCAGACCAAACAGCAGCTGTTAGTGTCAAATGTTTGTTTGTTTATGGTCTTTTTGTTAGATTTGTTGACCATAAGAACAACATAATATTCAAACGAACCTATTATCTAAAACAAAAACAGCTCTTGAGCATATATGTTGGTTAGTTCTACATCGACTGTCTGAAGCAAACTAATCACACTCCAGATAGAATTTTTAAACACATCAAATATCTAAACACATATCAAGTTTCTGGTCTAAAAGTATGTACCGTATTCCGTCTTCATGTCTAGTTATTACATCCCACTATACCCTTAAAATAAACGTGATAATGTGTCTAAACCATATGAGCTACCAGTCTGTCTTATGTCTTTTAGGTCAGTTAAAATCTGTTAAAAAAAGTTTCTGTTTGCCTGAGGTCACATAAATATAAAAAGGTGATTACACAGAAATAAACTTAAGGACCTGCACGGCTATATACATTAAATCAGCTGATTTGTCCACCGTGCTGAACAGATTTACATTAAAATTACCCAAACAGAAGGAAACAAACCTATAAACTTTCTCTAACAGCACTGTGATATAGAGAGACAGTCTCTGAAGCTTAACATAACCTGCTTTGCTTTTCTATTACACAGTTGCAAATTCTCAAAGGATGAACAACTTAAAAGGACTGATGCTGATCCAGCAGAAGTAAAGATCTTGTTCTTCTTAGTCTTTAATTTTTTTTATTCTTATATCTTTTTTGTTAGTAAAACCTTCTGCATTCATTTCCCACAAATCAACCACCAACGGTTTGGTCAGACACTCAGTGTTTGCTAAGCTACTAGTGACTAACGTAATGTAACAAATGGTGACCTTTAACCAGGTCAACATGGACAACGATACATCCTAATCCTGTAAAAAGATGAATGTAATGAGTAACTCACAGATATTCTTTTTCGTCCCATGGCCATCCAGTAAGTTACAAACTAAATTTGTGTTTTTCAAGGGTTGTTTTAAGCATGTGCGTTTGTGCGTGTGTGTGTGTGTGCGTATATGCAAAGGTTTTTGGTGGGGTCACGTCAACAGACAGTCAGCGATATAATTGCACCTCATTAGTCGTACAGATTGGCGCCTTTCACTCCCCTTCCATTTTCCTCAGTTTGGACGACCCCATAGGATGGCTGCCACTCAGAAGAAAGCCATTAACCAATCACAGCGTGGCATTTGTCACTAAGGGAAAAATAATGATAATTGTAATCCTTAGGATCTCCCAGATAACTAATTTATTTCATTTAAAAGCCAAATTACAGTGCTCAAATGCAGCGGAGGCCACAGTGGCACTCAAAGCGCAGCGTCGGAGAGGGATGAGCGACGTGTCGTGTCTTCATTAACTGTGCGAGAGGGAACCAAAGACTCTGCACGCAATTAATGCAACATCACAGTGCTAACGTTTATCACTCGCCCCCACAGAAATACACACACACACACACACACACACATTGTGAGTGACATAGACACAACAACGCACTGCTCATTACTCCTGTGCAGGTCTGGTCTCCATGGTCTAGGTGATGTGTGTGATGGGGGCTCTGGGAGCAGCTACCCAGTTGTCTGACACACACACACATACCTATACCCACAGACATGCACACACACATTCGCGCACACGCTCACAGGCACATAGTCTGCTATAAGGGATCAGGATGAGGGAAACCTCTGATTTGCCGCCTTTTATCTCAGGCGCAGAAACGTGCACACGCACACACACACTCTGTCTCTCCCGCTGTCTTTCACACACAAACACACGCACACACTCATGCACAGTGGAGTCATATCTTGATTAGGCAGCTTAGGTGGTCCCAGGGAAATACACTCATCTCTGTCTCTCTGCCTCCCCCTCTCTGGCATGTTGTTATCTCCAGGGTCCAAATGTTTGGAGATATCTTCACACACACCTGATGGCAAACAACCTCAGTTGTCTCCCCAGCCTGTCCTTCTTCTAACAGGCTTCTGCAGCCTTGACCGGACCCACAGCCTGTTTTACAAAGGGTCGTCCCCAACACCTATTTAGCCCAGTTTGTCAAAAAGGAACAGACAGAAAGGTAAATGCAAAGGTTTGAGGTTTACACTTGCAAAATCCTGCTCTGGAAAATTGGATTCCTCAGAAACTGAGGAATTGAATTTACATTTTGTTAAAATGAAACTGTGTGTGTGTGTGTGGGGGGGGGGGGGGGGGGGGGGGATACCCATCAAAGATGTCAGTTGTTAATTTTTTGGGTTTGTTGAGAAAAGAGATTCAACTCATACATGTTCCATGATTGTGTAATCAGTTAACTTGTTTGTGCAAAGGACTGCAAAAGAAAAGATTTGTTTTATATGAAATGTCTCTTTATAGGCTACCAAGCAGTTAGTTTTACTGCATGGCCACCATATAAATATCTGCAAAGGCTATCTGGTAAGTTGTCCCACCCCCAAAACCAACACCGAAGTATAGAGAATCTTTAAACTGTCACAGCTATGCAATGATTTCTTTTCTTTCCCTATCACTACAACTGCTTTACACCCCTTTGACTTATCAAAAACAACAATAGAAATTGTGTGTTCACAGTGTGAATACATCCATTACAGCCTTAGAGAGATAAACGCCCTCAGAAACTAGAAGAGGAGTTCCTTGTCTGTTACACAGATAGTAAACCGAGTTATAAATCAACTCATCTACACGCTATGCAAAACACAGAAAACACGTTCATTGGACAACTAAGGTGTGTTTCAGATAACATGATGATGGAGGGAGACATGGAGAAGTCTCTGCATGACTGATGTGTGTCAACTCTTGTTGCACCTCATTTTTAAATGAAATAATCACTCATTGGAAACTAAGACTTGCCAAATAGTCATCCTCTGGTATCAGAGTCATACACTTTGCCTCTCATACACCTCTCGCTTTCAACTTAACTAGTCACAGTCAGTAACCCATGTATTTTAATGCAACAGGTAGCCCGTCAGCACCTGGATGATCATTTAGCGTCAATCACATGGCCTAAAACCAGAGATAAACTTTTTCCTGACTTTCATTTTGACTTTGTCTTTTCTGATGCTGTTTGGTTAAAGCAGTGTGGTCAGATTTAGGGAACAAAAATAAGCACCAACCTTAGAGAAATGATCACACACAGGCATTTTTACAAGTTAAACACAAGTTAGGATTAGAGTAATTACACTGTTAACATTAGTAGAAAATTGTCATTGGTTGAGCAAGTCACAAATCAATTCATAATAAAAGTATTAATAATAATTAGTACTTCAGCTGGAACAAATCAGATGAAGACCAGTGATTTTTCCAGCATTTTGATGATCCTGTCCAGTTTGTTCCTGTCTCAGTTAGGCTGCCATACCAGACTGAGGTTTTGAAGATAATTTAATTAATCATCATAATCTAACCATCTGTAGTGGTCAGTATCTATCAAAAGTGGTCAAAGGAAGGAACAGTAGTGAACCACCGACAGGTCATGGGCAGTCAAGGTTCACTGATTCGTGTGGGGAGCGAAGGTCAGCTCCCACAGACAGTGGGAACAGACAAAGTGAGTCTTGTTCAGATTGCTGAAAAAGTAAATGCTGGTTCTGATAGAAAAGTGTCAGAATACACAGTGCATACCAGTTTGTTGCATTTGGGGCTGCATAGCCACAGACCAGTCGGGGTGCTATGCTAACCCTTGTCTGCCTTCAAAAGCACCAACAATGGACACGTGACAATCAGAACCGGACCACAGAGTTATGGAGGGAAGTGGCCTAGTGTGATCAATCACATTTTCTTTTACATCACACGGATGGACAGGTGCACTTGCGATGCTTAATTGGGGAACACCTGGTAAGCAACGGCTTTGATTGACGTTCTGTACGGCAACCTTGAGTCCATGTGGATATTATTTTGACACGTGCCACCTACCTAAGCATTGTTGTAGACCATGTACACCCTTCCATGGAAACGGTATTCCCTGATGGCTGTGTCAAAAATGCTTTAGGAATGGTTTGGTGCACAACAACAAGTTAGAGGTGTTGACTTGGCTTCCAAATTCCCCAGATCTCAACCCAGCCGAGCATCAATGGGATACGGGAAAAACATGAAGGCCCCATCTCGCAAAAAGCAGGACTTAAACAATCTGTTGCTAACATCTTGGTGCCAGATACCAGAGGGCATCTTCAGGAGTTCTGACGGTGTCCGTGCTTTGATGAGTCAGTCCTGTTTTGGCAGCAAAAGGGGGATCAACATAATGTTAAGCAGGTGGTTACAATGTTATCCATGACCTGTGTAAGTAATATATTATATATATTATGCAATTTACAGTTTAAATAAACTTCTGCATGTATGCAACAAATTTATGTTGGTGTGTTTAAACTTAGTTTACATTGGACCTCATTGCTAAAAATAGGTTTTTGGGAATTTCGTTATTATGATTACAGTGAATTTATTTATTTATCTAGCGATACCTTTGTGGCATCCTTGAACAACGTCAGTCAGTGCTGTTTTGTTGAGGTTCAGCTGTCAACGCTCCACTGCATGCATGTTAACAAAGTCCAAGATCCTGAGTCATTCCTGTTTGTGTCTGTCTAGTCATGGTGGCTGACATTACTCAACACAAGTATGTGTTAGCCAAATAACTCTAACCCGCTAGCTGACTCATTCAAATTTCTGCAAACAGCTTTGAAAGCAGCTGGGCTGTTCCAAAGGAGCTTCTAAATGGGACAGGACACATCCAGTGTCTAATTCGTTTTTTCGTTCTTTCTGGGGGGTTTTTGTTTATTTGTCAAAGGACATTTATAATGAAATGCAGTCCAGGTAGATGTTTTTAGCATCATTACAGCATGATGCCTTCAGTTACAGACATAATAGTTGGGCAACTCCCCAATAGCTTTGATAGTTTGATCACACACCGTGGGTAGGGTGTTTTCTTCCTGGTTGCAACACTTTTTGAATCAGTACCACTTTTGTCAGTGTTGTTAAAAACTAGTTCGGTTTGTGCATTGCTGTTCTGGTTTCGTATTTCTCTGTAATGTAGCACAGCATGAAACTAGAACTATATGCTAATTTCCAGCTTCAAATTTTTATTCTTGGACTTTGAATAATCGCCAATTCAAAATACTGTAGCAATTATGTTATACTTGACCCTGGTCCAGTCCTTCAGTTCATCCACACGCTGAAACAGGTGTTTTGGCCCCCGCTCCCCCTTTTTATGTTAACTTTTGTTTTGATTGGCTGCTGCTCACAAACAGAAGGTTTAAACAGTATGTGGGCAGGGCATATTGAAGATAACACCTCTCCCTGTCTCATATAGAGCCAAGAGCAAAAGGAAGAAGGTCTAAAGAAGAGCACTCTGCAGCTCAGTTATTGAAGTTTTGTATTTTCTAATTAGCTTTCATTTTTATCGTCTTCTTTTTTTTTTTTACTTTTTTCAGTTAAGTTTAATTTCAGTCAGCTTCCAGAGAAGGTGTATTCATTCCACTTTAACTTTTTATTGTTTTAAAGTTTTTTGTTTTTATTAGTTTCAGTGTTGTTTTTAGTCTTTTGACTAATATTGCAAGAATAGCAATGCAGGATTTAAACAAATTACATAGTTATCACAATCAAAACCCAACACTCTTTGAAAAAAAACTAAATCTCAGTAAACATGTCCATCAAAGCCACATCAGGCAGGTTATAAGAGATGTCTAAAGCCTCTAAATGTTTTGCTTATTTTAGTTCATTTTCCAAGTGCATAGATTTTTTTCAGGTGTTTTTAACTTGAACCTAAAAACTGGAACCTAAAACACCTTCTAATGTCCCAGCAAACTCTATATTTAATGATCAAATCAATTTCATAAATGTGCTACTCAGCTAGGAAAATCCTTTGTCTGGAGCTGTTCTAATAATGACAGAGAAATAAAAGCTAAATAGATATATTTACCCATAAGCCAGTATTATTAGCCTGCTGGTTTTTTGCATCATGCACTGAAATGACACCATCTGCTAGAAGTGGAAATTCCCCAGTTTATCACTGGCTTACTATCTTACTACTATTATTATTTTTTAAACGCACTCCTGCAACACATCATTAACCAACTACAGAACAGGATGACACAGGAAAGATATATTTGGGGAACATTCAGGCTGTATGGGAGTTGGCATACAAGGCTTTTAACTTTACAGGACAACAGTGATTAACCTTGAATTTCCAGCCATAATCCTCGCTGTACACAGTAACACATTTGACTTTGTGTGACAGTAAGTAAACCATGCTAGGAACATTCTCTCAATAGACCGCCAGCACTGGTACTGATGAATGATTGACATAAGAAAACACAAACACACGTACACAGTTTCTATCGTTTTCACACACACACACTGATCTGGTTGAGTGGGCCCTGCTCACAACGTAATGACTGTGCTATGTGCTTTTTATTTTTCTTACTCCCGTAAAGTTGACTCACGCTCCACTTCCTAGCGTGTGTGTCGAAACACTAACACAGTTCACTCTTCTCATATTCACAATAGCTGATGATGTGGTGTGATCGGTGACTGGAGCCAAAACTGCTGCAGACACATTTCAAAATGAGTTTAAGGAGGAGCTGTTCAATTTTTCATCTGACTGGCCGTTGACAGCCCGAGCATGCTTGTGTAAACACACGGCTGTGCTGAAACCACGCTTGCGTGTGCATGCGCGCGCAAACATTCGCATGTGCGCAGCTTCGGAGCCAAATGAGTTAACTGATAAACAAAAAACAAAACCACAAAAAAAACTCAGCATGGAGATAATTCACGCTATACCTCATCCTCAATCTTTGTTTAGCTGAAGTCATTTTGCTCACGTGCCCAAACAGCGGCGGGAAAACACACAGAGACAACGCGCGCGCGGATAGGTATATCATGCATTCTGGGCCTACAGTGCCGAGGCGTTCGGTAATTGAAAACAGGGCTGAATAATCGGGGAGAATGACAGCCCTGAAAGATTATGTGAACTCAAACATTAACACAATTAAGTGTGTGAGCACTGGAGTATGTCGCAGCATTAGACACTGTCTTTAATAGTCCCCCAGCACAAAGACGGGGGAATCTGTGCATGTGTGTGTGACAGAGAGAGAGAGTGTATGCATGACAATCCATATCACCGTGGTGCAGTGAAGAAAAACCAGAACCAGAGCAGCGGGCTGTTTTTTTAATGTTGGAAATCAAATAAATATGCTGTTGTTTTATTGTATTATCGGTTTGATGACAAAAACAGAACTCCAGCGCGGCCTCTCCTAAATCCTGTGAAAGGAGAAGCACAGAGATAACAAACAGTCTTATTTTTTCTCCTCTTTTTTATAGCAGTGATCCGGTTGTTAAAGACAGACGCTTTATCAGACAATGAGCAAATGATTCAATTGTCTCCTGGTGATTCCACGCCTTAGCAACAGCCGCCGGGGCCGGCATGGCGGCGGCCCAGTTCTGATTTATCTAGCGGGCTGCACTCAGGTGCTGTTTTGTTAACAGGATTGCAGCCATTTATAACTGTGTTTCATTACTGTACTAAGAGCCGATAAGATGATCACTCACGCACGCACACACACTCGCACACACAGAGGCGCTAATTCAATCCGCTGACAGGGAAACACGGCAAACAACATCCATTATGGCCTCAGAGCTAATTGGTTATGTAGGGGGAGGGTGTGGTGGGTAGGCGAGAGAAAAGAGCTCACTTACCCAGGAGGAGGCTGGTTAAAGGAAGCCTGGATTTGGTGCGGGGATTTCTACAATGAGGTGGTGCCTTAGGAGAACGTTTCCTGCATTTTTCACCACCTATTGTTTGCAATTATTCAACACACTGATCTCTCACTTTACACCTACAAACAGGACAAGGTCTTTATTTTATTTATTTATTTATTTTAAAGAGTGCGAGATATAACATCCCTTCCTTCCTGCCCGTCTTTCCCTTTCGTACTTTTTCCCTTTTTGCCAATGCAGTGAACACTAAGCCCAAAACAAAGATGGCATCTTAGCCCCAGGTGGCATCAATCAACTGGTGACATTTAATAATTTCTTTTCTCCCGCTAAACCTTCCCTCCCGCCCTCCTAGATCACCTGACTATTACTATTAAAGATAAATCTTCTTCTCTACGATGAAGAAGAACCGGACGCAGATCCTGCTTGATGAATTACTGTCCTTTATGCAAAGACCAGATCTTTTAGGATTCCTGGCTTTGGTTCTATTTATTTACTTCCTCCATCACAGCACATCAGCAGCAGAATGATGGTGGATGAACGGCTGGAAAGGAAGGCAGATCGTCAGACAGATGGAGTTGCGGGGAGAAATAAATAATGTCAGCGAAGGTGTTTCGGGGTGCGAGAAGAGAAAAAGAGGGCATATTATAATAAAGAGGGGGAACAGGGAAGAAAGGGCTTGGAGTGCCCAAGGAAGGGAGACAGATAAACAGATAGAGATGAGTAGAGACAGAGAGAAACGGATGAGCAGATTTAGAGGGCAGGAGATAAGAGAGATAAAAGCATGGAGGAAAGAGGAGGAAGCGGGGGGTGGCTGCTACAGTGTACAGTGTTTACATGCGCCAATATGTTGCTGAACATGTCTGCTTACTTATGTCATTAGCTGGAGCTACAGAGTGCGCACAGACACACACGCACAATAAGAGATGCAGGTATGAAGACGGAGGCACAGGGAAACAGAATGATTGATGATATGATGACAGTACAAAAGTACGGGTTTTAGCAGTTGAGTAACCCTATTCATATTTTGAAAACTTAATGCTGTTTAATGATGAATGAGTGTATGTGTGTGTGAGTGTGTGTGTGATTAACTGCTGAACATGGCTGCACGCTCAGTAAAAAGCACAAATTCGTGGTAGATTGTTTTAAACGTGGCTCTCATCTCACTCTCTTCTCAGGCTGTTCTGGTCAGCAGCCAAACACAGTATAAAGCTGTGCTCCCGTGTACACTGCAGGCCTCAGTTGTTCTAGATAGTATATGACGAAGGTGCATACGAGAACACTGACCAGAAAATAAATTGTCTTAAACCTCCTAGAGCCCATCTGAAGCAAATGTGGGCTAAACTCTGGAGAATGGGGTGGGGGGAGTAAATGCCACTAGTGTCGTGGGAGTCACTTAAATTTAATAAAGAAGTTTTTTTTATTAAAGACATTTGTAAAATATATATACAAACATTCATGGGACACTTCATTAGACACCTTCAGCTGCTTGGTAATGCAAATATCAAATCAGCCAATCACATGGCAGCAGCCAACCAAATTTCAAACCGATCATCAGAATGGGGAACAAAGGTGGTTTATATGGCTCTGAATGTGGTACCAGATGTTGGTACCAGGTGAGCTGGTTTGAATATTTCAGAACGCTTTGTAGAATTTAAAAAGAATGAAAATGGCAACAGGAAAGGAAGGTAAAAAGGAAGGTCTGATGAGTCTCTATTTCTGCTGTGCCGTTTGGACGGTCGGGTCAGAATTTGATGTACACATGGATCCATCCTGATTTTCACAGTTAACCAATCGCCATGCTCCAGTGGAGTACATGTGGGAAGTGGTGAAGCAGAAGATTTGCATCGTGTGCAGCTTCTAAATGTGCATCAAGTATGTGATGCAATCTTAGTATTGTGGACCAAAATCTCTGTTTCCACCAACTTGTTGAAAGTGCACATACTTGCCATACCGAAAGAAAAAGATATGAAAACTGTCACACAAATTTCATTCATTTAAAGTAACTGTAACATTTCAGATTACACATTATTATACTATGTTATTACACTGTATTCATTTGCTTTTTATTGTTTTTCGCTATTATTTAAAATCTGTTGGCTTTTGTAACTTTGTAAAATGAGCTAGTAAGACAGATGAGACAGACCCAGTCCACCTTCAGTTTTCCATACTTCACTCCACACTAAGTTTGGTAGTTTTGCATGATCTTGCTGAGAGACCATCATACAAACAGATAATGTACCAATTCCAACCATGACATAGACTGTACCAGTCTCTTATTGGTAGCTTTTGGTTTTGTTTAGTATTCCTTCGGTGCATTGGCAAATTTTCATAAAGGTGACCCAGCTTCCCAGACCTCCAGATCTTGCCTACATCTCTGATCTGTTCAATTCGAGTGCATTTGAAGATGATCCCATGGCAGCCAGCTCACACAGAGAAAAAGAACATCATCTTCCTATATATTTTTCGAGTTAACCAGCTGCAAATATCAATATAGCTCAAGACACAAGTCATTTCACTATATTAGAAATGCATTAGAAAACTGTTTATATGGATGTAATTTTATGAGTAAATGCCCCAAACTGAAAATGTGGGCTTTTAAAAACATTACATTGTTGTGTATAATCATTTTTGTAATTATCTTTTCAACACACAAAGCAGCTGTTCACTTAGCTGTGAAAATTATTTCATTAGTTAAACTCATGGTGCTAATATGCCTGCATGCTTGGGCAAAGGTCTCTCATGAGCCAGGGAATATCTTAGCCCTTGCCAGACCAGGGGCGTGTGAGTAAGAGGTGAAATAGCTGTGAGGACTGTCATTGTAGTATATCACTGCAACCGATGTGTCACTCTTTTTTTTTAATAATACAAATAAGTGTGAGAAATTAAATAGAACAAATGTGCTGGAACAAAAATCTCATCAATCTTAATACCTTTTAGTAAAAGTGTAGTGTGTTTCACTCTGAGAATATACTGTTCATCGAAATAAACTAACACTGTTTGGATTTCATTTGTAAGATGTTATCTGGAAATTTTAAAGGTAAAAATAAAACTTTAACGTCTGGTAAACAGGGGGAAGGACCTGGAACTCAATTTAGATAGATAATAAAATAAAATAAAAAATATATATACTAATTACACTTTTAATACTTAAGTAGAGTTACGTGCATTTGATTGAGAGGTGTTATCAGAGAGTTGAAAATGTTATTTTTAACTTTAAAAGACAATTGAGGTTAAAATGTTGGGGTTTTTGTATAATTTTCGTTCTATCGCATTATCCCTTTTCCACAATTTGTGTACAGTTTTGACTTTTGGGTAAAAGCCCATACAAACAAAAGCTATTTTTACACAGATTCCTGTGTATAGGGTCAGTGTTGTTTGCAACTGAAGAACTTATTCTGAATCTCGTGACACCGCTCTTCAATTCCTTTATAGTGTCCAGACATCATCATCTTTCAGTGCGGGGGAAATCATGCCCAAAAACACAATTTAGCTGATATAAAGCTACATAAAGGAACTCATTGGTCCCAGTGGACTCTGATGACACTTATAAGAGAAATATGAAGACAGCCATTAGATCACATTGCACCTGGCCATTGCTCGGGGGTCTGGGTTTTTGTGGTTTTTGCACCAACTGCATCTTTGTGCTTCGGCCTTGGTAAAAGACTATTTGTGAATGGCAGCCCTGAATACAAGCTTTGTGAAACTCTGTCATTGCACAGTGTTGGTTGACACTGTAACACCGGGGGTTGAGAGGTTGATTAAAATCTGCAATGAATTTGGGCTTTGTATCTCCACAATATTCAGCAGCTTTCAGGTTACAGTAAATATTTGTCTATCTCTGAGGCTGAGCTTTGACTTTAAACCACTTTATCTCTTTGCTCTATCATCTCTTAAATTATTGCATGAAAGAATTTAGTTGGTTTTGTTGTGTGTAGTTTAGACTCACACTGATAAGCACCCTATCATTAAAATGTCAACATTTTAGAAAATCTCTGATCAAAAAAGTAAACATCTTTTGTAAATAATTATAATGCTTTTATGCAAAATTTTTAGACCTTTGATTAAGAAAAAGATTCGCCCACTGCCTTGCCACTGACAGCTGATCATATATCTGGCAGTGCTTGCTGAGCTAATCCTCACCATCACTGTGTCACCTTGTGAACACAAATCTCCGATCAGCTAATCAACTGATTTCATTTAGCCATGGTCAAGATGACCTGCTGAAGTTATAACTTAGCATCAGAATAGGGATGAAAAAGTGCATGGCTTTGAATGTAGCATGGTTGTACTGTGATTTTTCTGCACAACAATCTCTTGGGTTTACAAATAATAGCCTGAAAAGGAGAAAATATCCAGTGAACAACAGATCTCTGGGAGAAAATGTTGAAGTAAGAAGTCAGAGATAATGCTCAGACTGGTTCAAGAAGACAGACAGTCAACAGTAACTCAAATAACTACTCTTTAGAACCATGATATGCAGAAGAGCATCTCTGAACATTGAAGCAGATGGGGTATAGCAGTGGAAGACCAGACTGAGTGCCACTCCTGTCGACTAAAAACATACAACTGCGTACAGCGGAGATGGGGGAGGGTCTGTGCTGGCGGACGTTGGTTACTGGCCTGGTAGCCTGGCTGCCCCTGGGAGGGTCCGGGACGGGCGTGGAGGCTTAGGGGTCTGGGGGTGCTCCGCCCCCCAGTCTGGGGTGCTGGCCGGGCCTTGGGGGCTTGGGTCCTGGCTGTTGTGTCGCCGGAGCAGTGGGCGGGTGGGTGCAGGGGGGCTCAGCCCCAGTGCAGGGGACCTCTGGTGCATCGGCCCAACTAGAGGGCTCTCTAACTGATGGGGAGGTTGTTATATCTTTGCAGGTGGTCCCCTCTCTACAGGAGCTCACTCTGCAGGTGGGGGGAGAGTTATAGGAGAGGTGGAGAATGAACTCAACCTGGGTGTCTATTGTCTTGTGTAGTTTGGGAGATAATTGGATGATGGGGTGGGTGCAGTTTTCTCTGGGGTGGAGTCGGGTGGGCTGCTCCGGACTCTGTGGGGCTGGGCGGTGCTGCGGTCCCCGGTCCAGATGGGCCTGGGCCCCCTTTCCCTGGTGGGTTCCAGAGTGTGGGGGTGCCTACTGGGGTCAGCGGGGGAGCTGGCCCCAGGGAGGGGCCGCTTGCCCCTCCCTTTCTTCCCTCCCCATCGTCAGCTGCCTCCCTATTCCCGCTCTACCACACCCACCCACACACGCAGGGCTTGGGGTGCAGGTATGTCACCAGGGTGCAGGGGAGGCACTCCCCCTCTGTCCCCTTCTGGCCGCCTGTGCCTCAATTTTATTCTGCAACCTAGACATCCCCATTACTCACACTCTCACATAACACATACACATAGGGCCTTGGGGGTGGGCACGTTTTACAGCATCCAGAGGATGGTCGGTGTACTCCAACCCACCTCTGGCGCTGGTGCACTACCCTCAATTTTAAATGCATTTAGACACTAAGGGTTTTCGGGAAGAGCCGTGCTGCTCTCTGAGAGGAAGCTAGTACCATGCTCTCCTGAGTTTTAAATGCACTTTAGAACAGCACACAGCAACACTACATATGAGTGGGCGTAGGGAGGTTTGAGGTCTTCACTCATCCCGGTTCTGTTAGCCGTCAGGGCTGGGGGGCTGGGTGGAGGTGCTGGCCGTCAGACTGGGGTCTGGGATGCGGGCCTCCCTGCTACTGCAGATAAGGAGGTGGTCCGCTTGCCTCCACCCCAGAGAGAAGGGTTACATCTCCTGGGTCTAGGTGCGGCTTGCCCCTCTGAGGGCGGGGGTACCTGGACCTGGGATATAGAGTATATGTTTGGGGAGTGCGACTGTCTGTGCAGTGTCTATTTTTGTCTGTCTACACGTTGGGTGAGTGCCGAGTATTTGGTTGTGCATATGGGGTGGGAATGCACGTTTGTGTCTGCATGTGCCTGTTCGTCTGTGTCTATATGTCAGGTTGGGTCTTAGACTCAGCCTCTCTGGGAACATCTCAGGCCCTCTAAAGTACGGAGGCCTATCTCCCCTCACCACACTCCCTGCCGGTGGCTGATGCCCTCAGACGTTGGTGTGTTGGTGGTGCTTGTCGTCTGGGGCTGGGCGCTCATGTATGTACCGGCTGACTCCTGGTGGCCGATTGGCGGGGCCGGGCGCCTGTGGCCTGGCTGGGCTCCTTCCGGGGGGTGGGATGCCTCAGGGCCTGAAGCTCGGTCCTCTCTGGCAAAGCTGGCTGCCGGCAGAGCCCGCGGGCACGCCACTGCAACCCCCTCTGGCCTCTGCTCTGTAGCTGCGGGGTGACCTCTCCTTTGGGGCTCTACTCAGCTCTTCCCAGGAGGGTGGCACGGTTTCCCCCCCTTTGGTGGTCCTCCTCAGGTCCTTGTACTCTGGGGCCTCTGGATATCTGGGGCCTGGATCTCCTCCATACCTGCTTCATACCCTGGTGGACGGGGCTATGGCTCCCCACACTTCCTAGCAGATCGTTACATGGAGAAACCTTTGGAATACAAGCATGCTGATCCACACAGGTATGCACACAGGTGTACACACAGGTGTTCACAGACACGGACTACACCTTTCTTGGCTGCTGCCTCAAAGCACATTGTGCGCTGTCTATCTTGCGTGCTGCACAATATCGTTTATTATTTAGTATCTACTGTTATCTACTGCTAGCTAGTTTATTGTGATGGTGCTGTAATTATTATGTTGCTCTTTGTTGTTTGCTTTCTCTTCTGTTTTTTTTCTCCATACAGGTGATCCAGGTGTTTTGTTTGTTTTTGTTTTTCTTTCTTCCCCCCCCTTCTCACCGTCTCTTCTCCCCTCTGGTTTTCTTTCTCTCCCTCTCTTTCTTTCATTCTTTCTCCCTGTCCTATCCCCCAGTCATGTCTGTCCCGATTTTGTAGCAACTGAAAATAAAATTAATTCATAATTATAATAAATGTCAATCAAATGGACCAATATGGCAAGGCCATGATGATCCACTTGGTAAAATAAATCCGCTTGGCATCTTTCTTGGCCTTAAGACAACAATTCTGATGGCTAAAGATCCAAACGGGACACCAAGAAAAACAAAAAAACAAAACAAAACATACAACTGAGACTAAAATTCACATGCGCTTACCAAAATTGTACAGCAAAAGACTGGAAAACTCTATTTCTGTTGCAACATTTAGATGGTAGGGTCAAAATTTGGTTTAAACAATGTCACAGCATGGCTGCATGCTGCCTTCATCCGCTCACTCCCAGTCACTGCTGATGTCCGCCCCTCCCTGAGCCTACTGAGGTTTCTTCCTGTTAAAAGGGAGTTTTTCTTTCCCACTGTGTCCAAAGCGCTTGCTCATAGGGGTCATATGATTGTTGTGGTTTTCGCTGTTTGCTCTGTATTATTGTAGGGTCTTTACCTTGCAATATAAGGCACCTTGAGGCAACTGTTATTGTGATTAAATAAAATTGAACTTGAATTGTATCAACTGAGCGTTGCTTAAACACCAACCTACCTGTGTATGGTTGCTGACTATGCCCATCCCTTTATGACCACAGTGTACCTATCTTCTGCTTCCACCAGAATAACACAGCATGTCACAAAGCTCAAAAGATATCAAACTGTTTCCTGAATATGGCAATGAGTTCACTGTTCTCAAATGGCCTTCGCCATCACCAGATCTCAGTTCAATAAAGCAACCCTTGAGATGTGGTGGAATGAGAGACTCCCGTCATGGATGTGCAGCCAATAAATCTACAGCAACAGTGTGATGCCATCATATCAATAAGGGCTAAAATCTCTGAGGAATGTTTCCAGCACGTTGTTGAATTTGTAACATGAAGGATTAAGGCAGTTCTAAAAGGCAAAAGGGATCAAACCCAGCACTAGCGAGGTTTTTGTTCAGCTATTATTCTAACTCTCTTGGTTCGGTAGTAGATTCAACCTTTTGCGAATTCCAGCCATTACATCAGGTTCAGTGCAAACTGAATCCAAAAAGCTCAGTCCTTCCCAATCCTGTAACCCCATCCATGGACCTCAGCTGCCAATTATTTATGACAGACTATTAGACTAAGCTTTAGTGGCTTTCTTTTAATAAGTTCTGAACTAGAGCCAGTAACAAGCTTTTTCATTTATCAGCTACCATTCCCTGTAGCTGATTCAGTTTGAAGGTTTGCAGTTAAAGGTTTTCTTCTTCTTTCACCTTAAGGATGTGGAAACATCTGTCCTTGACCTCTTCCTCTGAATTTGTTTTGAATAGTTGTCAATGCACTTATGGTTCATTCGCGGTTGCACGGTTAAAGTGCATCGGATTGCTGAGGAACAGGAGAGCGGACTGCTTATGATGCTCTCGCTGCTTCCTGTCTTTGACTTCCCGACAGGTTTTGATTAACTATTGCGTCAGTGTCCCGCGTTAGCTAACTGTCCAAAAAAGCAAATGTTCCTCAGCAAACAAACAAAACCAAAAGTAAACCAATGAATTAATTTATTCTCGAGGCAACAAGCCCAAGAAAACACAACCAAACGCCAACCATGATTCAGAGCAGAAGCAGACCCATGTGGTTTGAGTTTATATCTCTATCTGCATGTAATTTGGGCCGCAGCTGATCCAAATACTGCGTAAACACAGGGGGAAGGAGAGAGAAGGAGATCAGGACAGAGACGAGTGACATGGTATCCTCCACTTGTTTCAGTGTGTGTGTGTGTGTGTGTGTGTGTGTGTGTGTGTGTGTGTGTGTGTGTGTGTGTGTGTGTGTGTGTGTGTGTGTGTGTGTGTGTTTTCCCTCTCTCTCCCTCACTCCTCTCTCTGATACTTTTGGTATGTTGATGGATAGCGCACACTCAGCAATATTTCATGGTATGATAGAGGTACAAAAAAAAACCTTTCATGGCAAAACAAACAGGCTTCGAGCTGCTTAGGCATGTGTTGACAAATGAGGAGGGAGCATTAAGTACAGTCAGAAAATGGCAATGTGAATCCCCTGAAGAATAGAGAGAAAATATCTGACTACTTGTTTGGACCATAACCACGAGGCTGGGTAAGGCTCACATTGATGAGCGCACACACAAATACACACTCGCACACACACAAGCAAGTCCTTTGAGGAGCCCCGGGCCTAGAGGGAATAATGGTTAGCAACCTGAAAAATGCCCTCATCACAAAAGGCCTCCGACAGTAATAAATGAAATGGTTGAGCCAAACACATTAATCCATGCCAGTGTGTGTGTGTGTGTGTGTGTGTGTGTGTGTGTGTGTGTGTGTGTGTGTGTGTGTGTGTGTGTGTGTGTATGCATCCCTGTTTGTGTTTTTGTTTGCATATTGGTACTGGTATCGCTGAGTGTTTGTGTGCGTCAACACACTCCTGCTCACAAGCCCGTGTGTGAGTGAGAAGGAGGAGGGAGGCAGCTGAAAAATTTGAGACTGTAGTTTGAGACACTGAGAGGTGAGAGTGTAAATAGACTCGCTTACACTCTGTGGAAAGATCTGTTTAGAGATTTTAAAAAAAAAAACAGTTCGTGTTAAACCACAATTTCAGCTATCACACACTTTAAGTTTTAAAATCTGACTTAGATCAGTATGTGTCCCATCCTCCAATGTAAATGAAGCTTTGCCTGAACATCTTAACACATTCAGTAATTATTAACACTTATATGTTTCTTTAAAGATCTATTACAAAGGCCAGTTCTTTTGCTTTTCAGATGATAATTCATTCTTGTAATGCTGAAGAAGCTTTTAACGATCATCAGGAGCCCTACAGCAAATTTTATTTTTAATCATAATTTTTTTGTGTGCATGTTGTTAACCTGTATTATATACAGAAGATTATATACACAGAGAGACAGACATTTATTTAAAATATAAATGAACGATTATGAAGGCAAATGTTTAACGTTAAATTTGGATCGACAGCTAAGATGTGAATCCAATAAGGTACAACATGTATTACAATTGGGATCTTAAATTACTGAATCAAAGAAATCAGTACACGTACCAGGTTTCTTACATATCTTGTTTAAAATTTCAGGTTTCAGATTTTTTTAGCGATTATCACCGGTCATACCAGCATTACGGTAATTTCACATAAACATCACACCCACGGTGTCATTTTGTTGATAACTGTTTATTAACAACCAAGTTTCTGTTATGAAGTTGTGTAATGAAAATATTCAGAATGACAAGATAAATTAACCACACGTCTGTGATGAAAATGTGCTGCAGGCTTGGCTAGTTTAAATAAACTCCTCTACATATAGTCAGATTAAAGAGTGCAAGTATCAAGATCGTGCACTATGTCACCAGAGCTAATACTTATAATATATTTTAATGTCAAAACATTAAAAATGCAGTGATACTTGTTTGTACCGTAGGCTCCATCTGAAATTTTGAGGTTGCGATTATTGATGGGTCGACAGTGGCAGCGGACACCTACAAAAGAAAAATGTGCATAGGAGCCAGTTGTAAAGCACCACCAATACTCACTGATAACAAAGGCAGTAAGAATCGAGCATGGAGCTACTCTATGTTAGGAATGCTGTGTGAAATTAGCTGTGCTTCATAGGCAAAAATACTCGCACATGTGGCTAACATGATCAAAACTTTTACGTTAATGCAGTGTCACTAACCTCATACCAGTAACATTAGTAGGCTACTCAACAACTATCCTGACCTTTCAGCCTGTCCCATCAACAAAATATGATGTTAACGTTTAAAATAAATGATCTGCCACCTCCTTGTAATTTAAAATGACTTTTTAAATAGAGGAGTATATGTTTAAGTATGTGGGATTATCATTTTGTAATTATTTATTACTCATAGAGCTTAATAGCTGGCCTGGTGTTGTTTGAGTTACCTTGTGGGACTTTTCTCACTTCTGGGTCTCTGCTCTTCGTTGTGGTCCTTTTTGTTGTTGTTGTTGTTGATGTTGTAACAAAAGCAAACATATTTATACGTTTTCCACTTCTTTGCAACTTCCCTCATGTCCATTTCAACAGTTTCAACAATCTTCCTCCAGGAATTTGCTGATCTCAACATCATGATTGTTACTCTCTCGGGTTTCGCAAGCCTCTGCTGGTGGTAGCACCAGCAGAGGCTTGCGAACAAGTCTGCTGGTGCTATTTGATTAGTTTTCTCAGTCGCCATCTTGGTGTTTTTTTAACTGGATGTGATGAGAGAAGGGCAGACCTCACTTCAAGTCTGTACACTCTTTGCCTGACAACTCGTCAATCACAAGTTGTTGAGCCAATGAAACATAGTGTTGCTAAAATAACAAACTGAGCTTAATATTTTTTTTGTTAGTTTGGTACTTTGTATGTTTTTTTCCGATATGACCTAAAATTGGTCCATAAAGTCATCAGGAAAGTGTTTACACAGCTCAAGTCAGAGAGTTGTTTTCCCATACATCTGGAATTCTTTTTGCAATCACAGGTATTACCCCTTGATGGCCATCAAAAAATGCAGGTTTAAAGCTGCATCCACACAGACAGCAAGTTGTTTGTTGCACATCACTTTGAAACTGACATTTGGTCACTAGCAGATGGTCAAGGCTCTGGTTGCCTGGGTAACCCTGTCATATGTCAGTCACTGATAATATACACTCTCATTGGGAGTCACTATAATTGAGAAAAGTTTAGCTCAGGACCGGCCTATTTTCTGTCGCAATTGTTTTTTCCTCCACAGTTACTTAACCCTTTAAAACCAGTCGGAGCGGGCACGCTCTGTTTTGCGTAACTATTTTTAAATCCCTGTAGAACCGGAACCACTTAAGCTAACACAATAATTTTTTCTGCACATGAAACCGGAGGAGTTGTACTTACATCTTATGCCATCAGCTTGTCCTAAGTCACGGTTTCCTTCCACATATAGCTTTGCAAAAACAGCATAAAAAGCACTTGAAGCAACAAAAACACAATATTACAGAAACACAATCCGATCAGCTGTCCATAACATTTCCTATGTTGGAGTAGAAGTCAGCGCGAACTATCGCGTGTCCACCATTACCTGGCCGAAACCGGAAGTGACGTCATTTTCGCGGTAAATGTAGATTTTTACCTTTACCTTTGTTTTTAAAAGTCATGTTTGACTTCATATTTTTTGTATAGAACTCGAATTGCACTGCTGAAAATAGTTTATTTTGATGCACATGCTGGGGTTTTTTTTTGCAAATTTGCATTATAATATTTATTTTCGTTTTTCCAGCTGTATATAAAAATTGGTGTATCTCAAAAATAAAACTATGAAGACATTTAAAATAAATTTCCTGTTGTTAGAAACTATTTTGTGCAACTTTTTTGTATTTACAGTTTTGAGGGACAAACCGCTTAAATTTCTCTAACTAGAAAGATATGTAAAAAACAAAAAAACAAAAACTATTTTAATTTTTTTTTGTAGTTTATTGCACTTTTTTGCTATTTATATTGTTACTGTAGACTTTATGCATACATATTATCATAATTTGGGCTATGACGGTTATATTGATGTATAGCAACTTGAAATGCTCCCAAAAATGGCACTACAGCATGTAAAAATATAAAGATAACTCTGGCGGACTTGGTTCTATGGTAGGTCTTAAAGGGTTAATCATTGAATGTGGCTGACTTTGGTTGGTCAATGCAAATCAGGTTCTTTGCTGCCTTCACTTTTGACTATTTGTTTTGTGTTTTTGTGGTTTAGATTACTGATTTTGTCCTGTTTGTCAACAGTATCTGAAAACATGAATAAATAACTGTCTAGGTTCCAACTACGTATGATATCTTCTTTATTCCTGGAGAAATTTCTTGAGGGGTAATGTAGGCTTCAGCTTGCACAGTAAACGAGTGAAAGTCTAATGAAAAACACCATTGGTCATTATAGGAATTGTAAGAGTTTTGGACATTTTTGGAACTTGGTGTCAAGTAGTGTCTAAAAGTCTAGAATTTTCATCTGGTTCTATTTTTAGGAGGTTAATATTTTTGCGCGTGCGTGGCGTTAAATCATTGGAGTACACTTTCACTTCAGCACACACTTAACTGCACACACCCTAACCTGTTTTGGATCATTGTTTTTCAAAAGATAATTTGTCCTTGTCCACACATGAATGTGAGCCCAGTTTTTCAGATTTATCCCCTCTAGTGACCATTTTTGAAAAGCATAAAGAAAAACGAGTTCTTAAATTCAACCCGCTTAGAGCCGACATGAGCTCCCGCGTCCCTTGCCACTGCGCTTTGGCGTCTGGCCTCCCATTTTTTCCCCCCGCCCTTGCTTCTCTCATCTGTACCGCTTTCTAAACTGTATACATTTTCCCCCTCTCTTTGTTTCCAAACTGTATATTTTTAGTCAGCATTTGGCCTCACCTTGTTCTCCTCTTTATTCCCTTCACCATCGCTCTTTCGCTCTCCCTCTCCAAACTGTGTATATTTGGGTCTGTCTATGGGGAGTCAGGGGTCATTATTAATCTTGCTAGCTCTCCTACCTTCAGGCATAACAGCAGGGCCACATTTCTGTGTGTGCATGTGTGTGTAAGTGAGAGAGAAAGGAGTGGTAGCGAATGAGTCGGTTACAGTGTGTGAGTAAAGGTGTGGGAGAACATGTTTTTGTGAGTGCAATGTCTATGCGGCTTCATGTGTGTTGCATGGAGCATGTGCGTGAAGGAGAGGGAAAGTGTATTTTGCCATGATGGATCATGAGAGACCCACATTCTTAATGCACATTCGCACAAGACAGACACCCATGAGAAATGAAGGGGAGAGAGAGGGAGAGAGAGAGGGGGGAAGGAGAGAGAGACGATGGGGGAACACAGTTAGAGAGAGAAAGAGGATAACAGAGAAAGGAGAGAGAGAGCAAGCATGGAGAGTCCCTGTTCCTCCTGAACTCATTAACCGTTGTCCTCTCCGCCCTCCCTCCCGCACTCCCACAATGCCGAGCAGCGGCGTGCATCAATAACGCCAGTGACAGCACGAGGGGGACGGGTCAGACAAGCAACTGCCATCTCCCTGGCAACCACCACTATGGCCACCATCGCCACGACAACAAGGGGGTAGCGGGTATCCCTACCCCCACCCCCTCCCTCCCCTGCTGGCCCAGCTCACCTCCTGCAGGCGTCACACAGCGAGGGCCGCTGTGCCCGCTGCTGCTGGATCAGAAGAAAGCTAAATCCACAGCATGACTCCAGCATGGGATGAGGCGAGAAAAAGCTGACTGATCTCGATTCCGAGGTTGAACTGAATATTGACAGGAGACTCAATCTGAGCTGAGGTTAGCGGCATTATTCAACATTTCAAGAGGAGGACAAAGGGTAAGGGATGCTCCAGAGGAAGAAATCCCAAAAGGAGTCACTGCGGCTGGGTCTGTGAGGCCCACTGAGCAGTGCTGCCTCCGAGGGAGACACAAGCCCGAAATAACTGCTCTCGTCCAAACAGTAAAAGCTTTAGATGAAAAATAAGATTACATAGCATACTGGTGATTTATCTGTCTGTATCATAAACCATTACCACAGTATGAAATCAACATATATGAATGCAAAAAATCAAGGAAGGGTGGAGATTTCCACCTCTGGTTTTTAGCCTTATCTTATTTTGGTTTTGCTGACCACATTTCACTAACAGCCGCTTACATAGCTCAGGCAGCTTTCATGCAAAAAATAACTCTGATAAGCCTACAGCATGCAACTTGCCTGGCACCAGACGAGTTCAGGAGTCAGTTAAGACCATGGCAAAGAGTGGGGACGGGAATCAAACACTGATATGTCCAATGTATCGGAACAATATGTCTTCAAAGCTTATCAGCCCCTTTTACCAGTGCTGGCATGATTCGCTGAAAGTTGTTTATTTCAAAAACAGTTGTGTCAAACTCATGGCAGAGGAGCTATGTGCACAACACTTACTTCTTTTGACACAGATAACAAAGCACCTGTTTTGGGGATGAATGATCAATAACTGGACCTGTAATGGTACTGAAATCTGTGTAATCTCAAAGCCACATTCACCAGCTATGCCAGAAACATGACTCAAATGTGAAAACAAACAAACACATGCAGTCCTGTCAGTTTGCTTCGTTATTTCAGCTACCTCGAGGTTAAAAAAAAAGTTACCCAGTTTTGCCATTTGATACTGTCTAAAGATGAATGAGTCTCAAACAGGCTGCGGCTCGCTTCATTTCAATAGCCTTTGATTGACTTTACAGTGGAGGTTGTCACAGATTTTTCTGAAACATGAAATACTAAGACTACTGTGGTCTTTTTCTTAA